>NC_056737.1:1983360015-1983412515 GCF_019279795.1 Protopterus annectens
GCATCTAAAAATTATTCTGCATTCATCGTTCTGCTTTCAGGGCTGTTCCTTCCTTATTGGTGGGCAATGCATACATACAACTGTTCCGTGAAATCTCCATTCCCTCACTTCTGTCTTACACCAAACTATCATTTATAGGCCCAGACAAAGCTTGTGACTCTGGAGTTATCCTTCTCTTCTCCACCACATAATACTCCTGTGGCAGAAATACATACTCTGTTACATGGAAATAGGAGGCTATTGACTGCACAGGCTTCCTTCTATCAAATTCTGCCAAATTCTTCTCAGTGAACAAGGGAATGTTATTCTATACTGCCTTCTGATAAATTTCACTAGTAACTGAACATTCTAGTGTTCCTGTTGTATGTTTGTGGACCACAAGTGTGATCCACTGAAGTATAAGGATTTCTGTGAAATTATATGCAAATGTATACTAAGTATGCAATTGCTATATCTCAGGGTATTTTGTCTTCTCCAAGGTACGAGTAGAAGATGTGCAGGGGAGGGGGTGGACTTGTTTTCCAGACAAGAGCACTTTTTAGGCATAACATTTCAATGTTATGTTCCTATGACTACTCAAACGTATTTAGTAGTCTGGGACTCGCATTATAGAACTGTGAATTTCCAATAGGACACCCTTGTCAGGAATCAGGTTAATTTACTTGTGTGTGCTGTCCTTTGCATTCCATTGTTTCATTTGTAACTAACATAAACTGATACTTAACCCCATAGCTGTTTAACTTACTGCCATGTGTCTGTGTAATTGCTGAGCTAAAATATTAATAGGATATGCCCATAACATTTTTGCTACTTTAGCCAAAATAATATGTAATACATACAGTACTTTGCTCCTATTCCAAGGAGATATAAAAATGCCATTCTGGTAGCCAAGTTCAAATATAATAACCTAGATATAGGACACTTGTTATAGAGAGGGCTTTTATATATGAACATCATTGTTTTAAAGGTAAGCAAAGCTCATTCTGCCACATAGACAGAAGTCATTAAAGAACTGTGTAAGAAAGCAGGAAGCAAGTCTTCCTTCAACTAGGATTGTCTTTATTTTGCCAAGCCAACTT
This sequence comes from Protopterus annectens, assembly GCF_019279795.1. Taxonomy (NCBI): domain Eukaryota; kingdom Metazoa; phylum Chordata; order Ceratodontiformes; family Protopteridae; genus Protopterus; species Protopterus annectens. The sequence goes on from NC_056737.1 coordinate 1,983,361,095, forward strand.
TGAGACTTAGCTCCTGCTATGATCTAGAAAATAGCTATCTGGCTTGAATCGGGGTTTGCACAACAATGTGTTACTAAGTCAGTGTTGGTGATGTGGAAATATTTTATAACTATGGCCCATGAGATCTGAGTTCAATTATCAGCTTGGGCACTTGATGGCACTAGAAAGGAAAGATGGATATGCGCATTCTGGTGAGAGTCTGGACTGAACAGCCTGCACACAGCCAAAATCCCATGGACGAAGGATAGCATTGCAGTGGGCACCCTGGTACTAGGTTTTTTGATCACTGTGTCACTGCCTGGTAGAAGTACAGGAGCATGCAATCAGAAGTTAAGGCATTTTGAGTCCCTGTGGAGATGCAGGTAGCATATCTCCCCACCCAGGGGCAGGGTTAGTAACTTTAACACAAAACAGATGTCTTCTTTGCTGGGAAGCCATTGAGAGTAAAACTCCCCAAAATCTGCCTGAATGATTGCTCATTCAGATGGCTCTTACTCTAGCAGACCTGGGGACTCCCCACTGCTAGAAAACATGTGGGCTTAAGTCCAACAGTGATGCTTTTTTCAGTAAAGGAAGGAGGGAAGTTCATTGGTTCATAGATTAGTACTAGATTAACTGCCATTGTGGGCCAATTTAAACTTAGCTATTTACCCTCTTTGAGAATCAGACCATGCACCTTGTGGCTATAAGGCAAACAGCTTAACCATTATGCCAACCTCATACCTAGGAAAATAAAAAAGCATTGTGTTATTGAGTTGTGAGACACTGTTTAAAATCATGTTTCTGTAACTGCATTTTAATGCTGAGCGTTATTTTGGGTGCTGCTCCTTTTTAATTGCTGTATTTTATACCATGTTTTTAGATGCTATGTATAAACTGAGGAATGTCCTCCTGCTGCATCCTTTTTATCCTCAGAAACTACTGATTTAGTTTTTTAGTCCTACAGAGGGTATCATACTGTGCTAAAGCAAGACATGTTGTGCCAGAGACAGGGGACTTTGATCACCAGGGTGTAATAGCTGCTTTGGTAACCGAATATTACCCTTGAGTGAAGTACAATGTAAGTTGAATAATTCCCACGGCATATACTAGGGACCTGAGTACTAATGGTTCTTCTAAATGTGATATATCACAACATGAGGTCCTGCAACAAGCACGTTATCTTTGACTCACTGCCTGATGTTCACATGGCTTTTATTGCAGAGATCTCTTTGAATGAAAATTTCATTCATTATCTTGTGGCTGCACTGCTCTTGGGTTCCCCATAATTTACCATCCTAAGTTATACAAGATTGAGGCTGAGTTAGTGGTCATTTGTCACTCTTCACAGTATCTATCCAATGTAAATAGTGGCCTTACTAACTTCTTTGTTTATGTAATAGTAACTGAAGCAAACTCTGGATTCCTCCTTCTCTACCATTCACATAGTATAAGGAGGTTCCTTCAAGAATTTATGGACTTCTGCACTAACTTGGTGTTCAGGTGTCCAGTTGGTTATTGTTGAGTGCCTTCAGCATTTGGCTACATGATGTGACCATGGCTCTGGCAGAATATTCTTTTGTATTATAAATGACTGTGACTTCACTCAGGTGGATACCTCTAATGACTACCGTTTTGGATATACTCCTTACTTTTAGTTCAAACCTGATTTGGCCACCTCTGACTTAGTGGTGGAACACATGACTTGCTCAGAACACCATTTTATTTGTCTCTTATTTGTTATAACCCAAACTTGACAAGATGAAATGCAAGAATTTGAATGCTGCAACTGTTGATCAGTTTACACCTGACTTACTCTGGTTCTTTTTGATGCCCATTGCAGGTAGTCCAGATGACCCACTTGCATTCCACAATATGACTGTAAGATCCACAGTGGATGTACTTGTCCTACAGTGTATCTATGCTGTCCAGCTGAGCCTCTAAATAATATTATTGATTTTACTTTTGCAGTGTGTAATGTTGATCAATATTCCTTTTCAAGTACACCATAAATGTTTTTGTATAATTCTAACAATTAGTGTTGAATCAAATGCTGCAACTGTTGATCAGTTTACGCCTGACTTATTCTGGTTCTTTTTGATGCCCAGTGCAGGTAGTCCAGATGACCCACTATCTATCCCTGGAGGAGTGTTCCCAGCACAAGAATCTGGTAGTCTATTGGCCGTTTTGGGCCAATTTCTAGCTCTTTCAAGTCCCCCTGTATAAAACCCGCTTTGGCACGTTTTTTGTGCTTGTTACTACTCAGCCAAGCTCCTCGTGGTCCTGCAGAGTGGTGCTAGCAGCAGAGAGGCTAAAAGAGCGACTGCTAACCTGATAAAAGTGTTTTTTTTTCCTGCTACTACCTGGGCAACTGTCTGATCTAGCTAAACTGCAAGTATTTCTGCTTCTTGAACTGTTTTAAACTGTTTAAAGTTGTTTTTGCACCTGCACTTTTAAAGTTTGTCCTGTTTGTTGCATTTACCTGTTGAGGCTAAACACTCAAGTGCACTAGCCTGTGCTACATATTTATTGCATTTTCCTACTGTTTGTTGCAAAAAAGAAAAAAAAAAATATATCCTTGTTTCCCGTCTTTCCTGACCTAGAGTAGTCCAAATACAGGCTTTGCTGTATTCTGGACTTTTGGAAAGTTCCTGTGTTGCCCATTTCCTTACTTGGATAAAGGGAGGCTTCTTTGTTGACCAGTGGCAGTGGGGAGCTTAGAGCAGCCTATCTAACCTTGGAGGCGTTTTCCCAGCAAAAGAATCTGATAGTCTATTGGCTGTTTTGGGCAAATTTCTACCTCTTTCAAGTCCCCCTGTATAAAACCCTCTTTGGCACGGTTTTTGCCCTTGTTACTACTAGGCCAAGCTCCTCTTGGTCCTGCAGAGTGGTGCTAGCAGCAGAGAGGCTAAAAAAGCGACTGCTAACCTGATAAAAGTGTTTTTTTTTCCTGCTGCTACCTGGGCGACTGTCTGATCTAGCTAAACTGCAAGTATTTCTGCTTCTTGAACTGTTTTAAACTGTTTAAAGTTGTTTTTGCACCTGCACTTTTAAAGTTTGTCCTGTTTGTTGCATTTACCTGTTGAGGCTACACACTCAAGTGCGCTAGCCTGTGTTACATATTTATTGCATTTTCCTGCTGTTTGTTGCAAAAAAGAAAAAAAAAACAAAAAAATTATCCTTGTTTCCGGTCTTTCCTGACCTAGAGTAGTCCAAATACAGGCTTTGCTGTATTCATAGATTCATACTAGGCTATCTGCCCTGAGGCATTTATAAGCCTAGCCCGATTGTATTTGGCTTATGCCACCCCTTGATTTGAGTATACTGTGCCCTTTTTAAAGTTTAGTTTACTGTGCCTCTGTTTAATAGTGACACGGAAGTAATCCCCGGGACAAACCTACGATCCCCCATCCACTCATCAAGATTCTTCTTGAAGAGAGTCAGTGAGGTGCTCTGCCTAACATGAATTGGAATTCTATTCCAGAGCGAAGGGAGCCTCTGGGTTATGAATCTGTCATTCCAGCATGTTCTATTTATTTCTGTGCTGAGGTTCAAGTCCCTCGAGCACGTGGCTCTAAGGGATTTAGATTTACTAAGGTGGAGCATGTCCATTAATTCTGGGTTGGACATAGCTTTATATGTCAGGCATCGATCGCCTCGAAGTAGGCGGTATGCAACTGAGTAGAGCTGGAGTTTTTTTAACCGAGCAGCATATGGCATCTGTTTGAGTCCCTTGATCCTCCTGGTGAGGTACTTTTGGGGTCTTTCTAATTGCTGCAGGTGTCGGGTAAGGTACATCCCAAAGGGGGCATTGTATTCCATGATGGGCCTGATGAGGGATGAATAAAGGGGCACGATTACCTCTCTTGATCTAGATGTGAATCCTTTCATGATGAGGTGGGCTATGTAGAAGGTCTTTCTAACCACTTTGGCAATGTGGTTGTCAAAGGAGAGATTGCTATCAACTTGGGTCCCCAGATCCCTAATTACTTTCTCTGTACTTAATGGGTTACCACCTATGTGGTAATTTGTGGGCACATTGTTTTTGCCAAAGGGTATGACTATACACTTTTTGGCATTTAGCTTTAGACCATGGCTCTGGCACCAGTTATCCATCTCTGCGAGACCTTTTTGAAGGATGTTTGTGTCAGCTGGAGAGTCGATTATGGCGCCCAGTTTGCAGTCATCTGCGAACTTGGTGAGCCATAGTCCTCCCACGTTGGCCTGTACCTCATAAAAGTAAATACCGAACAAGAGAGGTCCCAGGACAGAACCTTGCGGGATGCCACTTGTGACCGGTTTTGAGTCTGACATGGCTCCAGCAACTCTGACTCTGTGGGTTCTGTCTTTGAGCCAGTTTGCGACCCATCTTGTGACATAGGGGTTTATATTTAGGCTGGATAGCTTATCTATGATGCCCGAGTGGGGTACTGTGTCAAATGCCTTTGTGAGGTCCAGATAGGCTGTGTGGACTACCTTCCCTTCATCTATGGCCTTGGTGACGGTTTTGAAGAAGTCGACCAGGTTCAAAAGGAAGGATCTGCCCTTGACGAAGCCAAATTGGGTAGGATCTAGTGTCTGTAGGTCCCCAATGTCTTTGTTTATGAGTTCCATGATGATCTTCTCCATAGCCGTGCAGACTGGGCTAGTCAGGCTTATGGAGCGATAGTTTCCAGGGTCCGTAGAGGCACCACCTTTGTGGAGTGGGACCACTGTTGCTGTACGCCATTCTTTGGGCACATATCCTGTAGTGAGGCTGAGATTGTACAGCAGTTTTACTTGAGGGATTAGTTCTTCTTGGAGTTCATGTAGGACGCAACCCAGGACGCCATCTTGTCCTATGGAAGCAGTGTTTTTTGCTTTGGAGAGGGCGGCCTTTACCTGAGCATCAGAGATGTTTGGGAGGCTGCACTCTGCCGGGATAGATACTTGCTCTTTTGGGGGGGATGGGGTGGAGAAGTTTGCACTGAACCTGTCTGCCAGGATATTGGCAATGTCTGTGGGTTCAGTGTATTTTTTGTCATTTAGAATCAACTCAGAACAAGTCTGGGAGTTGCATCCCAGGTTCCTAACATAACTGAAAAAAGCCTTATGATTGGCTTTATTGTCCTGTGCAATTTTTCTCTCGAAGCTGGCCTTGGAGGATTTTATGAGGGATCGTAATTTTTTGCTAGTACTGATCAGAGATAACTTCCCTTTTAGGGATTTTGCTCTATCATGTAGTAGCTTCCTCTTTCTGTTGTACAGTTTATTTATGGCTGGGGTCCACCAGACTGGACGCCTGCCTTTGGATGATTGGGTCTTGATTTTGTTTGGGATAGCATGATCCATGCATTCCTGGAGATGTCCGTAGAATGCATTTATATAGGATTCTGCAGTTTGGGCCGTAGTTTCCACTGGCCCTGGGGCCTTGAAGGATTCCACTTCAGTTTTGAGAAGTGTGAAGTTCGCTTTTGAGAAGTTTTTCACTGTGGTTTTTTGGGCTGGGGTTGGGGTCGGGATGTGGATATCCAGTGAAATTAATTTATGGTCTGATCTTACCAATGAGGGATATACTTCTGGTATGGAGCATAGAGTCCCCATGTTGGTAATGATCAGGTCTAGTATGTTTTCCCCTGTTGTGGGAGTGGTGACTAGTTGTTCCATAGCATTTGAGTTTATAAATTCCAGGAACCTTTGGGCTAAGGTGCTGGGGCTTGAGTAATACTCCCAGTCTATGTTTGGGTAGTTGAAGTTGCCCAATATAATGGTGTCCGGAGAGATCTTCATGTTCTCCAATGTTTTCAGGAAAGCCAAGTGGGATTCCTGACTTTGAGAGGGTGGTCTGTAGGATGCAATAAACTGAAAAGCAGTCTTGCCCACTGTCAGTTGCACATGGATGGTCTCCGATACTTCGTGCAATGCCACTAACCTGGAGGTGTGGATATCCTTGATAAATATGGAAACTCCCCCTCCTTTTGTGGTTCGGTCCGGGTTTTGGGGCCGAAAAGCATGATATGAGGTATAACCTGGTAGTGCCGGGGTGCTCTCTGGAGCCTTGAACCAGGTTTCTGTCACTGCACAGATATCGATGTTCTCCATACTGAGGAGAGCTTCGAGTGCGTGCATCTTGAGGTTAAGACTTCTGGCGTTTAGCAGCATTACCCTTAGTTTCTTGTTCCTTGTGCTGTCTATGGAGGTGGGTTTGACATTTGAGCCTTGCCTAAAAAAGGCACTATGGGGGTGGCAAGAGCCTTTGCCAATATCCGAAAGCCCAGGGGTGACAAGTGCAAGCCGTCACTAGCATAGCAACGTGGCTTGTCGAGCATGTCATCCCAGGCTGACAGACACTGGATCCCCTTTGAATGACACCAGAATTTTAGCCAATTGTTAAAATCGATCATTTTGTCTTTATACTGTGGCATCATTCTAGGTGAGGGTAAGATGCTGCTCAAGGTCAGGGTCATACCGACCTGGGCTACATGATCAGAGGGCTCCTCTATGTCTCTTTTCATGTAGTCAAGGGAGGTACATCTCAGGTCATTCACACCAGCATGTACAATGACTGAGTCATATTTGTATTTGCTTTGGAGTGACCTGAGTGCTTGCGTTATGTGGTGGATCCTAGCACCCGACAGGCAGCTCACTGTGACCTTCTCTTTATTCAGCCTGGTGAGCAGGACGTCAGTGTGTCTGACAATAGAGTCACCTATTACAAGAGTATCAGGTGTGTTATTCAGCCTTAAGGGCTGTGACTGCTTGGCACACTGACTTTGTGTGCTATGTGTTGTACGTGTTTTGTTTTGGGGTAGCGTTTGCTTGGATGTCTGCTGTGGAGGTCTCTGTTGCTTAGGTTGATTTTTATTTAGAGCCTCCGAGTATGTTTTTGTGTTTTTATGTGTTTGATTCGCTGTTGTGGTGGGACTATGTGATACTGGAATTGTGTTGTGTGAGGTTACCTTCTCCTCCTGACTGGTTACACCAGTTTTGAGATGAGAGAGTTCAGCCTCCAGTTTGGCTATATGGTTGCATCTCTCACATATATTTCAACCTGTTCTATTCCTAGATTCGAGTCCTATTAGAGTCCTATTCTGGACTTTTGGAAAGTTCCTGTGTTGCCCATTGCCTTTCTTGGATAAAGGGAGGCTTCTTTGTTCACCAGTGGCAGTGGGGAGCTTAGAGCAGCCTATCTATCCCTGGAGGAGTGTTCCCAGCACAAGAATCTGGTAGTCTATTGGCCGTTTTGGTCCAATTTCTAGCTCTTTCAAGTCCCCCTGTATAAAACCCGCTTTGGAGCGGCTTTGTGCAATTTTGCGCATAGCGCAGCATCGGGCAGCTCCGCTTAATTGAGTTTAAACCATTCTCGGCTCCACAAAGTCTGATCTTCACTTTTTCCCTTAGAACTGATCGAGATCTGATAATAAACACCCTAATCCTACTCTAAAGCCTGGCACTTGCTCACTAAAGCAATTATATAAGTCAGCACTAAAAAATTAAAAGCACTACACCCTCACAAACTCCCCTTGAGTACCGTGTTCCCCATTGGCCCTTTTTTCAATTATAAAGGAATTCCCAATACTATTCTAGCATGTCCAAAGGTCAGTTGTCAATCTCCTCTCTGGTCCAGCTGGTGAATCTGGGAATCTTGAGGCAATGTTACAACTGCCTCATGTACACAGACAACCCTCTCCTCCTCCCAACAAATTCCAACACATGTGAGAGATGCAACCATATAGCCAAACTGGAGGCTAAGCTCTCTCAACTCAGTACTGGTGTAACCAGTCAGGAGGAGAAGGAAACCACACTCACTACAATTCCAGTCTCACATAGACCTACCATGACAGCAGACCAAACATGTAAACACACAAAAACATACTGGGAGGCTCTAAATAAAAATCTGCCTAAGCAGCAGAGACCTCCAAAGCAGACACCCAAGCAACCGCTACCCCAAAACAAAACACGTGCAACACATAGCTCACAAAGCCAGTGTGCCGAACAGTCACAGCCCTTAAGGCTAAACAGCACACCTGATACACTTGTAATAAGTGACTCTATTGTTAGGCACACTGAAGTCCCACTCACTAGGCTGAACAAGGAGAAGGTCACGGTGACCTGCCTGTCGGACGCTAGGATCCGACACATAACACAAGCACTCAGGTCACTCCAAGGCAAGTACAAATATGACTCAGTCATTGTCCATACTGGTGTGAATGATCTGAGACGTACCTCCCTGGACTACATGAAAAGAGACATAGAGGAGCTCTCTGAGCATGTAGCCCAGGCCGGTATGACCCTGACCTTGAGTAGCATCTTACCCTCACCAAGAATGATGCCACAATATGAAGACAAGATGATCAATTTCAACAATTGGCTTAAGTATTGGTGTCATTCAAAGGGGATCCAATGCCTGTCAGCCTGGGATGACATGCTCGACAAGCCACGATGCTTCGCTAGGGACGGCTTGCACCTGTCACCCCTGGGATTTTGGATATTGGCAAATGCTCTTGCCACCCCCATAGTGCCTTTTTTAGGCAAGGCTCAAAAGACAAACCCACCTCCATAGGTATCACAAGGGATAAGAAACTAAGAGTAATGCTACTCAATGCCAGAAGTCTAAACCTCAAGATGCATGCACTCGAAACTCTCCTCAGCATGGAGAACATTGATATCTGTGAAGTAACAGAAACCTGGTTCAAGGCTCCAGAGAGCACCCCAGCACTACCAGGTTATACCTCATACCATGCTTTTCGGCCCCAAAACTTGGACCAAACCACAAAAGGAGGGGGAGTATCAATATTCATCAAAGATACCCACACCTCCAGGTTGGTGGCACAGCACGAAGCATCAGAGACTATCCATGTGCAACTAACAGTGGGTAAAACTGCTTTCCAGTTTATAGCCTGCTACAGACCACCTTCCCAAACCCAGGAACCCCACTCAGCCTTCCTGAGAACACTGGAAAATATGAAGGTCTCTCCAAACACCATGATATTTGGCGACTTCAACTACCCAAACATAGACTGGGAGCATTACTCTAGCTCCAACACCTTAGTCCAAAGGTTCCTAGAATTTATAAACTCAAATGCTATGGAACAACTTGTTACCACTCCCACAAGAGGGGAAAACATACTGGGCCTGATCATTACCAACATGGGGGCTTTATGCTCCAGACCAGAAGTGTATCCCTCACTGGTAAGATCAGACCATAAACTAATCTCACTGCATATTCACATCCCGACCCCACCCCCTGCCCAGAAAACCACAGTGAAAAACTTCTCTAAAGCAAATTTCACACTCCTCAAAACCGAGGTGGAATCCTGCAAAGCCCCTGGGCCTGTGGATAATACGGCCCAGACCGCAGAATCCTTTATAAGTGCATTCTATGAACACCTTCAGGAATGCATGGATCATGCAATCCCAAATAAAACCAAGACCCAATCCTCCAAAGGCAGGCGTCCTGTCTGGTGGACCCCAGCCATAAACAAACTATACAATAGAAGGAGGAAGCTACTACATGATAGAGCAAAATCCCAAAAAGGGAAGGCATCTCTGATCAGTATTAGCAAAAAACTACGGGCACTCATAAAATCGTCTAAGGCCAGCTTTGAGAGAAAAATTGCACAGGACACTAAGGATAATCACAAGGCTTTCTTTAGTTATGTTAGGAACCTGGGTGGGAATTCCCAGATATGCCCAGAATTAGTCCAAAATGACAAAAAATACACCGAACCCACAGACATTGCCAACATCCTAGCTGACAGGTTCAGAGCAAACTCCCCCCCCCTCCCCACTAAAAGGGCAAATATCTATCCCAGCAGAGTGTTGCCCCACTGATATCTCAGATGCTCAGGTAAGAGCCGCCCTCTTCAAAGCAAAAAACACAGCATCAATGGGACCAGACGGTGTCCTGGGCTGCATCCTACATGAACTCCAAGAAGAGCTAAACCCAAACATAAAACTACTGTTTAATCTCAGCCTTACTACAGGATATGTACCCAAAGAGTGGCGTACAGCAACAGTGGTCCCTCTCCACAAAGGTGGTGCCTCAACGGATCCTGGAAACTATTGCCCCATAAGTCTGACTAGCTTGGTCTGCAAAGCTATGGAAAGGATCATCATGGACCTCATAAATAAAGATATTGGGGACCTACAGACACTGGATCCTACCCAGTTTGGCTTTGTTAAGGGCAGATCCTGCCTCTTAAACCTGGTTGATTTCTTTGAAACAGTCACCAAGGCCATTGACGAGGGGAAGGTGGTCCACACAGCCTACCTGGACCTTGCAAAAGCCTTCGATACAATACCCCACTCGGGCATTATAGATAAGCTCACCAGTTTAAATATAAACCCCTATGTCACTAGATGGGTTGCAAACTGGCTCAAGGACAGAACCCACATGGTTAGAATTGCTAGAGCCATGTCAGACTCCAAACCAGTTATAAGTGGCGTCCCACAAGGCTCAGTCCTGGGACCTCTCTTGTTCGGTATATATTTCTCGGAGGTACAGGCCAACACAGAAGGACTGTGGCTGACCAAGTTTACAGATAACTTCAAACTAGGTGCCATAATCGACTCTCCAGCCAACACAAGCATCCTACAAAAGGGCCTCATAGAAACAGACAACTGGTGCCAGAGCCATGGCCTCAAGCTAAGTGCCAAAAAGTGTATAGTCATCCCCTTTGGCAAAAACAAAGTGCCCACAAATTACCACATAGGTGGTAATCCATTAAGTACGGAAGAAGTAATTAGGGATCTGGGGACTCAAGTTGATAGCAATCTCTCATTTGAAAACCACGTGGCCAAAGTGGTTAGAAAAACATTTATATAGCCCACCTAAACATGAAGGGATTCACATCTAGATCAGGGGAGGTCATCGTGCCTCTTTACTCATCCCTCATCAGGCCCATAATTGAGTACAATGCCCCTTTTGGGATGTACCTTACCAGACACCTGCAGCAATTGGAAAGACCCCAAAAGTACCTCACCAAGATGATCAAAGGGCTCAAACAGATGCCATATGCTGCCCGGTTAAAGAAACTCCAGCTCTACTCAGTGGCATATCACCTGCTCAGAGGCGATCTGTGCCTGACGTATAAAGCCATGTCCAACCCGGAATTAATGGTCATGCTGCACCTCAGAAAATCCAAATCCCATCGAGCTACGTGCTCGAGAGACTTGGACCTCAGCACTGAAATAAATAGGACATGCTAGAGGGACAGATTCATAACCCAGAGGCTCCCTTCACTCTGGAATAAAATCCCAATCCAGGTTAGGTAGAGTCCCTCATTGAATCTCTTCAAGAGGAATCTTGATGAGTGGATGGGAGATCGTAGGTTTACCCCGGGTATAACTTCTGTGACACTGTTAGACAGAGGCACAGTATACTAACCTCGAAAAAGGGCATAGCAAAATTCATTTAAAATGGATGGCAAAAGCCAAACACACTCTGGCTAGGCTTATAAATGCCCTAGGGCAGATAGCCTGGTATGAACTTATGAACCTATATGTTTAATTTATTCACATTTCTGATATTACTAGTAAGATGTTATGATATTCTTGGATCTAACATGACAAATTTCAGATTTTTGTTTCTGTGTATATCAGTAATTGTACTGGTGGATGAAGTTTGACTTCTCAAGCTTAGATATCCTGAGATTCAACTTGACAACGATTGGACTTCCTCTCGTTTTTTGAGTATGTGTGACTTCAGCTTTTGTATATATGAGACTGGGGTGTGTGTGTGGTGGGGCTTGCTCCCTCCCCACAAAAACATTTCATAGGTAGGTCATACGCTAGCTGCTATTGTGGGCCACTCTAAGCGTAGCCATTTTTCCCCAAAGGAAAGAATCAAACTCTCCAACTAGTGTTGGTAGAGTAAGCATCTTAACCATTATATTAACCCCTGCCTCTACAATTAAAACAGTGTTTTTGTCAAGCAGTTTTTGGAGAATGCAGTTCCAAGATTTCAATCTTCAGTGCATCTGCATTCATCGACTTGTAGTAGAAGAGTGCATATGCTCGTTACAACCTTCTAGTATAAGTAATCATGCTGTCTTTCCATCTTGTGTTATTTTAAGATATTACAACAACACAACAGCACTTTTCATATGCATTTTTCACTAAAATGACAGACATTTTTGAGCAGCTATTGCTCTGTAAAATTGTACACATTTTGTATAATGCGTTCAAGCTTTTCACACCGGTAGTCCCCTCAAAATGGGATCTTCTGTACTGGGTATTTTCTATCAAAAATATAATAAATAAAATGAACAAATAAATGTACATCACAAAGGCAAAAAATCGGTAAGCTATCAATACCTCAGAATTGCTTATGTTGTGGATGCCATGTATAATATTCGTGCATGTGTGTGTATGTGTGCGCGAGCCCGTGTGTGTGTGTGTGTGTGTGTGTGTGTGTGTGTGTGTGTGTGTGTGATTGAGTGTGTGTGTGTGTGTGTGTGTGTGTGTGTGTGTGTGTGTGTGTGTGTGTGTGTGTGTGTGTGTGTGTGTGTGTGTGTGCACGTGTGCCTGCGTGTGTGTGCAAGTGTGTGCATGTGTGTGTGTGTGTGTGTGTGTGTGTGTGTGTGTGTGTGTGTGTGTGTGTGTGTGTGTGTGTGCATGCATCCTTCACTAGACTGACATGCTATACAGAATTATTTGCTCTGGCTTACTCAGACTGAGAAGCAGTATAAGCTTTGACTCCAAAAATGGATAAACTAATTATCAGAGTATTAGGGAATGAATGGTTCAATTATGAAATGTTGAATAGAAAGCCCTCCAACATCAGAAACACTGAAAACTAATGCACAGACATAGAAAGCAAAATAATTAACTGCAAAAACTGCAAGTGCCTTTTGCAATGGGGCAAGCTCCCATGCAATCACCCCCACCCCCGATAAGGGAGCAAACCTAAAAGACTTCTGAAATTTATGTGTACCAACTTCAAGGCCATACCAATTTAAGGAAGGGAGAAATCTCACAAGAAAGGGAATATGTGCTGGCACACACACGAAGACTTAGAAAAATAAATGTTTTCCTAAAAAAGGGTATTGAAAGAGAAATTACATCTGATAAAGTAACTACATGGCATAACAATGATATATATAATATATATATATATATATATATATATATATATATATATATATATATATATATATATATATTATATATATATCAGCATTTCTAACTTTTGAGAAAGTGACCTCTAACATTGTGATTTACAGTAAGCATACAGCTATTGCAGTACAGCTACTTACCTGCTATTATATTCACTGAGATATGCAGAAAGTTCAGTGCACCTCAAATAAAAGTGACGTTAAGTGAACACTAGCAAGATGTATAAAAATCACAGTGCAATCCAAAGTGACAGTGCTACCCACCTTTGTTGTTTTAAAAGTGCAATCCAAAGTGCTTAAGGCAATAATGCAGTAACTGGATAAACAAGAGCGTATCTAGAGGCACAGCCATTTAATCAATAGCTAACCATTCAATGGCTGTCAGGACAAGGCAAACAATTAACTCCCACAGTGGTTAATTTGCTTTACAATTAAAATTTAATTTAAATAAATTCAGCAGTGAATCCCTGAATAAAATCAATAAGCCAATTAAAATAGTAGATTCACACGAGCAATTGTAACAGATGTATCCCAAAATGCCAAGTGATTAAATGTTATATGTACTACAAATAAATTAAAATGACTAAACCAGAATGACCTTCTTAATTTTAACACATACAATTATTTAAGAGCCTGCACCAGGTTTTGTGAAATAATGGTAATAATGCTATTTTGATTATAACCATGGCAAAAAAAATCAATGTCCACTTTAAGTTCATTGGAGGCAAAGCAAACATGTCACAGGTTCAGTTTTAGTAGGTCTACATTTTCTCTTGTAATGTTTTATAGGTTTAGGGCTTCATTTATTGGAGTATATTCTTTCATAGTTAACATGCTAATTTGTTTTAACAGACACAGACACATACAGACAGACACAGATACACTCAAACACGCATACAAGCACACATGTACTTACATGTAAAAAAGGGTCTGCTACAGGTGATATCATGTACTTCCCTAATGTTCACAATACCAATTATCCTTAAATATTTATCCCACCCAATACCTGACTATAAACAACCATATTAATCCCTACCGTACCAGAACTCTTATCCTAACCCTAAAATTCCAACCCAGTCCCCAACCCTAGTCCTGGTTCCCTTATCCTAAAACTCCACTCACCCTCCATAACTGTAAAGTCTCTGATGGATTGTTAAATCTAAATCTCCAACCCTCCTCCCTAAACCTATATTCCCAATCACCCATATCCTCCAAAACTCCCCCACCTAAATTTAAAGCTTTCTCCCTGCTCCTTAACTCTAAAATTCCCCTCCCACTCCCTAAACCTAAAACTCTCTTCCTGCTCGCTAAGCCTAAATCCCTTCTTGATCACTGCCTTACTCTGGATTCTCGCCCACTCCTACTCCCTCCCTCCCTCCCCACAGCTTCTACACTTACCTCAATTGAACTCATATAATGTGGTCAGGCAAGGTGCTTGTCCAAACTCATATTTAAGTTTTAAGTTATAAGATAAGTTTGAGTGCAAGTGATAGCCTAAACAAGCTCCAAAATGCTTGAGCCCCTTGCTTCATAAAAGTGTTTTTTTGAGTGGACACGACTTGAGCACTTGCAGTAGAACCATTTTAAATCTGCAGAAACTGTCACCCCATTTATAAAACTCCAAAAAATATTGATGTACCTTTCTAATACCAATAACCACAACAGAGGCCTGTATGATTTTTTCTACAAGCTTATATTTACTCTTAAATAATGTAACAAGTAGTCAAACCAAAATACATAAAGAATGTAAGATGACCTACATGTGATTGATATACTGTTTGTAAAAAAATATGGTTTTATCACAAGGCTGAACAATGTTGTGCGTTATAAATGTGAGTGCATCTTTGAACACCATGTCTTCTACTTATATCTTTCTCACTGTTATGACAGAAATGTTTTTTTATTTTTTTTTTACATTTAAGAATTATTGGGCTGAAATGGCTTTTTAAATTCCTGTTTCTATACTCATGTTCCTTGAAATGATTTTCCAGTTTTGAGCTATCACTGTGCTAAATCTTGAGTCTGGACATAGAGTGAGACATACCTCTCAACTGTCATGAATTTGCAGAATCTCTTTGATTTTACCTTATATTTTTGCTTTGTCTCTTGTAAAATGTTTGATTGCTTGTAGAATCATTCAGGATTGCAGTCAGTCAATAATGCCAGACATTAGAATTTAATTCTTATATCTCAGAAAAAAGCATGTGATGCAAAACCTGTTATACATTAACTTTTTAACAGAATTAGAGTAGGATTTAAAAACTGTCCATGAGTTTGGTCTTTTCATCCACATTATTTTTGGCTTTGAGAGGTACGGAATGAAAGGGTGCAGCTCACCAACTTGTGAATCTATGGCCACTTATAAAAATTTGTGAAAAAATATGCAGTTTGTGCCAGTTTTTGCAGTGAGCATATCACATATGCTTTAATAACAATGGAGTTCTTTCTGAACCTTGGCTTAAAACCAAATCATATCAGGGTATGCATTTTACTTTTATATATGTACATTAGCTCATCAGATTACTGCATGGAATGTACATACTATGAAAAGATTTTAGTTGTATGAATTGTACAGACTGAAATCATTTGATTTAAGATAACATGTGGTGGAAAGTAATACAGTGGATAGCAACATGTGATACTGTTGCATGTTTTGTTCATGCCTGTGTATTAAGATTTCTTAACATTTTTCCAAATCTTCTCTCCTCACCTGCAAGTTAAAATGTTTATGGACATGTTAGGGCTTGTTAAAGCCATTAAGATAAGTGTCTTGTTTAAAATAATTGTCTACCTAGAATCCATATTAAGCGCTGTGTAATGCCTGAAACAAATATAAAACTCCTCGGCCAAGTATTCAGAACAGAAATGAACTCAACATTTCCCTGTTACGTCATAACTACACTTTCTAGCCTTAGCAACATGGTTTTAAATTGTTTTTCTCTACACGTTCAGAAGCAAAAGTATACAATAGCCTTTTGAATTGAGCATAACCCCTTATCGCATGATCCCCCAAAATGTTTCTTGGAGCTGGAACACCTATGACATCAAGAAAACTGAACCCATAATACTTCACTACCTAAATTAGTGTACAGGCTACTTCATTTACATGTTAATTTGCAGCAGTAGAAGACATGCATTTCCTGGTAAAGTGTGATGTCACCTGTGTTTTTCAGGTGGAACACCTTATTTTAAAAATTAACATTTGTGAGGATGTAATATTGTTAATTATGTGAAGCTCTTTTCATGTGACTAAAGCTGTTTCTGCTTTCATGGAATGCCTTGTAGATGTGTGCAGATAATGGCCTAATGCTTACAGTGACATCATTTTGTTTGTGTCATAGTTATGCAGTATTGAGAGGCAGTGAAATTAACACATCAAATAACACACAAAAAAACATCTGGGGCCCAATTCGAAGAAAAAATAAAAGAAAATAGAGAGTATAGGCAGTTTTCTTCATCTAAATCTTGAACTGTGAAATATATTCTGTCTGAGATGATATCATCCTAGTGTGTTTCATCCAATTCAGTACATTGTAAAACAAAAGTGTTAAATTGAAGGGAGTCACATTATGCAGGAACAAGTAATGATACTCTTTACAAGCTTTATTAATGAATCTAGACTCATACTCTGATCATAGCCAGAACATATTCAAGGACTCTATGGCAAAGTCCTCGCTTTTTTAATTTCTCCAAGTCTTTTGGGTTTCTAATACCATGACGGGAATGGACCCCATTCCTAAGTCAAAGTGTGATTAAAGTTCATGAAATTAGTATTGTTTCAATCTTTGATGTTAGCTAGACGTGTTCTTTGCAGCACCCACAATGTGCCCAGTAATGACTCCTTCTGCAATTCATATGAAGTGACATGTATTGGTAACATATCTAAGCATGATTTTAAATTCTTTTTTATAAGGCGTGTTGCTACTAGTACTATTGCAACTGTCTGGGTATCTTTCATCCACATTGCCCTCGTTTCTGCCTGCAAATCCTGATACTTTATAATGTTTTCCAGTTCTCTGTTATGACATTACTTAACAACAAATGATCCTTTGTTCCATATGACTTTCTTTTATTATGCTTTTGTTCTAGTGCCATGATTGAGTTTTATTCTAAATTACTTTAAACTCTGTTAACATCAATTCTAGTGTATAGTTTATATGTTGTCAGAAGGCAAGTTACTGGTCTATAGTTTTTAGGATAGCTTGCAGGTTTGCTCTTAAGTAGGAGTATTGTTTTTCCTTTTGTTAACCAGGCTGGTGTTTGTTTGGGGTGATCATATAAATAGTTCTTACTCATGGCTAAATCTTCCTGTAAAGATGTTAATATTTTTAGTCAGAAGTTAAGTACTACATCTGGTCCTGGGGTTTTCCAATTAGAGGATTTTCTTAACTTTGTTTCAGTGTCTCTAGCTGTTACTCCATCCCATGTCATATCATATCATATACATTTGAACATCCTTTCTTCTACTTCTTCTATCCATTTAGCATCTTTGTGGTGCTCCACAGGATCTTCATAGATATTTCTCCAAAATGTATCTATTTATTCTTTTTTTGGTGGTGTTTCAATTCATTTTGCCTTGTTTCCAATTCTCTATAAAACTTTTTTGCGGTCATCAAAAATTGCTTATTTTATACTGTTTCTCTCTTTTTAATTTCTCCAAGTCTTTTGGGTTTCTAATATCATGACAGGAATTGACCCCATTCCTAAGTCAAAGCATGTTTGAAGTTTCAGTCTTTGATGTTAGCCAAAAGTGCTCTTTGCAGCACCCACAATGTGCCCAGTAATGACTCCTTCTGCAATTTGTATGGAGTTACATGTATTGGTAACATATCTAAGTATGATTGTAAATTCTTTTTTATAAGACCCATTACCACTACTACTACTGGAACAGTCTGGGTATCTTTCTTCCACACTGCCCTTGTTTCTGCCTGCAAATCCTGGTATTTTATGACTCTGTGTCTCTCTGTACATAAGACACTGTAGTCACTGGGTGTAGAAATTTCAATGATCAATTCTACTTTTGTCTTCTTTTCATGGACTACTATATCTGGTTTTCTCGTGTCTATTTTTTGAACTGTTGATAATGGGTGACCCCATGTGATATAAATGTCATCATTTTCTGTGATGCTTTGTGGCTCATATTTCAAATGTTTTTCAGCTACTTCAATATTATAATGTTTGCACAATCCCAAATGCAACAGTCTTGCCACATTATTATGCTTTTCAATATACAGTCCTTCTGCCATTAGTATGTTACAACCAGCAACATAATTTGCAACTGTTTCCAGTTCTATTTCACAAAACCTACATTTGTCTATTTCTCCTACATGTTCAATGGACTTTGTAAACCAATGTATAAGTAGTTGAGTATATTGGGTCATCAATATTAACCTTTCGTCTTCTGGTTAAAATTCACCTCTCCTTAACCATTCCTCCATTCGATCCTGATCAACATGAGGTTGTTCCAAGAGTGTTCTGTACTTGCAACTATATTTATGCAGTTTTCACATTTCTTGCCTTCTCATCTGATCCTTCACCTTATATTCTTTCTTTTGTTTTTTGGCACATTCAGTTGCTGTCTGATTTTTATTTACTTCTGGTATGGTTTCCATTCCAGCTTGATGCCGATATGCTTCTGCTAAACTAAGCAGGGAAGTCATCTTAGATTTATTCTTCTCATGTTTTAAATCTATCACTATATGTGGGTCTTCTGAGGTCAGCAGATATGTATGCAGTCCCATGATTGCAGATCTATACATGTAATCAATTTTGAGGAGGCCCATACCTCCTTCAGAACAGGGAATATATAATATTTGTATGCACTGATTTTTATAAATCATTTAATGAGCATGAAGCATCTTTCTTGTTTTCCTGTCCAACCTATCCAACACCATTTAGGGCCAGTCAATCACTCCAAAACTATAAGTTAGGTCAGTAAGCATACCTCTCAACTGTACAGATTTTTGCAGAATGTCCAGATTTTTACCTTATATTTTTGGTCTGTGCCTCTTAAAATTTGTAGTTTTCAGACAAATCATTGAATATTGACGTCACCAAATAATACTAAATAATGATAGACATTTGAGTTTCAGATCTTATATACTTCAGAAAATGCACAATAATGCAAAACCTATTATTGTAGCAACTTTCTAAGTTTATAGGAGCAATATTTAAATTCTGTCCCTATTTTTGGGCCTTTGACCCCCCCCCCATACATTCTGGCTTTGTCCAGATGTCTTGCACTGAGAGGTTGAGAGGTATGTCAGGAAGAGCAAATTGGTTTACAGCTTGGGCTTTGTTCTTAGATGTCAGTGCTATGTTCAGTATTAATTTCTTCTAAAATATCCCTTACTAAGTTTTATTCACATTTGTTCATGTTTTATTGTTGATCCTTTATCAATTCCCAAATATTTATACACTCCCTCTTGCTCAAGTTCTTTTATATCACATTCTTGTCCCAAACTGATATTTTCCTGGTGCTGCAGTTTTCCTGCTTTAAAGGTTGCTTTTGCACATTTAGCAAGACCAAATGGCATTCTTATATCATCTGAAAAAGTTTTGACCACTTGCAGTTGTGCTTTCAATTCCTCGTCTGATGAATTGCACGGATTTAAAAAATCTACAAAAATAAGATGAGAAATCTTTACACTTTGTTGTTTTTTGGAAGCCAAATTGTAACCATGATTTAGTCTGTTAAGTAGACAGCTTAATGGGTTATGTGCAGGACAAAAGAGCAGCGGTAACAAAGGGTCACCCTGGAATATCCCCCTTTGAATTTGTATCACTCTAATAACAATTTGTCCTTTATCATGGCTTAACTGCAAAGTGGTTTGCTACTGTTTCACGGTCACTGTAATGTCATTGATTAGTGTGAGATGTATCTTACATATTTTTAAGCACTCTTTTACCCATGAATGTGAGATATTGTCAAGTGATTTTTTTGTAATCTATCCATGCATGTACGTTTCCTCCAGTATGGCTGCTCCACTTTTTAGTTGTATATCAGTACTGGTGTTGCAGGCAGTTGGAGTTGCATGGCCAGAGACCTTCCAGTGCAAGATGCTTTCTAGATTAAGACTTCCATCTGTAGAATAAACTGCTGGATGCAGGCATGACATCCAGTGTGTTGTTCCTATCATTAATCTCCCCAACCAGTGTGAGAGCTGGGTCATGACAGGCCCCAGTCCACCAAGAAAGTAAAGCAGGGAATAGCTTGCTGTACACCGAAACATGGCTCCCTTTTCAAGTCCTGACAAGTGGGAAAAAAAAGACCAAAAACACAGGAGAAGAGCGGATCTCAAAATTCTCTTTCTTCTCCTTTAAACTTCTTTTAGCAAGGCAGAGAACCCCCCTGCATCCCCCATGTTGGGGGTAAGGCCACCCACACCTCCCAAACTTAAATACCCATTCCAAGATCACCATACCTCAGAGAAAATGGAATATTCCAAGAAATGCATCCCAGACTTAGTATATATAAGTCCGTTCTTTCAGCTATCCAGTCTCCGCATTTTGGGGATTACGCTACTGGGTCCCGCAATTTCAAATGGTTACCATGAAACTCTCATGCTGTCAGTCTGAAGCTCTACCCCAACTCCCAAAACCAGCAGTATAACTTCACCTTTGTGTAGAACTCAGTACTGAAGGTAGCTTGCCTTCCCATCAGACACAGCATGTAGTACTTAATCCCACATACGGGTAGAGTTTCTCCTTTTTTCCTTACCAAAAAGCACTTTAAGTTAAATAGGCTTCTCCAGCTATTTGCTCTTGAGTATTGCTGAATCTACTAATATACAAAGTGAATTATGTTGACATGATAAGCCTTTTTGGAATCAGGTGTAAGGATCTGGCAGTTTCCATTAGCATGTAGTGAGTGTTGAATGGTACAGTCCTATCCTTTGGACTCAGGCACAAAATAACCACCAAGCATGGTGTGTTATTCTGTGTACAAGCCCTTTTGGAATCTAGCTTTTTGTAGTCTTCATTTTATTTTGAAACTCACACACAGTTTTAATATAATTGGAAAATAATTAATTGTAAAACAAATATGTATGGAAACAGCCACAATACACTTTAATGATGATGTTAATTTAAAACACAACCATGCAGCCCACTGTGACTTATACTATTCTTCAATAAAGTCATTTGATAATTTTTTCAGAAACGTTTTTGCTGAACACACAACTAGATTTTAGTATAATCTTGTGTATCACTGTATATTATTTTTACTCTTAAAAACAGTACTTTCAGGTGATTATCTACTACATGTTGCTTTATGTTCCCATTACTTCTCATCTCTAATTTGAACAAATACAGAGAAAATAAAGAAAAGGGAGAAACTCTGTGTCAAATATTCATATCAAAATGTTAATCTTTACTAGGAATAAAGATAGCCCATAGTCACATGTTAGGTAGTTACCTGGGGCCCCTATTAAATTATCGAACATTTCAAAGTTCAAATGTCATATGGTCGACACCTTATGATCAAACTTTGAAAAGTTCAAAAGTGAAAGACAATGGCTCCGTATGTGCAGAATGGGAAAATTTCCCTTTTCTGCACTGAAGTGCAGTCTCGGAGTTGGTATATTTAAGTAGTAGGGTGTGGGGGGTGCAGGGGGGCTTGCCCCACTGCTCAGAGCATTAAGGTAAGTGTTTTTTTTTTTTTACGTTTTTATTATATAGTCGAAGATTCAAGTTTTGCTCATATGTTGTCAAACATATGAGGTTCGAAATTTTGAAGCTTCGAATATATAATATAGACCCGTTACCTGAAGGTGAACAAAACTAAGGCAACAGCATTAGCAGACTTTACTGGTCAGGCAAAAAAAAGAGAGAGAAAATGTATTTGCTTCTTCAGAACTTCATAGGTACTTAATAAACTATAGATCCATGAGGATCTTTAGAAAACTAGTCATAAATTCGCATGAAGTTTTTAACTCTTATATTTTAGGTATGAATAACCCAGAGACAAGTTGAACATTTATATATTGCTGCTATCCATGAGGGACAAGGGTGTTAAAACCAAGGGTGAATTTATGTCTAGCTAAACATTCATCCAGATTCTGTTTGACTAATGTAAGAGAAGTACTTTGCTTTATGAGGAGAGGAAAATTATTGCAAATGCATAGTATTTTCTAAGACACATATCTATCCTTCCAACATGCTCCATTTATTTTGCTAAAGAAATTTAGATCTCTTGCACAGGTGTTTATCCCCATTAGACTTTCAAATGAACAGTAGGCCTGACAGGTCAGGGTCTGTTGAGGCTCTGTAGGAAACATAGAGATCACCCCTCAGCAACCTGTATGACACTGAGAAAAGAGACAAGGCTTTGAGATGATCTGCATAGTTTTCATGATTTAGGCCCTTTATTTTCTTCATGAGAAAGCATTGTGGTTGTTTGAGTTGCATCAAATGTTTTGACAGGTATATACCAAAGGGGGAGTTATACTTCACGATGAGTACAGAATACAATGGAATGATCACATCCTTGAACCTGAATGTCACACCCTTTGTAATAAGCTGAGCAATGAAAAGTATTTTCTTAAAATAATGAATACATGGTGACTGAAGGACAGTTTATTGTCTATATAAGTTCTCGGGTCCCTAACTCATGATCAGTTTTCAGGAGTGTGTTGTCAATGTGTTAGTTACAAAAGACTACTTGCTTGCTGAAGGATACTATAATACATTTTTTGCATTTAGTTTTAGTCCATGGTTTTGATAGCAGCTATTGTTCTTGGAAAGGCCCTCTCAGAGGATCGTAGTGTCCTCTGGTGAATTTATGATTGCACCAAATTTCCAGCCATCTGCAAACTTCTTCAGACATAAACCCTTAATAGTAGCTTTGGCTTCTGAGAAGTAAATGCCGAAGGACCAAACCCTGCAGTACACCAGTAGTGACAGATCTTTTGCAGGAAGCAGAGCAGCCCCCCCCCCCTTATTTCCTGTCATTAGTTTTAGGAGGGTTTAAGAGGGACAGATGCTAAAATTCTGAGTCAAAATCAGGGATATTCCTGAAAATCAGGAATAGCTGAGAGCTACAGCTCTTCTGTTTCCAGCTAAGTCGAATTTCCTCATATGAAGTATGCTCATTTTTTTGTTTTTTAAATATATATTGCTAACTTTTAATGATTGGTGAGAATTTCATCACATGGCAAGAAAGCGTATAGGCAGACATAGACTGTAGCATACATTCAGGGCATTACTACAGAGTAGTACTATACAGTCAGGGAATAGCCAATTTACTGAGAAAGAAAGAACTTAAAAACCATATGGTTCAAGTTTGTGATGTTTTTTCCATTAACACAAAGAAAACAACTCATCAGCAGAGAAGTAAATAATGTTATAGATAAGTCAGCTAACTTCACCCTGGCATAGAGTAAATATAATGCCAAATAAGAAACAGATTGGAAATCTACAAGGAATGTTCTTTACTTTTTACCAAGTTTCTTTCACGATATCAGACATTGGTTTTGGAAAATTTGTATTTATTTATTTTTTTTCCTTTGTTGGCCAGGTTAGTGGCCTCTTTTCAAGGGAGAGCTGAGGTAGTATTTATAACACTAGGGGAAATTTGGCCAGGGCATTGGGGAATTTCCATTATTCTTTTTGATAGGTGCTGTGGAACCTTTTATATCCACAGATGGGGCCTTGGTTTTTATCTCATCTGAAAATACTTTTCCTTGCAATGAATACGAGAAGCAAAGAAAGAGATTTTTATACTTGTTCCTCTCAAAGGTTTCAACTGTACCAAAATACAAGTTTGAAGTCTGTTTATTTGGGATACTGAATTCATACACAAGTAAGGTACTTTTAAATGTGTATTAATATTATTTCTTTTTGGAGAACTCCATTAATATATATATATTTTAATGACAACATAATAGTAATTGTTCTTAGTGTATCAAATTCTGTTTTATACAAAATATCAGCGGCATGGTGCATTTTATCTGTTTTAATTTTAGCTTATTACTAAACTTACAACAATAACCTTAGGATGAGGGGAAAAGATTTCTATTGAGCCAAATTAACCTTCCCTCAACTTATCTGTCCTTTGAAGCTAGGATTATAAACAAGGCATGCATTGCAAACCTCCTTGTCCCTCTGTCTCATGGTTGCTATTTGTCTTTACAACCTGTGAAAGAGTTACATTTATTGGCAGGTATTGGGTCACCCCAACATCATTTCTGTGAGACAGCTACAGAGCTTCACTGTCAGCCCATCACCCATGACCAGGAGAATGTCACATTGTGGGAATTCTGGGACAGGTGGCTTAGGATTGCAGAAGAGTCTAGGGTCCTATTTAAAGAAATGCCACCTGCTAATATTAAACAGTCAATGATACTTTACCACAAGAAGGGGGGCCTTCAGCCAAAAGAGCTATGAAGAAGTCCTGAAGGAATCCTGCTGTTCCACTTGAAGAAAGCAGCCCTATTTATCACCCCCTTGTCATAATATTCAGAGCATCAAAGCTTAGGGGGCAGGGGTCACTCAGCAAATAGATAAGTATTTAAGGAGCTTTAATTAGGGCAGGTCTAAGTTATTCAAACTGATAGTAGGTAGGAGTCACCCTCCTTTGGTAGAGTCAATTATAAATTCAGGTGATGCAAGTTTAATTAGATCAGAAGGTAAAAGTACTTTGTTTCTTCAACAGTCTTTGCCTGGAGAACAGCCAAATACAGTCATCCCAGGCCATTTATATGTTTTTGGAAATGAGCAGGGTTGGTTGGTATAGGCTCCGTCTACCTCCCAACTAGAATCATCAATCACTACCCATGTTCCTTTTTCTGTTAAGAAAAAGACTTGGAGATAAGATTGTATTGAGAGTTTTGAGTTGGTTGAGTCAGTTATATACTATGGATGTGGCTGGTCAAGGATCCATGGAGTTCTTAGCTGCATTGGCAGTACAGGGTAAGTATTGACCCAGTAACTTTAAAGCAAAATCATGGGACAATTAGGTGATCAGCTTTATACATTTTATGGCCAGTATTACAGAAAAGCAACCATCCTAAGCCCAACCCAAGCTCTGCTATTACTCAAGTACATTTATATTTATCAGAGAAGTACATTGTTGGAGAGAGAATGACCCTTAGTTATGGTGTTATTAGCAATTTAGAAAACTGAAAGCAGTAAACAAGAATTTCAGGTACGCTGAAATGAACTCCAGTACATGGATACATATTATGATGGACGTGACAAGAACTCCTTTCTAAAGCAGTAAATATTTAAGGCCTCATAAAGTTAATGTGTAATTGGGCTTTTAACAAAAGCAATTTTGATTGGCGTTCATGCAGATTGGGATATTTGTTCCAACAATAGAGGGAGATACCCAGCTGTTAAATGCTGTTTTAAGTATCTATAAAAGGTCCATACTAATGGCTCTTCACCAGATGGAAGGAACTGGGGGAAATCAGACTCTGGAGCAGAATGGGGTAAGCCCCTTTTTGTGGAGCCATAAAAAGTAAATCCTTTCTGAGATTCCAGTTGGCTCCTGTACCAGTTTCCCTTTAAATATGATGCCCTGTCCAAACTTTCAGAATATTATGCAGATCAACAAGGGGTCAAATTAGGCTTTCCCATCAAATCTCAGGCAGCCACTAAGGTGTCTACTGGTAAAGAATTCATCAGAAGAAAAGAGGAGAATGTAAGGAGGTGGTTAAGCAAGGAGTTGCAGACAGGTAGAACTGCAGGCACATTTCATTATACCTGTTGATGCATTTAGAATATCCCCATTGCACTTAGTGCTAAGAGAAGCAGAAGGTAATTTCTACTTAATTCACCACCTATCCTACATAGAGGGGTCTTCAGACAATGATGGTATCAGTAAGAAGGATGTCAGAGTTCAAAATTCTTCATTAGAAGACACTATATATTATTGACCAGTTTAAAGACCCCTGGTTAGATAAGTTGGATGTGGAATTGGCTTTCATGCTTATCCCAGTTCACCCACAGGATTGGCACCTTCATGGAATGCATTTTGAAAAATGTTTATGTCTTTCAAATGGCCATACCAATGTGGTGCGAGGTAGCTTGCATCACCACTGAGAAATTTAATATACCCCTTCAATGTTGCAGGGAGCACATGTCCCCTGCACAATGCACAGTGCACTATTTGGATGATTTATTAACTGTAGCTGAAGGTTGCCGGGGCAGGTTTCAGTTGATTTCTTGACATTTTCCTGCTAGCCCAGGAGAAAGTCTAAGACACATTAAAGAATATCACATTTTTAGGTATTGAGATTGATGAGGTTTTGTCATCATTTGCATAGTCCTAGCACACGCTGCAAGTATTGATCAGTCATAGTCAATAATTTTTATTGACCAAAAAGGTAATGGTAAGCCAGATGATAGAATTTGGTGGCTTTTGAATTTTGCTTAAAGGAAGTGGCCCTAGGTAAGACTTTTATTAAATCTTTAAGTAACTTGCTGGGAGGTAGACACAAGAAGCATCATAAGGTCAGGGTAACCAGGACTATTAAAGCTGACTTTCAGTTGTAGTCCTTATTTATAGCCAACTTTAATGGCAGGTCATTCTAGAGGGAGGATTGAGTGATTAGCAAAATATTTGAATTGTTCACTAATGCCAACAGGATTTTGGGATGGAAGTATATTTGAATGGGCAATGTATGTTGGCTCTTTGGATCCCTTCTTGGGCTGCAGAGAGGAGAAGAGGCATCACCTTCCTGGAATGAATGCCAGTCTGAGTTACCTTGGTTGTCTGAAAATGTGACATGAAAAACAGAAGGTGATTTTTCCAGTCTGATAATATGCCAGTGGAGCAAATTTTGAATAAACATGTCAATGTGGGGGAAATCACTTCAGAGATAGTCTGTGCTATGTAACTTATATATTAACTTATCTTTCTCTGTCAGACACATCTCAGGTATTTGCAATGGACTTGTTGGTAACCTTTCTCACCTGGACGTTTGCAAAATTCAGCAGCTGCAACAGAGCCAGCAGCTTTGCACAAAAATATCATGCGAGTTGTGGATGATTGGTATGGGATAGCTGAGCTCCAGTGGTAGAATTCCTGGGAATCCAGCACCAGAAGACCTTATATAACAGGTTTTAAAGTATTTAGAGGTTTCTGGGGTATCTTGCCAAAAGAAGAGATGTCATGGTCACCCACCATTTAGTACAGGGTCTATATTATATTCTCGAAAGCTTACAATTTTGAATCTGACATTGTCGGCACGAGAATATCGAACGCTCAGAATCTCAAGTGTATAAACGGAAATCTCTGTAAGGGGAGATTTCCATTTACTGCAATGTAGTGCGGTCTCAGAGTTGGTATATTTAAGTAGCGGGCGGTGTGGGGGGCGCAGCTCCCCACATGGGGGGGTGCAGGGTGGCTTGCCCCCCTGCTTAAACCCATTAGGGTTCAAATTTAAAGTTTTGATTTTTTTTTTCATTTTCGAAGTTACGGAACTTTGACAATATGGTGTCAACCATATTGTATTCGATGTTCCATAACTTCGATGTTATAATATAGACCCTTTAGTACATTATCTAATATCTTGCTCATGAAGAGATGAAGATTCTGGCACAGTGATAACCTGTTTGCTAGAGCTTGTGGTCTTCCAGATTTCATGAATCATTGGTTAGCTGCCAGGCTCTTGAAAGACTGGATTAGAATTCAGGGCATGTAATCTGATTCTCATCATTCTTATGGTCGATCATTGCTAAAAGCTATATTAATAGTTGTCCATAGAATTTATCCTGATTATCATTTGTATGCTTTTTGTTCCACTCTATTTACATGGTTGCATTTTTTGGGTCTTTTTCTATTTGCAAGCTTCCTGAGGTTTGAAATGGTCCCGTGTAACAGTGGTTCAGGATATAATGCTGGTTTTGAATGGACAATCCATGAATGAACAGTCAGGGAGGGGTTAGCAAGAGGTCTTGGAAAGGGTTCCCTATTACAACCGCGAAACTCCACTTACGCGAATACGGACACGTCGACACATATTCAGCGAACCGCGAAAACACTGAACGTCCTGAAGCATGAAATTCGAAATGTCGAATAGTCATAGTTGGCCCTTCTCCGGTATAGCTCCTTAAGGTAAGTGTGCAATAGTTATGGACCTTAGGGTTAGGGTGCAGGTTAAGGTAAGTGCATACATAGTAATATATGGACGTTTACTGTAGGGTTATAAGTAGGGTTTTGTTAAGTGTATGTATGTGGATTATTTATTTTGTTTGGGTATAGTTCCTTAACAGAAGAATACAATAGTTACAGACCTTAGGGTTAGGGTGCGGGTTAAGGTAAGTGCATACAAAGTAATATATGCAAGCTTTACTTTAGGGTTAGAAGTAGGGTTTTGTTAAGTATATGTATGTAGATTATTTATTTTGTTTGGGTAGGTAGTACGTAGTGGGTGGTGGGGTTGGCCAACTATGACGATTCAACATTTTGAATTTCGTGGTTTAGGACATTTGGTGTTTTCGCGGTTCACTCAATGTGTCGATGTTCCTGTATTCGCGTAAATGAGGTTTACGGTTATAATATAGACTCCTTGGAAAGATTTACATTTCTCTTGGCTTAATATTTTGCAGAAGGTTTCTTGCTCTTATAATTCAGACATTGGTATTCAGTTACACTGAAGTGACCTTGACATATGTTTACATAGGGTTTTGCTCTCTCAGAGCCTACCAAGTAATAATTATTCAAAATCAGTTTTTCAGGATGGGGAATACCTCACACTTTGTCTTGAAGGCAGATTAGAAGAGCTAATTAAGAAGACTGGAGGATGACATTTTGTTCTTTTTCTCATGGTTATTTGTTTTTGTTTCAGGCAGTCTGTACTTTATGACAGCCACACACTGGTCAGTAGAGGAATTCTTTTGTATACCTGTCAGCCAGTAGTGCAGACATCTGACAAGGAGGTTTGAACACAGGTCTTAATCCTTATATTTCTGAAATACTCTGGGAAGGTTACTTATCTGGTACTATCCACTGTAAGCCATCGTTTGGTTATTGCTGTTTATTAAAGCCAGCAAAGTTGAGAGGAACAGGCCAATGAGCTGCAGCCTGGTAGGCAGTTGTGGGTGGTCTTCCATCCTTTTTCTTTCCCTCCATCCCTTTCTTGGGTCACCTCACCTTCAGAGCAAGGAATTGTGAGCTGTCCACAAAGCTACACTTGGCCAATGGCAAGTTTCCTGAGAGGTCACAGTTAATAAGCCCCTCAGGTGGACGGAGGTAGGCTGGACAGGCAGAGTAGTCAGGCATGCTACCTGGTCATTAGGGACAGGTATTAACAGTCATTTTGGTGGTGCTGCGGTAGCGTTGTCGCCTCACAGTAAGACGTTGTCCTGTTCAATTCTCATCTAAAGTGTCTTCTGTGTGGAGACATGTGTGAATGGGCGTACCTTCATTGAAGGTTGTGCATCAGGGCTGGCAACTCGGTATGTAAAAATCTACTGCCAATCATTAGCGGACCAGAGTTCCGCTGTGGCGACCCCTAACCGGGAAAAGCCGAAAGATATAACATTAACAGTAATTTTATGTTGTTTATGACTTGTGAGGTTTACTAGTTTGTAATGATGTTTCATTACTGAAGAAGTGATATATTATACAGTAATAATAAACTTGTCACAAAGCCCATTGTTGTATTTGGCATTTTGTGGGGTAAATAAAGGGTGTAAGGGGATGAACAAGGTTTGCACCACAAACTGCCTTGTCTCTCTGCCTTCCAGAGGATACCTGCATTTACAGCTCATTGCAGAGCTGTATTTAATGGCAGATCCTGGGCTCCCATCTTCATTTCATTCAGGCAGCCACAGAGCTTCAACCTCCCTCCTTTTCTCACTTTAACAAAGGTGGGAGGCTACCACTCAACCCCCCCCCCTTTATCATTCTCCCATCCCTTTCCTGGGCCTCTCCAATTTCAGAACAAGGAATTATGAGCTGTTGATAAAGCTACACGTGGCCAACAGTACGTTTTCTGAGGGGACATGATTAGGATTCTCATGGCTGGAATGGGGCAGGACAGATTGGCAAAGCAGTTTGTCACTCTACCCAGTTATTAGGGCCTTGAATTATTAGGGATTTTATGCTGTTTATAAGTTATGCGGTGGACACATGGACACATTTGACATAATGATTTACCTCCCATGCACAAGGTACAAGGTTCAGTCCTGACCTCCACCCAATGCCTGTGTGAAATTTGCAAGTTCCCCCAGTGTCTGTGGAGTTTCTCCCAAAAACATGTTGGGTGTTTCTACCTCAAACAATCCCCCAAAAAATCTGAATGACTCATGGGCAACTGTAAAAAGTCTTGATGAAGCCTCTCAGGGAAAGAGTTGTATAGACAGACCACTTTAGGCTTCAATTGCAGTTCATAGTATTCTCAGGGTAGGAGAACATGGTTCACAGATGGACTGTGCTCTCTGTCAGGGTTAGCCAACCAATAGTGTAAAAATTGATTTTCACCACGTAGATGAATGTCACCAAAAGTAGGCATGGGTATTTGCTGGTGATAATTGGGTTGAAGACTCCATGCCAGGGACACTCCATGCCAGGGACACATGCTAATGGTGGGATGAAGACTCCATGCCAGGGACACATGCTAATGGTGGGAAGGTACTATGTGCCTCTGTTGACCAGTGTGTATCTACCGTAAACACAAACTGCCTGGGTCAATATGCTACTCATAGACTGGTGCCCAGATAACACTGTTGAAAGTAAACCAATCAACCTGCGAAAAATGAACAAAATATTGTTACATACAAAACAAGTTCACTGACATGATGCAGCTTGGAAGTGAGTAACAGAATGGTGCAGAAGAGACTGGACATCCAGTGTATTCAGGTGACAAGGTGGAAGGGCAATTTAACAAATACACTTGACTTGGGATCCAGAGTAATGGTGTGTGAATTGATGTGTGAGAGAAACAGCATCTTCAGAAGACAGTGAGAGATGTAATCAGAATTAACAATAGACTCATGATAATCAGATCCAACGTACGGATAGGCCATTCATCTTAATTTCAGTCTATGCCCCTCAGCAGGGTTGTAGCAGTGAGGAAAACAGTCAATACAAGCAGCATTTACTGGACTGACAGATAAAGCAGGATAACATGGGTTTTTGATAATAGGGGAGCTAAATGCTCACATTGGGTCAAACAGAACAGGATAGGCTGCCTGGGTTCACACGGGTGAAGTGACAGGGATAAAGAAGGAGAGATCATTCTGGACTTCTATCCACTGCTCAAAACCACTGTAAATGGTTTAATGGTGGCCCACACATGGTTCAGCAAGGCAGACATTCACAAAATCACATACAAGAGTGGCAAACATGCAAATGAGATAGACTTTCTTCTAGTAAGGAAAGGGCAGTAGAGTAGAGCTTGGGTTTGTAAAGTTATCCACAGTGAAACTGTTAGCCCACACCTTAAACCACTGATAGCCACAGTCAGCTGCAAGCAATGGTCAGAGATGACTGTAAGTTCAGGCTGAAAACCTGGAAGTTGATTGGAGTAATAGCACAAGAGCTCAAGAAAACACTCAGGACTCTAGCACTTCAGGAAGAAAAGGAAATAGGTGGACTTTAAGAAAAATTGCAGCATCTCAAAACAGCATGTGAGAAGAGAAGACTATAGAACAGATATTTCTGGCCAAATCTACTATGGAAATAAGGTACATAAAGAAAGCTTGTGGTGGAATGCAGAAATACTGAAAGTTATCAAAAGAAAGAAGGAGTGCAGAAAAAAATGTGACAAAGAAAGGACAGATAAGGATAAGAAGGAATACAGACTGGCTAGCAAAGAGTTTAAGAAAGCAGTTGCAATAACAAAGAACAAGTCATCAGAGGTACTTTACCAGCTTCTGGAAAGTGACTCAAAGAAACTTTATCAGGTTGCAAGGAAAAGACAAAAAGTTAAAGATGACAGTCATCAGATACTCTTCATAATGGATGCCAGCAACAAACTGCTTGCTAGTCCACAGGACATCAAAGGAAGATGGAAGGAGTACTTCCATCAGCTTGTGAATAAACAAAACTCCACAGATGCTGTACTACCCCAGACACAAGCCAAAATGAATGAGGAAAAAAGTCCCTCACTAGAAGCATTACAGCAATAAGGAATATGATTACAGGGAAACCAGTAGGATCAAATGAAGTCACAGCAGATATGATCAAGATATTGGGTGAGTTTAAAAAAATGGCTCCACAGGATGCTCACAGTGTGGAGAGAATAAGGCATATCCCAGACAACTGGAGAATAAGCATCCTAGTGCCACTGTACAAGAACAAAGGAGAAATTCACAACAGTGGGCAGTCTGTCACACCACATGAAAGTGCTTAAAATGGTGACTGATAAATGAATAAGGAGAAAAGTAGAAAGTAGGTTGGGAGATGAGCAGTTTGAATTCATATCAGGATACAGCACAAATGACCTGATGACTGCAGTGAGTGAGGGACATAGCTGAGAAGAAGATGGAGATGAGAAAACAGTCCAACTGGGCTTTCCTAGACTTGAAGAACTTATATGGTAGGATCCCAATAAAGATGATTTTAGGCAGTCCTGTGATAGTTTGAAGTCTCAGAAACATCGGGAGAATTAGTGCAGGCTATGTATAAGGACCCAATGGCACAAGTATGAACAGTGTTCAGACTCACAGAAAGGTTCCCAGTGGGAGTGGGTGTGCATCAGGATTCCATTCTTTGCTCACTGCTATTTTTAATGGTTCTTAGGTTCATAGGAGGTTACTAGGCTAACACCCCTAGAACCCATACAAGCTTAGCCAAATTTAGCCCGAGCTGCCCCAATTGTCAGTGGTTAGGTGGATGAAGTTCAGAGAGGTAAGAGTCTATGGTAATTAATACCAACTGCCTCTGTTCATGAGGGACAAGGGCCCCACTCCATGAGTGAATTTGCAGTCACCCATCCTTTGATCTAGTTTGAGTTTGAAGAGGGTCAGGGAGTAGCTCCTTTTCAAGTGAATTGTAGGCTTGTTCCAGAGAACTGTCAGTCTCTGGGAGATGTATCTATATCTCCAGCATGATTTGTTCATGTCGGATCCTAGGTTAAGATCCTTGGAGTGAGTGACCTACATGCAATTTGATTTACAAATATGTAGCATCTCCATCAGAGTTGGGTCAGAGTCTTCCCTGTAAGCCAGGCGCAAGTCACCCCTGTCAGAGACAGAATACAGTGACACAGCTTTAAGTCTTTCTGCATAGGACTTGTTTTGCATACCCTGTATTTTCCTAGTGAGAAACCTCTGTGGTGATACACTACATTATCAAACAGGTTGGAGGGGACCCATAAACAAAGGTGTTGCATACAGATGATGTGGCATTACAAGCGGACTCTGAACAAGAACATCAGCAAAAGGTAGGAGAGTAGAATGAAAAACTGAAGGCACGTGGGATAGACTGAATACCGATAGGAATATTGTCATAGATTCATAGGTTCGTACTAGGCTATCTGCCCTAGGGCATTTATAAGCCTAGCCAGAGTGTGTTTGGCTTTCGACACCCATTTTAAATTAATTTTGCTATGCCCTTTTTCGAGGTTAGTATACTGTGCCTCTGTCTAACAGTGACACAGAAGTGATACCTGGGGTAAACCTATGAACTCCCATCCACTCATCAAGATTCCTCTTGAAGAGAGTAAATGAGGGACTCTGCCTAACCTGGACTAGGATTTTATTCCAGAGTGAAGTGAGCCTCTGGGTTATGAATCTGTCCCTCCAGCATGTCCTATTTATTTCAGTGCTGAGGTTCAAGTCTCTCGAGCACGTAGCTCGATGGGATTTGGATTTTCTGAGGTGCAGCATGTCCATTAATTCCGGGTTGGACATGGCTTTATACGTCAGGCACAGATCGCCTCTGAGCAGGCGGTATGCCACTGAGTAGAGCTGGAGTTTCTTTAACCAGGCAGCATATGGCATCTGTTTGAGCCCTTTGATCCTCTTGGTGAGGTACTTTTGGGGTCTTCCCAGTTGCTGCAGGTGTCTGGTAAGGTACATCCCAAAAGGGGCATTGTACTCAATTATGGGCGTGATGAGGGATGAGTAAGGAGGCATGATGACCTCCCCTGATCTAGATGTGAATCCCTTCATGATTAGGTGGGCTATATAAATGTTTTTCTAACCACTTTGGCCACGTGGCTGTCAAATGAGAGATTGCTATCAGCTTGGGTCCCCAGGTCCCTAATTACTTCTTCTGTACTTAATGGATTACCACCTATGTGGTAATTTGTGGGCACTTTGTTTTTGCCAAAGGGGATGACTATACACTTTTTGGTGTTTAGCTTGAGGCCATGGCTCTGGCACCAGTTGTCTGTTTCTATGAGGCCCTTTTGGAGGATGCTTGCATCGGTTGGAGAGTCGATTTTGGTGCCCGGTTTGCAGTCATCTGCGAACTTGGTCAGCCACAGTCCTTCCATGTTGGTCTGTACCTCCGAGAAATATATACCAAACAAGAGAGGTCCCAGGACTGAGCCTTGTGGGACGCCACTTGTAACTGGTTTGGAGTCTGACATGGCTCCAAGCAATTCTAACCATGTGGGTTCTGTCATTGAGCCAGTTTGCAACCCATCTAGTGACATAGGGGTTTATATTTAAGCTGGTGAGCTTATTTATAATGCCCGAGTGGGGTATTGTATCAAAGGCTTTTGCGAGGTCCAGGTAGGCTGTGTGGACCACCTTCCCCTCGTCAATGGCCTTGGTGACTGTTTCAAAGAAATCAACCAGTTTTAAGAGGCAGGATCTGCAAATGGGGGAAAATCAGAAGAAGGAGAAAACTGAGATAAACGGGAAAATAGTGTAACAAGTTTACAGCTTCCTGTATCTGGGAGGGGTGGTTGAGGAGAAGAGTAGTCTGAATAAGGAGGTCAAAGCTAGAAGCAGAGGAGCTGCAGGCAACTGATACAGAGTGTCAATAGTAATGTGTGACAGTAGAATGCCAAAAAAGCTGAAAAGTACGGTGTGCAAACCCATGGTGTGAACAGAGCTATTGTAGGGTACAGAAACCTGGGAGGCGAAGGCAGATCAGTTGAGGAAGCAAGATCTGATTGAGTTTAAGTGCCTGAGAAGGGTGGTAGCATGCACACTGTGGGACAGATGAAGAAATGAGGACATCTGAGCAGCAGCCAAAGTAGCTCAGATTGTAGTGATGGTTTAAGCACATGTGCAAGAAAGATGAAGTCAGTCTGGTGAAGATGATGAAATTAGAATGTCTGAGAAAGAGATGAATGCATTGTATGAGGGAAAACCTACAACAGTGAGGCATGACCATCAAAGAAGGTAAGAGACTGGCATTTACACAACATCCTGACCCATGCAGAAGATGAGGAAATGGAGGCTGATGGTGATGATGATATGAATTATGTGGTTTATGGGTTTATAATGACATTCCATGATGTTCCATTTTTGGTGAATTGCTGTATTATAATAAACTGTTGGCAAAAATCTATTGTTCTATTTGGTATTTAGTGGGGGAAATGATTGGCAAAAGGGGGCAATCTCTACTAAAAGACCTTTCCATTATATTTCCATTATATTTACCAGTCATTATGAAAATAGCTTGCCAAACGCAGGACTGAAGAGATAAAAAGTTGGATGGGTAGGATGACAGGAGAAAGTATGCTGAAACAAGAAAAAAAGGCCATGGCCTTAGTCAGACATGAAATACAACACACGTATGAGCATTGATCCATTGCCTCTTTGCTTGGTAGAATACTCGGGTCTATTTGACAAGAGTTGGGCTACACTTCTTCTCAAAAGGCATTATGGCATTGAATGGAAATTTTTCTCCCAATTAGTCCCATCTTTAGGCAGAATCAGATTAATGAACATCTTAAACTGAACTTCACAAATAATCATTAGGTGGAAGTTATCAGTGTCAATAACTTTAAAAAAAGAAAGGAAGACATAAAGAAATAAAGAAAGAATGAAAGAAAAAAAAAATTAAGCTTGTCTTGCCTTTGATGCAATTGAGCCAGTGACATCAGAGACATCTTTCCTGCAAGCTGTAATTATCTGATAGCGCCTTTTTCACTCTGTTTGGCTCACTGGCCAAAGAGGTGATGTATCTTTTTAATTTTAATAATTTAATACTCAGAAGTAGATTATAAAAAAACTGTGAGCATGAAATACTCCACATTCATGTTGTAATAAGAAATATAAAGTGCAGTTTTATTATTGCACCCAGTGATATTACATATCCAACAAACAAGAGTGTTCACACTGTTAAATTTTGAACCCTTATATTACACCAAAGTAAAGTAGTGCAAAACTGGCTCCAATGAATAAATAGAGAAATGCAACCACATAAAACTATTAAAACAAAATTGAAAATTACGAGCTTTTTCACTCTCAGGTACTTCTGTTAATGAAACAGAGCACATAATAATTATTGACTAAATAGTAATTTATCAAATGTCTAAGAACAATAAACATTCTAATTTTAAACTTCTTCCATAAGGCTCTTATATCAACAGCTGTTTTATCCACTTCAAACTGGTTTATCATCTCTAAATGTATTAATCCATTTACATTCTCAGTTCTCTGTAACTCACCACCTTTTAATTTTATTCATCAGTTGCAATATCAGTACATTTGAATATATGAATGCCATCAGTGTAAGAGCTGCATATTTATATAAAGCATTCATAAATCTTTTTTTACTAATCTCTGATCATTAATTTAGCTAAAGCTTTCTATATATTTTTATTAAATATAAGGCAAGACCAACCTTATATACCAGCAAATAAATAACATTTCTGAAATCACAATCAGTATATGCACACAAATATAGTTTCTCTTTGCAACTGCATGTGTAAAGCAATCTTATTTAAAAGATGTCTACATTGTTGCCATCTAAAACACGTTTGTTCAGTTCTTCTCACAACAGTAAAAATTATTTGTATATTTCATCTCCTTGTGACACACTCTCTGTTTCACGCTGTCATAGTTCTTAAATAAAAATCTGAGATGTGGAGGCACATTATCTTTAAACCGTTCATATGAGTATTCATTTTTTCCATGTTATGTGTCTATCAGTTAACTGCTAACACCACTCTAGAACACCGTCACACTGACTCATAATTATGGCAGTTGTATTAGATGTTATATTTTCAGACAGTAATAGTCTGGCTGTATAATCATGCTGACTTAAGACCTGCACTTCTAATTCTAATTCTAACAGCATTTCTTCATTATAACCAAATTCAGCAAAATTAGTCATTAATTAATTTAACTAATTGCTTGCATTGCATTCTTCAGTTTATAAATAAGAGTTTATACACGTTCTCCTTAATGATACTGTTGAATATAAATTCCAAGCTGAGACTGAAACTGGTCACTTGTGATCTGTGCTCTACCCTGGTAAATAATTTAAATAAATAAATAAATAATGTTGGGGTACATGCTTAATCTATGCATCTGTCTAAATGGGTTTCATTCCACTGGTCAAGTGTGTGCTTAGTTAGCAGCTATTTAGTAGACCATTTTTGATTGACTAAACAACTGGCCGACAGGTGTCCAAAAATTGAACAATTCTTGGGGTTAGAGAATATTCCCTTACCCCATGTTTGTGATATCTTGGAGTTATCATATACATAATTAGCAAGCCATGTGGGGTGTACATCCCTCCCACATGGGGGGGCAGTGCGACTTTCCCCTTCAAAAAATGTTTTGTTTCCTTGTTTGTTTGCATGCATTGAGACTGTTTCTTGGCACGTGTAGTTGCTTGTTGATGTACGTGTTTCAACATAAAGACCTTGACATTAAGCATGTCAAAAATGGGTGTGTTTGATGTATGCAAATACATCCATGTAGATATGTGCTTCCAATAATGTAGTGGAAATAATACCCTCGTTGGTACAGGACAAAGTAATATCCAGAAAGTTAACATCCTCATCCGAATATGAGAATTTACATTTAAGAAAAGTTGCTGTACTTGACAAGTAATCAATAAAATTCATAATTTCATTATCTTTCCACTCTGTACAAAATGAAGACATATTCCAGAATGCATTCACAATTATTTGTATTAAGAACAAATTCATTTTTTTCCAAATTTCTTTTTATTGAATACATTTTATAACGCTACACTAAGTGCAATCTTGGAGTTGATATATTTAAGTAGCAGGGCGTGTGGGGAGCATAGCCCCCTACATGGGGAGTATACTTGGTGGAAAGTGCTATGATTTATATTGTTTAAACTCAGTATATGAATGATTTGTGTTGTCAGTGTTTTGAGTTTCAGTGTTTTGAATTTCAGTGTTTTGAGTTTTCAGTGTTTTAAAGTTTCAGTGTTTTGGACTTCTATATTATGAAGTTTTCTCATTTTCAGTGTTTTGAGCTTTCAGTGTTATGAAGTGAATCCGATTTGCCACATACCTCTCAACCTCTTAGTTCAAGAAATCTGGACAAAGCCTGAAACAATGAGGGGGCAAAGGCCCAAAAATATGGACACATTTTAAATATTACTCTTACAAACTTAGAAAGCTGCTAGAATAACAGGTTATACACTAGCATGCATTTTCCGAAGGACATGATTCTGAAACTCAAATACCTATCTTTGTTTAGTGACTTAAATTCTCAGTGATTTGCTAGAAAACCACATTTTTTTGAGAAACAGGCCAAAAATATGAGGCACAAATCCGGACATTCAGGGAAAATCTGGATGGTTGACAGATATGATTCCCCATCCAATCCTCCATAGCGTCAAGAGCTATGCAAGGGAAATTATTGTCCCCTTGTATGCAGCTCTTCTCAGACCAGTTAGAGAATACTATCCTTATTCTGCAATCCTCTGAAACATCATTTGGTACAAATAGAGAAGATGCAAAGATTCCTCACAAAGAAAATTAAAGAGCTTCAAGGTTTGCCTTATCACCAAAAATGACAACGACTCTGTCTTCTCATTATTTTATCTCCACATTTAAGAAGTCTTATGCTTGATGCACAGAACTTTAAAAGACTCTTTACTATTTGAAACCATATGCTTAGAATATCGCTTTGGTTACTGTCACTTGTCTTGCGTATATTGAATAAGACGATGAAGCTGGATGTTCGTTTAAGTAGTTTATTACACACAAATACATCGGGATGAAAAGCAGGAACATTAAACTTAAACAAACTAACTGACTAATTACTACACACATGCATGCTTACACCTTGACTGCTCACTACAAAATGGCACTCTAGCTTGCACATGCTCAGTACTTATATGCATGTGTCTGCTGACTGGAGACCCTTTAAAAATGCTTTACAAAGTTTGTGTGACATTAGAGACGCATCATTAAAACCCATATGAAAGTTGGAAATTGCTGCTAGATGAACTTTAATTGTTGAAGCAGAGGAACGGGATTGGTAATGGTTAACCAGGAAATCTAATACCTTATGAACAGGACTGGTATAATGGTCTAGTCCACTTTCAAAGGCGCAGTTAGCAAATTTTTCCCATTTACGTTGATACAGATTCCTACTAGAAGGTTTGTGATGAGCGACAATAATTTGTCGGACAGAAGTAGAAAGGGAAGGATGCCTGGCAATCATGGGAATTGGAGAAGACATGCAGCGAGCTTGAGATATTGGAGATTCGGATGAACAATGCCCTCCGGATGGGACAGCAGATCTGGAGCTGGGTCTAGAATGCATGGTTTCTGAAGAAGATGAGGCCAAAGGAAGGGGAACCAAACTTGTCAAGGCCAGAAGGGGCAATGAGGATTATTGAGTTCTCTGACCTTTTGGCTTTCTTTAGAAACTGGGATATCAAATGAGTCAGGGGAAACCCAAAGAGGAGACTGGGGGGCCAGTTGTGGAGAAGAGCATCTCTGGGTGACTCCCCAGGTGGGGTGATTAGGGAAAAGTAACAGCTGCACTTGTTGTTTAGGGGGACCGTAAAAATGTTGCAGCAATGTTGGCCCCAGTGATGAAAAATCTCATTTGCCACCACAGGATTTAGACTTTGCTTGCTGTTACATTGGAACTCCCCATAATGTGCGTTGCTGTGAGAAAGTGGTTGGAAGAAATCACCCATTGCCAAACTCTGAGGGCTTCTTGACACAGTGGGTAAGATTTGGTTCCCTCTTGTCTTTTCATGTACCAGATTACTGACATGTTCTCCATCTGAATAGCTATTGTCCCTAGAGGAAGGACATCTTGGAATGCTTGCAACTCTAACAGCACTGCCCTCATCTCTAGAACATTGATGTGCAAGTTGGCCTCTAATTGGGAACAAATGCCTTGGACTGTTTTCCCAAATAATACCCCCCCACATACCCCATCTGGGAAGCATCCATGGTCACTATGGCTTGGGGCTAGGGAAAAATTAATGGCCGACCCAAGAGAATCTGATCAGAGTAGAGCCACCATGTGAGATCCTGTTTGCAGCAATCGGTAATCAAGATTAGGTGAGACATTGGTAGGTGCATCAGAGACCATTGGGAAGCAAGTAGCCATTGCGAAATTTGCATGTGATACCTTGATAGGGGAACGAGAATGATTGATGCTGCCATGGAGCACAATGTTTGTAGGACAAGTCTTGCTGGAATACTTTTGTTTCATAAAATTCACTTGACTTGTGATCCGATTCACTGAAGTCTTTGTGGAGGGATGAGGCAATTCCTGAAACAGTGTTTAAATGGACTCCAATAAACACCAGTTGCTGAGTGGGTTGCAAGCTTGATTTCTCAAAATGTATGGTTATACCTAGAGATGTACAGAGGTGAGAGTGTAGTCTCTTGCCCATTCTGACACCTGGTGGTAGTGGTAAGGAGCCAGTCACTGAGGTAAGGAAATACTCAAAAACCTAGCAGTCTGATGAACAAAAAATGAAGGCCACAGCATAAATGAAACTAAAACTTTAATACTTTAATATGTGAGCGCTTTCGTTCATCAAATTCAAATGAACTTCTTCAGACATATTAAACCATTCAGCCCCTCTTTTTATAATCAATGTAGGTCACATTACCAAGCATTAAAAATGAATTACTTGCAACTAAAATTTGTATGACATCTGAGATTATATTAAACCAAAAGCTAATATACATAAACCAAACCCTAAAATATGTATACGCACAAACACATACATATTTAAAGCATATGCTTATTAAAACTTTGTACGAAGTACCATACAAATAGATAGACAAACATCATGAATGCATTCGATTCTTAAGTTTTAAAAGACAGGCAATGGAACATTGATCATTTAGTCCTGGAAAGCTATGAGCATTAAGTATTAATTGCCACCATAATTCTTGCCTTTCAAGTAGGAAATTCATTGGACACCCTCTGTTATTCTTCATTACTTGTTCGATATTTTTTTGGTTTAGGTAGGTCACTTTTAAGACCCTCAGCATAAGTAAGTCTATGTGTTTGCATTGAGTTGTGTGTGATTGGTTTAGTGTGATGTTGTGTCGAACTAATAACATGCATACATGTTTTTATCGTGGCTTTGTGTAAGAGTTTTACTGCAATAACATTATTTAACTATACTTCTCACACACTATGTCAGTTTGTTAAAGTAATAGGAGGATTCAGTAAACATGAAACAATTGTGACATTGTCTCAGGATAGACATTTCAACCAAGCTGAATACAGAGACAGTTGGATAGTGCAAGTCCATGGTTACAGGTACTTCATAATGGTGCAACTCCATGGTTACAGGTACTTCATAATGGTGCAATTCCATGGTTACAGGTATTTCATAATGTTTGGCTGAAGAGAATATAGTGCTTGTGTGGTTTGGATTCGATTACTGGAGGTGCTATCTGTCTGGTAGTGGAGATAGTGCTGATCTCAACGTGTCTGCATGCCGCTAGAAATCAGCGATCCTTTGCTTTGTCTCTCACTAGCAGTAAAAGAATGGCACTAATCCCAAGATGCTTCCTGAGTTGTTACTTAACCCAGATGCTGCAGGGTTCAGTACTTCCTATATTCTTACAGCCGACAGCAGTTGGATGCAACAGACAGCCAAGCTGAATAAAGGACCTGAAGAAGTCCTCACCAAATTTGCAACAGAACCAGTCAGGGAAGGCCCATAACACTGTCTAATCAGAGATTAGCATGAATCGGTGACTCTCTGCTCCTTCTGTCTCTAAGCCCATGCTGGCTCCTAAGAAACAATTTTCAGGCTTTCCAGTGAGTAGTTATTTCTAGGAAAGCTGGGAATTAATGTCCCACTGCTCCGTCTCTCATCAGGAGCAAAATAGAAGCAATACCTGAGTGAGTGGTGCAACAGATAACACTCTTGCCTTTGATGCATAAGGCTGTTGCTTTGATTCCCATACCACATTGTTTGATTGTTGACACTGTAGTGCAGTATAATGGAAGTACTGCACTCCTGAATGAGTTATCCTTTGGAGGATATAATAAACTGAGTCCCATCTGCTTGAATTAGTAGTAGCTCAGGTGGATGTAAAAGCCCCCAAGTCACCTGTCAAAAAGATGAGGGGACGATCCCTGATGCCATAGCCAAATTTCCCTAGTAGTGGGTTCCACCCTGAAAAGAGGGACTAACCTGGTCAACAAAGGGTAAGTAAATAAAAAAATAAACAAGTAATAATCCCATGATGTTTCTTGAGAAATAGTTCCTATGTTTTCCAGTGCTTGGTAATCTAGTCCCAGATGTTACAGATTTTAAAAATAAGATGGACAAAGGGGATTAAATACTATTGCAGTGTGCAGTAAGTGAATGGAATAGTATGAAAAAGACCCTAACTTAAACATTATTAAAAGTATTACATGACAGTTTCCTAGGGCTCCATTGGCTGGGAGGGGCCCATTGATGGAGGCACTGCCACAACTTTACTTTTTAATTTAAAACTCTTTAAGGGTGTTCATCTTTGCATACATTTGTATCTTTTATTGCTTCCACAAACATCTGCTGTTGCTTGCATCAATGCATCCTTGTTTCTTCTTCTATTCTGCATCTACACATACAATTTAAACACACTACCATTTCTGCTTTTTCCACAGAATGTCACCATTAAGGTAAGGTGCTTTACTGGTGTGTGTGTGTGTGTGTGTGTGTGTGTGTGTGTGTGTGTGTGTGTGTGTGTGTGTGTGTGTGCGTGCGTGTGTGCGTGCGTGTGTGTAGTGCCCTAGTTAGACATGGCAGGTTATTAAATTTACTCAGGTTCAAACCCTGTACCTTAGTTAAAGGAGACAAGAACTTGAATCCTCTATACCACTTATAAGACTATGAGTTCAGTACATTTTCAAGGAATTGTGAGCTTTAGTGCATTTTCAAGGAATTGTGAGCTTCAAGGGAAGAGAAGTTTACTGCTACTCATGCTAAGTCTGTTTTCAATGTGCAACTGTTTTGTTTAGCAAATGGTTGTCACTGCTTGGGCTAGAGCATTTGAAAGTAGTGTTAGTAGCACAACAGGTAGCATGCTAAAGTAATGTAATAACACAACAGGTAGCATGCTTGATTTTTATGCAGAAGGCTGTGGGTTCTACTCCTCCACAATATAGATGGAATGCTAATACTGTGTTGTACTTTAAGGGATGGGGCTGTAGTCCTAAGTGTGTTTTCCTTTGGTTGAGATGCCTTGTAACTATGAACCTGTTGTCAGTTACCACCCATTCCTTAGTGCAATATTACCAGGCTACCATTTTTTTTAAATGCAGCATAGGCAATTTATTCATCAAAGGCAGCAGACACTAAATTTGTGAACAAAACACTGAAATATAAAATCTTTTACTAGTAGCAAGCTCTTCATTAGTTACATGTCTCTTTAATGTGGAATTATTCAGATGACTTTTACTTCTAAAAAAATCATGCAGATTGATTGATTTTGGTGGATTGTAATGACAAAAGTCCAAGTTGCCTTTTATGGTTGAAATGGTCTGAAATTAGCAATTTGTCATTATTTGTTCATATGTTTTTCTTCATTGTTTATTAGAAAAATGCTCACAAGTACAAATTTAAAACACATCCTAACAAATGGTTCTGTATTATGCAAGGAATATAATTTAATACAATCAGGAAGGTGAATAAAAAAACACATGCACATATGCATAGTCCTAAAAATGTGTAAAGGGCCTACGGTTTGAAAACAGCCCAAAGGTAAACTTAATCCTCCACTGGCCAGATGCATTTTCTTTAAATGGGGGTTTCAATGCCATTTCAATGAACGTGAGTTTCAAGGATAGAAAAGTTTACTGTTAATACTAAGTCTGTTTTCATTGTGAGTGTATTGTTTTATTTAGCAAATGTCTATCAGTTTCTGTGCTATAAAATATGAAATAAAAGTTTTAAATTAAATGTAGATATCTATAATCATTTTAGAAGCAAAGAAGAAAATATGCACACTGACAGGTTTGAACAGTGTTTATACTAAATGGGGAAAAATAGCCAAGTAATAGGACACTGAAATGGATGTGGGGGTTGATCCATTACCCTGCCTAGGGCCTCATTTGACAATGATCCACCTCTGAGCTTGGTTAATAAATTAGCAAAATATTTTGTTTTATATTATTATGCCTGCACATTCTCTTGATGATGGCTTGACATATAATGATTTGCCTTATGTTAATCATCTCATATGGCTATATGGGTGATTTATTTGGATTAAACCGGGGCACAAATGTGACAGCATCAGTTCTTGCCACATTTTGTGTTTAATACACTTTCATACAGAAAAAGGAAACAAACA
This sequence comes from Protopterus annectens, assembly GCF_019279795.1. Classification (NCBI taxonomy): domain Eukaryota; kingdom Metazoa; phylum Chordata; order Ceratodontiformes; family Protopteridae; genus Protopterus; species Protopterus annectens. The sequence goes on from NC_056737.1 coordinate 1,983,405,790, forward strand.
TTGACTTATATTTACAGTTTAAAATTAATATAACTGAGACAATAAACAATATTTGCTGTTTGTATAAAAAGATCACATCCTGTTATCTCATAATACAATATATAGTCCCTTTTTTCTTTCTTTGTTTCTTCATAGTCTGACCCATAATTATCATGAAAGACAGACAGTAGTGTACAAGGTTATCATCATATGCAATTTATAATTACCATTTGTAGGCTGAGGATTAAAGTAAATGGAAAAAGTGAATCTACTTTAATTTGATCATTAGTAAGTCATCTACAATGCAAACAACACACTTGCTAGAAGATAATATTTTTAATCCTTCTAAGAGTTTTACAATGACTCAAAAACAGACAATCTGCTGACCTGCCCTTCACTGAATTTTATTTTCCTGTTAACTCTTTATTCAAATGAATGTGCCTGGAAGCATTTTTTATGGACCTAAATCATTTTTTCTGTCCCTTCACAAGGCATTTTTATTGTTAAATCAGTCAGCCATTAACTCCACTCCTACAGCATAAGATGATGTTAGTCATTCAAAGTGGGAAAGGGTCTGTTTCTCATGAATAACCTTGACAGAATAAGTCCACTGAAAGTTATTTAGTTAACTTGGAAAACAACAAAGTAATGGCTATTTTTCTATGTGAACTGGAAGGCCTATTTTGTGCAAGATAGGTAAATGAGCATGCAGTGCTTGGCAAATTAAGATAATCAAAGGTGAAGTGAAATATTCTAAAGCCTTTGCAGAAGTCATGGGGTACTTTGTCCATTCATTCTATGACTGGTATTTCAGTTGTTAGAGTTGGAGCAGAAAGCTGTTAAATAATACAGAATTTCCTCAAAGACAACAAACAGAAGATAGGTATACCTCTAACAGACTGACAAACGTCTAGTTTTAAAATGTGTTAACCAATGCAGTCTATCTTTTCATGTGCCAGTATCAAGAGTTTTACAGCTTTTAAAGCAGTTCATGCCCTGGTGATATTCCATGCCAGATGCTCTGTGTGCTCTAGCTTAAGACTAGAGTACACACCATAGTACAAGGTGTATAACACATGTTATGCACCTCTTTGACATCAGGAAGTGCACAGAATCCATTATTTTTGAAAACACTGGCAAAAGACTTCCCACTGTTGCACAGAAAAAAAGGCCTACCAAAATGCTTAACAGCTTGTAAAACTATCAGGTCATCAGAGTTACACTTTGTCTTTGGCTATTGATGTGGCAGTGGTAATCATTTCATAGTTTGCATCCTATGCTTTTTTCTCTGTAACTAGTAATAATTCAGTGTAACTGAATCTTCACATACTGCTAAGCATTATGATTGGGTTTCTCTGATTATAACCAATTTGTAGTGCATGGAGTGCACTGATTAAACTCGGATATTCAGGAAAAGACAAACAGTTAAGGGCCAGAATGGCATGTGGCCTGACCTTACAAATATTAAGCACCCCTTAGTTATGTTGTTGTGGTCAGTTCCCATACTAGGCAGTAAAATCTGCCTGTAGTAACTAACAAATGATAGCGGCAAAACAAAACATTTGTTCTGCCTGTTGTCCCTACTCTTAACATTTCCCTAACTTCCTGTAAAAGAAAAAAAAAACTTAAAGAGTTGGTAGAATAACAGGATGTGTATCTGGCTACATTATCTGAAAAATGTGAACACTGGAACTCAAATATATTTCATTATTTAGTGACTTCAAGCCTTAACGGTTTGTCCAAAAACATTTATTTTATCAGGAACTCACCAAGAATATGAAGGAATAATCTGGACATCCTGCAAAAATCTAGACATTTGGGAGGTAAGAAAGGTGAGTGTAAATGCAATGGACTACATTACACTAACACTGATAGCACTCACTAAGTGTTTTATGGCTTTGTAAGCCATGCAAACACTTAGCAATGTTTCTCCTTTAACTAGTAGTACATGGAGCAGGTAGGGCTCTATGCAACACAAAGAATTATGATAATCTCACCGATCATAACCCCTTATTATGTGTTTTCAAGGTGAATTTCTTGGCATTCATGTCTCAAACACATAATAAGCAGGTTATGATCAGCGAGCCAGTCATAATCCTGAGTGTTATGTGTTTTTGACATGAATGTCAAGATTCATTTCTTGAGCTTTACTTTGTTCCAGTCTCAAGGTAACTTTATTGGCATCCATGTTTTGAGCATATAACAAGTTAGTTATGATTCACAACCTAATTATACTTGTCTATATCATGGCAAACAGCAAATAACCTGTAAATGTAGGTTGAGTGGCTCAGACACTGAACTGTGGTGTATGTGTGTTTGACTGGATGCTTGATACACCACATAACTTCAAGGTCCAATATGCTTCTGTTAATAGCCTGTCCCTTATTTGCCCCATTCTTAAATCACATGCTAGCCTGCATCTTATTAATGAAACATTTATCTCACTAAATTCACAGTCTTTGTCTCTCCTTATCAGCTAAATCACACACACACACACACACACACACACACACACACTCACACACACACACACACACACACACACACACACACACACACACACACACACACACACACACACACACACACACAGATATATATCTGTATATATTCTTTGTAGGACCTTGTGCCAGCCTTTGTAATAAATAAATGGCAAAAAAATGCAGAAATTTTCTCTTATTATTGCTATTTGATGTCTTAATATAAGTAAAAATACTAAATACCTTCACAGCTTCTTCTCCAGAAACAGGCAGAAATATGGCACAGTGTAATCTTGTAATGACTTTTTGGCCATTCGACCTACATTGACAAATGAGTCATTTCTGGAGTGAAAACATTCAGTTTTCTGCTGCTAAGTTGCTTTGCATTTAGAGAATTTCTGGTATTTTCATTCAGAATATTTTTGCAATGTGAAGTGTATCTCCACATTTCCAAACACGTAAGTTCTTGAAAATAAATATATTATTAAATATTTTTTCACATCTAGCAAACACTAAGCCAGCCTGATGTTGTAGACCTAATGCTTCTCTCTGTGAGGCCAGTGACCCAGGTTTAACCAGTGCCTCAGGTGCTAGGTGACAACTTGGGAGGATAGGTTCATGAGACCAGAGGCCAACTTCCTGTCATTGAAGTGGGAAGTAACCCACCAGTGGTGAGTGACTTTCTGACAGAGGTCTGCAAAAGCAAGTGTAAAGCGGACATGCAGTGTACATATGCAGGAATATAGTGGCAGCATATCCTACAGCATGATGAGTCTTGGCAATGGTCTCCCACTTCACTGTAGCTGTGTAAGACATGACTGATGGGGATGTCACTCAAGGGATGCGATGTCAGATATAGTAGACCTGCTAAGAAGTAGATATACACAGAAGGAGATGTAGGAATGATACAAATGTAGCATATAATATAATGATCTCTCATTATTTGACTGTAAAACCACAAATTAAAATATGTAACCAAGTCTTCATAAAGGTAATGGGGTTATGTCCCTGCTTGTTTAAAGTAAAATAGCTCTTATTCTATGCATAGGTATGGATATTTCCATAAATACAACATTTTTCAGTAATTAGCTGCTGCTTGGGGGTTGTAGAGAAGGGCCCCAAGAGTTGTTATCATTGATCACTGTTAATATAGTGTGAAAATCATTGTGGCTTGGTTGTATTTTTTCATCTTTCCTCAGTAGAAGACCCACCAAATATTATCAGATTCAGAACAAAAGTATGCATGGCTGCATGTGCGTATTTCTGCACAAGTGTATGCATGAGTGTGTGTGTAAATGTATGTATGTTTTTATCAGTGTGAATGTATGTGTTTATGTCTGTGTGTATGTGTGTGTGTTAGTGTATGTTGTCTGCATGTGCATATGTGTATACCCATGTACCTTTTAATTGTGACCCTTCATAAAGGCAAGCTTTTATGAAACAACTAGCAAGGTTCTGCTGTTGTTTTTCAGTATTGCTTTATGTCTACAGCATTGTCATCAAACAAACGCTACACATCATCCATCATTTAATAACTATTGTGGGAAGAAATAGCCAGGGAATTGTTATGGCTAGGCTTGTACAGGCCCTAGGGCCAATAGTCAAGTACTAACCTATGAACCTATGAACCTATGAACCTATGAACCTATGAACAACATATTTCTCAAAAGTAAGAAAAACACTCAGCAATGTACTTCATCAGTACCTGCTTTCCTTTAAAACTCTTTTTGGACAAACATTTATTATAACTGTTGTTATTTTTCACACATATTTGGTAGAGTAAAAAAAAAAAAAAAAAAAGATTGAAAAGAAACTTTATTGTCATTTAGGAAACACAAGTGTTACCTAAACAAAATTTCTTGTGCCATCTCTTTTACAGGAAAAAACAACACAAAAAAGACAAGACATGATAGGTATTAAAGAATAAACAATAACTATCGCACAAAAGTAAACATGTAGGTAGCTGACGCACTTGCTCATACTCTATTTATATACACTGGACACATTGACTACTAGATGATTAACACACACTACACTACACATAGAGGTGAGATTGGGTGATATTGCACACAAGGAAGTGATCAGAATTGCACTTGAATGAGAATATATTAATTTTAGTTTGCAATAAATAAATAGAATTACTGTCTGAAAAAAGGAAAAGAATGAGAGTGTAACAATCTGTTATAGTTTTTATAAATCCAGATTTACATCTGCATTAATGAGTCTTATTGCAGATGGATAAAACCGTTCATGAATCTGGAGGTCCTGCAGCGAATACTCCGTAACCTTCTGCCAAGTGCAAGTTCAGTGAACCAGCCATACGCTGGATGAGAAGTGTCACTTGGTATTTGTGGCACCTCTTTTTACATCTCATTTCAAAGAGCTCCTGTAAGGTAAGAAGATGAGTGTCCATGATCTTTTCAGCTGTTATTATTATTCTTTGCAGCTTCTTCCTTTCAGCCACTGTGCTATTACTGAACCATACAGTGCAGTTGCTGGTGATAATGCTCTTGATGGCTCCTCCGTAGAAGGTATTTAGAGCATTCACAGAGAGCTTTGCTTTTCTAAGCCTTCTTAGGAGTTGTAGTCGCTGGTGACCTTTTTTAATTAGCTGGCCTGTGTTTGTACTCCAAGAAAGATCCTCTGATACATGTACCCCCAGGAACTTTGTAGTTTGGACTGTCTCCACTTCTTCACCATTGATCTTGAGGGGCAGGTGCATGGCAGAGCTTTTTCTGAGGTCATAATGATTTATTTTGTTTTATTGACATTCGGGTACAAATTGTTCTTATTGCACCATTCAATCAGGGAGTTGACCTCATTCCTATAACCACTCTCGTCATCACCACTTAGGAGTCCCACCACTGTGCTGTCATCTGCGAATCTGATGATGTGGTTGTGGCTAACAGAGCAGTCATGGGTAAATACTGTGAACAGTAGAGGACTCAGCACACAACCCTAGGGTACTCCAATGTTGATTGTAATACTCCGCAAAGTGTTGTTACCAGTACAGGACCTTTGTGGTCTTTCAGTCAAGAAATTGAGGATCCAGTTGCACAGCCCTTTATTTATCTCAAGGTTGATCAGCTTTTCTATACGTTGCATAGGAATCACCATATTGAATGCCAATCTGTAATCTATGATCAACAGCCTGGCATAGTTGTTCTTCTCTTCAAGATGTTCCAATATGAGGTGAAGTGCCACCAAAATGGCATCAGCAGTTGATCCTTTGCCTGGTAGGCAAACTACAGCAGCTCAAATGATTGGGGTAGTATTGTAGTCAAATGTCTTTTAAACAGTCTTTCAAAGCATTTCATTACATTTAATGTAAGGGCCAGCAGCCTGTAATCACCTAGGCAGGTGCGGTTCTCTTTTTTGGGCAGAGGGATTATGTTGGTAACTTTGACGCATGCTGGTACTTTTTCCTGGACAAGTTATATATTGAAGATGTCCATTAGGACTATGTTGAGTTGGTCTACACAACCTTTCAATGCTTTCTCCAAAATGTTATAAGGGCCAGCAGCCTTCCTGGGGTCAGCTTTCCTCAGTTAGTTCCATACATCCACAGCATTGGCATTGAGTACTGCCTCCTTTTGGTCATTGAGAAGCTTTACAGCCTCCAGGTTGTTTTTCCTCTTCAAACCTACCATAAAATGTGCTATAGGACTGTCCATAAATTCAGTGCTATCATCATACTGAACTGACTTGGTCTTGTAGTCAGTTAGCTATTGAATACCATGCCATAGGCTTCTGGAGTCTTTCAGTCCCTCAAAGCATCCTTGTTTCCACTTTCCAAACTCCCTCTTGGCCTCCTTGATACCCTTTTTTTAGATTAGCCCTTGCCACACTTAGACCCTTCTTATCCTTTGCCCTGACAGCAGTGTTTCTTGCCATCAGTAACTTGCACACCTTGCTGTTTAGCCATGGTTTTGGTTGGCTCTTACTTTGATATTTTTGATGTTCATTACATCCTCCACACATTTGGGCATGTAAGCCATAGTTGTCTGGTTATATTCATCTATGTTCACCAGATTGTTCACTGTGGCAGCCTCCCCGAAGACATCCCAGTTTGTGGTATCAAAGCAGCCCTTGAGACTTTCCATGGCTCCTTCATGCCAGACCCTGATTTGTTTCACCGTGGGCTTATATCTGATCGAGAGATCTGCAAGCTGGTATTAGTTTTATGGAGATGTGATCAGAGTCACCCAGGTTTGGTTGTTACACAGCTCAGTATGCCCCTTTTATTTTAGTGTAAGCCTTGTCCAGA
>NC_056737.1:1983417515-1983530015 GCF_019279795.1 Protopterus annectens
CTTGATAAGATCATATCATTCTCTATAGGAGATATTATTTTAGCTGGTGACTTTAATTGTATACTACATGAAAGTGATACTACCACTATAGGAAAGAGAAGAATTACATCTAATGCAAAACATTTAAAGGATTTTGCTAATTCTTATCATTTGAATGATATTAATAATCAGATAGATTCAAAATCATTACCATACACCTTTTTTTCTAACAGATACAAAACTTATTCAAAAATAGATAGGGTCTTTATTTCTAACCAGATGGTAACAGATTTAATTAATTCCAAAATCATTTCATGTCCTATATCTGATCATAATTCAATTGTTTTTGAATTCATGATAAAAAATACTCATAATGTTCAAATCAAAAGGGTACCAGCATACTTAACTCAACTAAAAGACTATAAAGAATATATACTTTCAGAAGTAAAACATTTTTTAGACATAAATAACACTCCTGAAGTCTCCATTGTTTATGTTTGGGATGCCTTAAAATCATATCTATATGGACAAAGTATCAGATGGTATAATAATAAAAGGAAATCTTGGGATAAGGAATTGTTAGATATTCAAAGTAAATTCGACTCTTATAAACATAATAATAAAGAAAATATTATGGACAAGAAAGTTATTGAAGAAATAAACAAACTAAATGAGAAATACAAAGAAATTTTAACTCATAAAGTTAAAATAACTTTAGAGAAATATGTTTTTGTCTTATTCAATAAGCCCCAAATACTTACATAGACTTAAAAATAAAACAAAAAGGTTGAATAAACAAAACCATATCAAAGAAATCTTTTCTCTAAGGAAAAAGAAGAATGTTTCTAGTATACCAGAAATACTAGATGAATTTAGAAATCACTTTCACAAAATTAACCATAATAATATTAACATGGAACCTAAAGATAAAATAAAGGAGTTTATAACCACAAATATGAATAAAAAGCTTAATAAACAACAGATTAAACTATTGGACAAGAGTATTTCATATACAGAAGTTATTACACAAATAAATAAGCTTAAATCAAACAAAGCACCGGGTAATGATGGTATTATACCAGCGATATATAAAATCCTTTCTAAAAATACATATTCATTAATACATAAGGTTTTTATTTTGGCCCAAACTGAGTTAATAACCCCCCCCATCTTGGCAATATACATTTATTTCGCCAATTTTAAAACCTAATAAAGATCCAACTAGATGTTCTTCATATCGGCCCATCTCATTACTTAATGTTGATTATAAAATGTTTATGAATATCTTTACTGATAGATTGAAGACAATCATTCCCGGCATTATAGATATAGATCAGACAGGCTTCATTGTAAATAGAAATACTTTTGATAATATAAGAAGAACTTTAACATTAATAGATTTTGCAAATAGGAAAAAGAAAGATTTAACACTTATTAGTCTTGATATAAGTTCAGCATTGGATTCAGTAAGTTGGGACTATCTGTTTACCTTAATGAAGTGCACAAACTTCTCGGATGCATTTGTAAATCTAATTGAACATTTATACAAAGGAACGTTGGCTTATATTAAGGTAGGAACATATGTTTCACAAAAATACCCATTCTTAAAGGTACAAAACAAGGATGTCCACTTTCTCCACTATTATTCACTTTAGTAATGGAGCCTTGGGCTAATTTGATCAGAAACAGTACTGACATAGAGGGTTTTGAAATAGATGAAAATACAACATCCAAAATTCAACTTTTGCAGATGATGTTCTAATTACATCAGCAGGATCTAATTCTTCTATACAGTCTCTATTTGATAACATGATGAATTTTAAAAGTATTTCTGGTTTAATATTCAATGAAGAAAAAACTAAAATACTACCTATATATACACAAAAAATATTCTCATTAGTGATTTTACTAAATATGTACCCAATTCAGGTCAGATAACTTATTTAGGTATAATACTATCTAAAGATATTAAATCTATTATATATAATAATTATAATACCTGTTTTCTTAATATACAAAATCTTTTAATACCTGGAATAATATGTTTTTTACTATGGAGGAGAGACTTACAATTATTAAAATGATAATATTCCCCAAGATTTTATACTTAATACAATCAATAATACTTCCACCTACAAAAATAATTATCAAGAAACTGAACACACTAATGTTAAATTTCTTATGGGCACCTAATAGACCTAGGATTGCATTAAAGAAACATACTAATAGCTGGTCTCAAGGGGGTATTTCTTTTCCAGACTTTAATTTATATACTATCTCTTCTATTGTAAAAGTTATTACTTTATTAATAGATCAGTCATATGTCACAAAATGGAAAGATTATTGGGAGCTAATTAGTATACACTTCATGAAAATCTTAACACATAAAAATATGATTGTAAATAACTCCATGTTATGGTTACTAAAGGAATTTTGTACTTCACCTATTACACCTAAACATATGGTTTGTTACCCATTAAATATTATTATTAGTTATCGTAACTTTATATTCATGCACCCTAAGTATAGGGAATGGAATTTTATTGTATTTCCTATAATGTATACTCAGGGTATGCTTTTGTCATCTACTACTGAAGGAACTCATTTAGCTATAGATAATGATCTAAAGTACTGGTATCAGTTGATATCTGATAATAAAGTTAAAAATCTAGATTTCTTAAAACAAGAATTTGATCTAAGAGAAACTTGCGGGTTAGAGGTTCAGACCTTTAGACAACATCTCATTAATAAAATAGATTTAATGTCTATAACTGTTAAAGAATCTATTCCAACACTGATTGATTACTTGATATTAAATTTACAACATAAAGTTTCTGATAAAGGTAAACTTTCATACATACATAAAGTTATCAGACAAGAAACTTTTTACAGTGTAGATTCATACTGGAATTATTTCACTTCTATTAATGGGGACCCACCAAATCAACAAGATAAACAATATATATTGGAATCTGCTTATAGAACTACGTCTTCCATTGTCTGGAGACTTTATACATGGAAATTTTTACATAGATCTTTTATACACCTTTGATGATGAATAAAATAAATAATAAAGATAATCTATGTAAGAGATGTAATGTAGAAATTAATGCTGACTGGGCTCATATGTTTTATGACTGTATAAAATTGAAAGAATACTGGAAGTCAATTAATGAATTTCTGCAGGCTCTTTTTACAGATAATTTCATTATTTCTAAATCTCATATTATTCAACACACCTGTACCTCAAAGTGTTAAAAGGTTAAGCTTCCCTTGTTATGGTCTATTCTAGCAGTGGCTAGGAAAATAATAACTAGAAATTGGATTTCAGATACACCTCCTTCGTTCAATGAATTTAAAAATGTTATGAATATAGTGTGCCATATGGAAATAAACACAATTAGGACTAGAACAAACAGAAAAACATCTTATTTTATTGTATGGGATAATTTACAAAATTTGTTAAAAAAATTTTAATTTCAATAGCATGGTATTTTAGTTTAATTAATTGATCTGATTGTAGTGGATGTCTTTGTAAATACTTTAGTTGTTTTGTTGAATATTATAATAATACCTATTTTTAATTACTTGTATAAAATTGTTATGATATTTCTCTTATATGTTAAAACAATAAACCTGTTTTGAAAAAAAAAGGAGTGTCAGAAAAGTATGTAAGAGTGGTACAGGATATGTACGAGGGTAGTGTGACAGCGGTGAGGTCTGCGGTGGGAGTGACGGATGCGTTTAAGGTGGAGGTTGGGTTACATCAAGGATCAGCTCTGAGCCCTTTCTTATTTGCAGTGGTGATGGACAGGTTGACAGACGAGATCAGATAGGAGTCCCCGTGGACTATTATGTTTGCAGATGACATTGTAATCTGTAGTAAGAGTAGGGAACAGGTGGAGGAGACCCTGGAGAGATGGAGATATGCTCTAGAGAGAAGAGGAACGAAGGTCAGCAGGACTAAGACAGAATATATGTGTGTGAATGAGAGGGAGGATAGAGGAATGGTGAGGATGCAAGGAGTAGAGGTGGCAAAGGTGGATGAGTTTAAATACTTGGGGTCAATAGTTCAGAGTAATGCTGAGTGTGGAAGAGAGGTGAAGAAGAGAGTACAGGCAGGATGGAGTGGGTGGAGAAGAGTGTCAGGAGTGTGACAGACGAGTACCTCTAAGAGTGAAAAGGAAGGTCTACAAGAGGGTAGTGAGACCAGCTATGTTATATGGGTTGGAGACAGTGGCATTGACAAAAAGGCAGGAGTTTGAGCTGGATGTGGCAGAATTATAGATGTTAAGATTTGCACTGGGTGTGACGATGGTGGACAGGATTAGGAATAAGTATATTAGAGGGTCAGCCCAGGTTGGAAGGTTTGGAGACAAAGCCAGAGAGGCACGATTATGTTGGTTTGGACATGTGCTGTGGAGGGATGCTGAGTATATTGGGAAAAAGATGCAAAGAATGAAGCTAACAGGGATAGGAAAAGTGGAAGGCCTAAGATAAGGTTTATGGATGTGGTGATAGAGGACATGCAAGTGGTTGGTGTGACAGAGCAAGATGCAGAGGACAGGAAGAAATGGAAACAGGTGATCTGCTGTGGCGACCCCTAACGGGAACAGCCAAAAGAAGATGATGATGACACAAGAATGGACTGAAAACTATTTTTCCACAAATGCATAGTTCACTGATTTAATTCTCAACTGTAGTGAACATATTGGAAGTTCTCTGGTCAAGCTGCATTGATGATGACAAATGTACAAGCTAATTGTTGGTCTGAATCCATTGTTAAAGCCCTGTCTGTCATTATGCATTCATAAACCAACACAGAGAAAAATTCATTTTTCAGGGTTAATCTCCATATCACCCATGATTCCTTGAAAAGAGTTTGTTTGCAAATATATATATTTTTTTTCACCAGGGTCTTTCTGATTTAGTGCATCTAGAGTGGAACTTCTTTATCTCCAAATTTTCAATGTCCACTTGCGATACAAAGGGTTTCTTGTTAAATTGTATGTGTGTGTTTGCGCACATATCTGTTAGTCTGCGATTCTGTGTCTGTGTGTCTGTATATGTGTCAGCATCATCAGTCAGTATCAATCATATTTGCTAGCAGTCATATTCTGCATGTGTTTTATTTTTCTTCCCCCAGAGCATAGATAGATACATTATCCAGTTCTGCTACATCTACAATCTCTAGCAAGGATGAAATATCTCTACTGCTAGTGGAATATGGCTTTTTCAACCTTATTTTTACCAGGTGAAATTTGCATATATCTCATGATATCTTGATAAAGGGTGAGTTGCAAATCTATTTTTTTACAGAAAAGAAACTTCGGAAACATCTACCCCAGTATATATGTAGCCTCTGTTAAGCAGATTTTGAATACATTATCTGTCATCATTCAACACATAAATGCTGAGGATTCAGTTTGTTGAAAAGTACATGAGGTTGGCCAGGATGGTTTTAAATGACCTATGACATTCAGTGTGATATTCTTGCTGAAATTATTTTTGAGAGATGTTATCCCCCAGCTTGGTCAACCAATTGAGGAATGAGGTAAAATGGGGAGACAACAAAGATATAAAGTACTTTATGGAGTGACTTGAATCTTGGGGCTTCAATGAGTTTACAAACTACTGCTGTTAATTCAACTTTGCTGTACGTGGTGTTCTTGAGCTAAGATCTTACTGAAAAATTCTTCAAAGCTACTTTATAAGGTTTTGTATTTAACAACACTGAATTCATGAGACCGTAATTAAAGGACTTCCATATTCTCATAGCAGGTCCTGCAGCACCTGTTAAGAATGAGAAGAAAAGCTGAATTCAAATGATCCTGTGTCCCATCTAACAGCAATTTGGTATTGGTACCATGATTCTTAGTACTAGCATTAGCTAATCCTTGGTTATGAATGCCAAAAAGGTTAGCTATTTGATTTCCACATTAGTATCAAAAGTATTGTCTATTACAAAACGATTAGATTTTATGACTCAAAAATTAATTAAATGTGTTCCTGGTGAAAAATAAATAAAACGAAAAAATTTCCAACACATATATATTTATAACACCATGAAAGACATTTCTGAGAAGTGCTGGAAAATGGTCAGCTAATCTGTCAGGTTATATTCTAATTAGATAGATAGGAATATAACATTAGGAAATAAAATAGTATAGTCTGAACTGTCTACTGGTGTGACTTCAGCTACCATGGAAAATTCTCCAAAGATCTGAAAGGTTTAAGGTCCCATTCATAATTCCAGGAGTTTTGTTTGTGTTTCTAATATTAGATCATTTAGTTTCATATCTATTTCAGTTCTGAACTTAGTACTACATTACAATCATGTGCCAGTATATTACAGAGTTATAACTTTCTTTGGGTTCATCTCATTCAAGTTTTGTTACAAATGGGGGGTCGCTGGTTCAGACTATGACACAAATGTGAAAGTGTGATGATACCAGTAATGTACTGTAATAAATCTTCCTTCTATGTCACTGTGAATCATATTACCTGATCAATTATGGGAACAGTTAAAGAAGAAGAATGCTGTACAACAGGCTTGGCAGAATTTTTCTTATAACATCTGCATTATTATTATTAATATTATTATTATTATTATTATTATTATTATTATTATTATTATTGGAGTCCGTATGTCCTCCCTGCGGTTGAGTGGCATTCGAAAGACATGTGTGAATGGGAGTGCCTTTGTTGAAGGTTGGGCTTTGGGCTGGCACCTCGACACCATAAAAATCGACTGCCAATCATTAGCGGACTGGAGTTCCACTGTGGCTACCCCTAACCGGGAAATGCCAAAAGAAAAACAACATATAATTGTCTCCCACTCCTTCTTTTGTGATATATGTGCCAAAATCCATTTATGATTAAAAAACAAAATAACAACATTTCATTCAGTCTTTCATTCCAAATAATCCATATTACAGACTGTAAATACAATTTTATCTACCCTCCTCAAATACTCTTTCTACTTATTCTTATAATGTCCATGTTTAATCATATTCATAGCTATATTGCTTATTGCCCCCCCCCCACAAAATAAACACACTCTTTTTAACCTTCTTGTTATAAGGTATATTCCCCTTTACTGGTAACTTATTATTACAAGTCTGCACAGGAAATCCTGACACTCTATTCTTGGTATACCATGTTTTTCTTGCTTTAACAGCTTTAATGGCTTCTTAATATTGTTTCATTACATTATTAAACCACAACCTTCTGTCTTATTCTATATAATATTTTTTTTTATTTTCCATGTTATTATTTTTTCTTGATAATTTTTAATTTCTTCATTTACATATTCTTTTTCTCGTTTTCTTATTCTCATCATCTCCTGGAATTTTTGTACTTATATTTAAACAGTCTCACTATTAAATACTCATTTTCTTCCTATACCCACTTTAATAGTCTATACAAGTTTAAAGAAGCAGAATAAACACCTAAATTTAGTAACCCCATCATCTTCACTCATATATAACACATTTCTCCTTACTGTCTTTAATCTTGAATCCAGTATGAAAGAAAACACCAAAACACCAACTACACAATTTTCTTTTCATATTTACTGGGATCACATAAACATTTGTCATATATGCTATTTTCCATTAATACTGAACTCACTAGATAAATCTTCCTGAATACTAATCTATACATCCTTCACAGAACACATATTTCTTTCATTTATTTTATCAAATCCTCCCACTCCATCATGGCTACATCATTTTTTTTCCAAATTTTATCCCTAGCAAAGACACTTCATTCATTGAAAAATACACCCCCCCCCCCGCCAATTTTCAGCACATCATCCAAACCTTTAAGTTTATCTGTATTCAAGGTCATCCCCATTTCATTTAAATATTCATTCAGACAAACCAACACTTCTCTAATTCACATTTTATTTTAGCAACTACCCCTATATTATCTGTGCATGTCAAAACTACAGATATCATCACCTCCTTCTATATCACATATCGATCATCTTTTCATTTTATTAACTGTTTCATTCACTATCACATTCATCAGCAGTGCAAACAAAATTCACTCCAGGGACATCCCTGTCTGAGTCCACACTTCATGCATGTTTCTTTACTCAACTACCCATTCACTAACACTGTCACTGTATTAGTCTGATGTGTTGACATACACACTCTCCTAAATCTATTACTTATTCAGTACTTATCCCTAACATCCCACAAAGCATCATGTCCTACTGTATCAAATGCTTTGCTAATATCACCTACCATAAGTTTCACCTCCTTCCTTTTACTTATAACACCATCCATATTTTTTACAAGCAGTAACAATGCTCAACATACCTTCCCTTTTATACCATACATACTTTATTTGGTAGTATCCCCTCATATTTCCTTACATTCTCCTCTGTATTATTCCCATTCAAATTATATAGTCTATGCTATTTAGTGTGATGAGTCTGCAATTTATTTTGTTCTTTTCACCTTTCTTCCTTATAAATGTTAATATCCCCCTCTTCATACACAAACCATTGCTTCAACCATCTATTCAGTACATTTGCAAAATATTTTCTTTGCCATTCCATTAATTTCTTGTGCATTCCATACCCTATACCATCTGGGCATGCTCATGAGTCAGCATTTACTTTCCTAAGTATTACATCTAGTTCACCAATAGTAATATATTTCTTTTTCAAATTCTTCCTTAACTCATTCCGGATTTTTTTTTTACTTTGCATTGTGATTTATTTTTGTATCCTTATATCCTTACATATATTTTCCACAATGAGTACTATAATACTCATTATTTGCTCTTATGTTTTATTTACCTCTCTTTCTACATGTTTCATTTCCCTCATTATACTACCTTCTTTTACTGTTTTCCCCAAATATTCATATTCCTTCTCCCTTGTAAATAATACCTGTGACTAAACAGTAATGTCTTACATTTTCTTGAGCTCTTTTATACATTTCTTTTTCCATACCACAGTATATCATATTCTTTACTCTAATACATTTCTATAAATTTTCCCATACTTCACCTTTGCTTCCTTTCTTACATCATTTTACTTCTGAAAAAGAAAAACACTTTTTATACTTCTTTTTAAGTTCAGTACACCACTCAGAACAGGTTTGATAGACGTCCTTCGTGGCTTATATGATCCTTCCATAACTGCAATATTTCCCACTCTCCAATTTAATACTGTAGTTCCTCATTTCTTCTTTTTATTCCCTTTCCAGTTTTAATATACTCCCTTTCTTTCATCACCTCCTTCCATATTGATAAATGGTCTGAAAAACCCATCAAACTGTATCACCATCTGCTATCCTTAAGTGTTCCGATAATATCAAATAATCAGTTTCATATTCAAATGACCCCTTTTATAAATCTTGACTTTTGTTACACAGTTAATCAACCACATTTTTCACTTCCCGTATTTTTCACATATTTCCCTCTCTTAAATCACAATTAAACTCCTCTACAATTATAATTTTCATGATAGCCTCCACATAGTCTAATATTTGATAAAACAAATTCTCTCTTTCCTTGCTAGTTATATATGCATGTAATACTATAATTCTATAAACAGGTACCCACCACCTCATATCCACAAGAGTTAACCTTCTCACCCTTATCAGCATTGCATCTAGTATTTTTTTCTGTTTTTTTACACAACACAGCCACTACAGAACAACTTTCACTTCCTAAGTTCCATAGTATATTTCCACCCCATAATTTTTCTGTTTTTAGTCTTTTTTCACTTGTCAGGAGTCTTACATCCTTTAACAGAATAATATCCACATCACATTAATCACACCATTACAGTATCCCTGTACAGTGTTAATAATACTGTTCACATTTACTGAAAGTGTTCTAAAATTGTCAATTTTCCTTCTTTTTTTAAGATTAGGAGAAATATTTTTAACTTTCTGTTTTCTTATTTTTACTTTCTCCCCTACTGAATGCTTTTCCTGGATTTTTGCACAAATAAAACTTGAGCCTCAGAATTAGATTTTTCTCTGGCTAGAACTTCAAAAAACATTAGTGTCAGTCCCTTCTCCTGACTTTTCTTCCTTCAAGCAATCCCTATCCTTCTTTCCCCCTCTTCTACAGTTTCTTCTTCACCTAGTTCAGCCTCTCCCTCAGCCTCTTGTTGTTCTTACTCATGTATGTTTTCTTCTCTTTCTCCTTTGTTTTTATTACTTGCAGTTTGCTCTTGACAACTCATCAAAACATGTCCTTTTTTACACAACCTGCATTCAGTCACACACCTTCCTGCTGTATGTCCTTTCTATCTGCACTGGTTACATTGTATCTTGTCACAATCATTAATTAAATGAGAACAGCTCCCAAAAGAAACATGATTTAAGCTGGCCAGCATATCTTAATGTCCCACTATGACCATCTGCACAAATAACACTTGGCAAGTGTTTCACTATTTTTGTTTACATTTCAAAACAGCTTCCAGTCTCCATTCCATAAGTTTCTCTCATCACTAACTTTCACACAGTTATCAGCAGTTTCATACAAATCCTGCATGCATTTTTTAACATCCTCTTCTTCCAATTCATCAGTTTTAAACTGCAAAGTAACATTTTGTTTAACATTTAAGTTACTACCACCAACAAATAATTGCTCCATGGATAAATGCCCTTCTTTTTGTTACACAGTTCCAGACATTTTATCATCAGTCAGTTTCAAAGGTTGAGTTACAAAAATGATTTATCCCAATATGCATAAAATATCAACATTTTTGAACTTTAAAACTCAGAACAGTTACCAAATTGTTCCCTACATAATATCTACCTATTACAGACTCAGTTTTGTTCTTATTCTCATAGTTGGTTTTCTCTTCTTTTTTAAAAACAGTTTTACGTACTTTCATACCTCTCAACCTGGAATCATAAAAAATCAGGAAAAGGCCCATGAAAAATAGGTACAAATCTTTATGCTGATTAATGTAACATTTGCACACATAATTACTTAACCCCATCTACTCAAATGAATTGTGGGATACCAACTTTCAAATGCAAACTGAAGGACAACCAAAATAAGGCACCAAAGTCCCCCTGCAGACATTCCATTGCCCCATTACCTGGTTATTTCACCCCATTTACCATAAAGACTAATGTGTGCATTCATACTGCTTTACTTATACAATGGTTATTTGGATTTTATTTTTACATTTTATAGCACAATGCACAAACACTAATAGATATATGCTAAACAAAGCAATACTGTCTCACAATGAAAATAGACTTGAGATTAACACTTCTCTGCCCTTAAAACTCACATTCATTGAAACAGCATTGAAACTCACACCACAGCCAAAGAAAATGCATCTGGCCAGTGGTAGCTAAAAATGAACTTTGAGTTGTTTTCAAAATCATAGGCCCCTTGCACACAAAACAAGAAACATACATGTGTTCTTTGATACACCTTCCTGACTTTATTAAATGATATTCCTTGCATAACACAACACACTCATTGGACTTAAGTTAGACTGCATTTTAAATGCATTGTTTGAACATTTTTCCAGTAGACAATGAAACAAAATGCATGAACCAATAATGACAAAACTCCACACACAAATAGCATTTTAAATTAATTGTTTGAACATTTTTCCAGT
The DNA here is from genome assembly GCF_019279795.1 of Protopterus annectens. Classification (NCBI taxonomy): domain Eukaryota; kingdom Metazoa; phylum Chordata; order Ceratodontiformes; family Protopteridae; genus Protopterus; species Protopterus annectens. Next base: position 1,983,429,109 of record NC_056737.1, read on the forward strand.
AGGCATTAGGCAATGAAACAAAATTCATGAACCAATAATAACAAAACTGCCCAATTCAAAACATTTTCATCATAAAGTCTACTTTCACACAAACAATATACATATATATATATATATATATATATATATATATACATACACACACACACACACACACACACACACATATATATATATATATATATATATATATATATATATATATATATATATAGGTAGAATGACTGTATTGGTATAAGCCATAGGCATCTTGCACAGCTTCTCACACTTATTTTCAATTTCAGTTTTTTTTTGGAACAAAAGAAAAAAACAGGGGCACATTTTAAACATTGGTTGTATAATTTTGGAAAGTTGCTAGAATAAAATGCTGTGTTACCACCATGCATTTCACTGGCAAGTCTTGGACCCAGGACCCTGTGTACTACAGTCAGAGCACCATATCACTATGCCAAATCAGCAGCTTCCTGAGAGACACGAAGACTGAAACTTAAATGGCTATCATTTAGTCAATTCAGTTCTCACTTCTCACCATAGCTCTCAACCTTTTAGCACAAAAAACCTGGACAAAGTCAATAATGGGGGAATACAGCCCAAAAACAGGGACAAATTTCAAATACTGATCTTATAAAAAATTGCTTGAATAAAAGGTTTTGTGTTACCATTTATTCTCTAAAGAATATGAACGCTGAAATTCAAATGCCTGTCATTATTTAGTGAATTCAATCCTTTAGTGATTTGACACACAAATCCTGAAAACCAAAATGTATTCACTTGGGGGCATGTATATATACACACACACACACACACACACACACACACACACACACACACACACACACACACACACACACACACACACACACGCATACACACACACACATACACACACACACACACACACACACACACACACACACCTGGATAACTCCACTGAGCTCATACACACACACCATAATCCCAGAAAAGTTTGTTCACAGAAAATTTCCTTCAGTAAGCAGTGCCAGCAGAAAAGGAAAGTTCCTTCAGTGCGGCACTTGCAGATTTGCCAGCTGGGAAAGCCCCTCATGTTCATTCACAGTAATAAGTACAGCCAGAGAATAAGTACCTGCTTCCTTCCTTCAGTGCGCTCACAGATTTCAAACAGCCAGCCAGCCAGCCAGGAAAGCCCTTGAGCTCAATTCTGACAGGGTGATGGAGTTGATGTCATTGCGCATATGATGACATCAGCTCAAAAAGTGCGAAAACAATTTTAAACCTGGAAAAAAATCAGAAATGAAGGGGTGCCACTTGGGAATCATGGCATCCCATTATTTGGACCCCAAAACTCAGTAAAAATGAGTAATTTGGTTCAGTTGGTAGGTATGCTTACTTTGTTGTTGTTCTCCTTTTTTGCCTGCTGTTACTACTGCATATGTTTTCATTATTGCATTCTCTGCTGTTGCAAAGCCAGACACCTTCTCAGTTTGCTGCTGCTTTCTTGCTTTACTTTCTGTCACTGCTGTATAAGTTCTAACTGCTGCATTCCCTGCTGGCACATCACCTGATTCCCTCTCCACATTACCATCCTCAGCACTTCTGAAAAGGTTATCTGCCATCTCATCCCATGAAACAGCAAAACTGTCACCTGGATCATCCTGCCCAATTATTTTTAACAGAGCATCATTAACAAGCCATCCTGGCACCCACTCTGTTTCTGCACTGCTCCAACAGATTCACTTACTTCATTCTCCAATGTGACAACTAAGTGCTGTTCATTTATAGGTTCATAGGTTCATAGGTTGGTACTAGGCTATCAGCCCTAGGGCCTATGCAAGCCAAGCCATAACAATTCCCTGGATATTTCTTTCCACAATATTTACTTCTCCAGGCCCCTGTCTAGCAGGGTGACTGACATGATCCCCAGGGTGAATTTCCTATCTCTCATCCAATCATTGTCATTGTCATTTAGGTTCATAGGTTCATAGGTAGGTACTAGGCTATCTGCCTGAGGGCATTTATAAGCCTAGCCAGAGTGTGTCAGCTTTCACCACCCCATTGATTAATTAACTGAGCCTCTGTTAAGAAGAGCCAATGAAGTGATCCCAGGAGTGTATTTTCTGTTACCCATCCACTTGTCAAGGTTTCTCTTGAAGAGTGTTAGTGTGGGGCTCTGCCTAATGTAGTTAGGAATTTTGTTCCAAAGCATGGGGAGTCTCTGTGACAGGAATCTATCCCTCCAGCATGTTCTATTTATTGTTGTGGCAAGGTTTAGCTCACTAGAGCAAGTGGCTCGCAGGGACTTGAATTTTGTTAGGTGGAGCATGTCCATCAATTCTGAGTTGGACATGGCTTTGTAAGTCAGGCAGAGATCACCTCTGAGTAAGTGATATGCCACTGAGTACAGCCAGAGTTTTTCCAGTCGGGCTGCATAGGACAAATGTTTGGGGCCAGTAATCCTCTTGGTGAGGTTCATTTGTGGTCTTTTCAGCTGTTGGACATATCTTGTGAGGTACATCCCAAATGGGACATTGTACTCTATGATGTGTCTGATGAGTGACGAGTAGAGGGGCACTATAACCTCTTTATTTCTAGATGCGAACCCTTTAGTAATTAATGGGCTACATAGAAGGATTTCCTAACAACTTTGGCAATATGATTGTCAAAGGAGAGATTACTATCTACCTGGGTCCCCAGATCTCTTATTACCTCTTCTGTATTAAGGGGGCTGCCACCTATGTGGTAATTCATGGGTGTTTTATTTTTCCCAAATGGGATGACTATGCATTTTTTGGCATTTAGCTTGAGACCATGACTTTCACACCAGGTGTCCATCTCAGTAAGGTCCTTTTGGAGAATGTCCGTGTCAGCCAGAGAGTCAATTATGGCTCCCAGTTTGCAGTCATCAGCGAACTTGGTTAGCCATAGTCCTCCTGTGTTTGCCTGTACTTCTGAGAAGTATATGCCAAACAGTAGGGGTCCCAGGATCGAGCCTTGTGGGACACCACTTGTGACTGGTTTAGAGTCGGACCTGGAGCCCGCTATTCTTACCGTGTGAGTTCTGTCTGTAAGCCAGTTGGCAACCCATCTCATGATGTAGGGGTTTATGTTCAGGCTGGTGAGTTTTTCTATAATTCCCGAATGGGGAATAGTGTAAAAGCCTTGGCGAGGTCAAGGTAGGCTGTGTGAACCACCTTCCCCTCATCTATGGCCTTGTTGACTGTCTCAAAGACGTCAACCAGGTTTAGTAGGCATGATCTGCCCTTAATAAAGCCGAACTGGGTCAGGTCAAGTGTTTGGAGGTTCCCAATGTCTTTGTTAATGAGTCCCATGATGATGCACTCCATAGCCTTGCAGACCAGGCTAGTCAGGCTTATGGGGCGATAGTTACCAGGGTCAGTTGTGGCCCCTCCTTTGTGGAGTGGAATAACTGTTGCTGTGCACCATTCTATGGGCACATAGCCTGTGGAGAGGCTGAGGTTGAACAGTGTGTTTAGGTGGGGGGTTAGTTCATTCTGAGGTTCGTGCAAGACACAGCCTGGGATACCATCTGGCCCCATTGATGCTGTGCTTTTCTCTTTTGAAACGGCTATTTTCCCCTGTGCATCTGTGATTTCTGGGACACTACACTTTTCTGGTATGTTGTGGGCCCTTTTGGGGGTGAGAGGGGGGTGAAGTTTGCACTGAATCTATCTGCCAGGATGTTGGCAATACCAGTAGGTTCCTTATATTTTGTGCTATTTTGAACTAGCTCAGAGCATATCTGCAAGTTGCTACTTAGATTCTTGACATAGCTAAAGAAGGCTTTGTGGTTATCTTTCAAATCCTTGGCTATTTTTCTTTCAAAGTTAGCCTTGGATGATTTTATGAGGGACCTTAGTTTCTTACTGATACTGATCAGGGTTGTCTTTCCTTCTTGGGATTTGCTTTTTTTCTGAACTAGTTTCCTCCTTCTATTGTATAGCCTGTTTATGGCAGGGGTCCACCAGACTGGTTTCCTTCTCTTAGGGGAGTGAGTCTTGTTTTTTCTAGGGATGGCATGATCCATGCATCCTTGTAGGTGCTCATAGAGTGCATTTGTAAAGGTTCCTGCATCATGGACACTGCTATCCTTCAGCGTGCGGGCTGTGAAACTTACCATTTCTGTCTTAAGTAAAGTGAAATTTGCTATAGAAAAGTTTTTCACTGTTTTTTCCTTGGTTGGGGGTGGTGGTGGGGTGGGGACATCCAGAGTGATTAGTTTATGGTCTGATCTAACTAGTGACAGGTTGAGCTCCAGTGCGGAACACCTGTCACCCATGATGGTGATGACAAGGTCCAGTATGTTTTCTCCTCTGGTAGGGGAGTTTATCAGCTGATTCAGGGCATTTGAGCTGATAAATTCCAGGAAGTGCTGGACCTGGGAGTTTGTACTTGAGTAGTTTTCTCAGTTAACGGTAGGGTAATTGAAATCGCTCAATATCAGGGTGTTCAGTAGGACCTTCATGTTTTCCAGTGTCTCCAAAAAGGCGAAGTGGTGGTCCTGGGTCATGGAGGGTGATGTGTAGCAGGCCACAATTTGCATCGCAGATTTGCTCGATGTTAGTTGCACATGGATGATCTCAGAGGTATCATGCTGCGCCACTAACCTGGAGGTATAGGTATCCTTGATGAATATGGATACACCCCCTCCTTTTGTGTTTTGGTCCATGTTCTGTGGCCGAAATATGTGGTATGAGTTTTAGCCCGGTAGTGCTGGAGTGGTCTGTGGAGCCTTGAACCAGGTTTCAGTTACTGCACAGATGGCGACGTTTTCCATACTGAGGAGTGCTTCGAGCACATGCATTTTGAGATTTAAACTCATGATGTTGAGTAGCATAACTCTCATTTTTTTATTTGTGCTGTTTATGGAGGTGGGTTTGACTTTTGAGCCTTGCCTAAAAAAGACACTATGGAGGCAGCAAGAGCCTTGGCCAGTATTCGAAAGCCTAGGGGTGACAGGTGCAAGCTGTCTCTTGCGAAGCAACGAGGCTTGTTGAGCATGTCGTTCCAGGCTGACAGACACTGGATCCCCTTTGGATGACACCAGAAACTTAGCCAATTGTTGAAATTGATCATTTTTTTCTTTATACTGCAGTATCATTCTTGGTGAGGGCAGGATGCTACTTAGGGTTAGGGTCATACCCGCTTGGGCTACAAGATCAGAGATATCTTCCATATCTCTTTTCATGTAGTCCAGGGAGGTACATCTCAGGTCATTCACACCAACATAAACAATGACAGAGTAATATTTGTACTTGTTCTGGAGTGACCTGAGTGCTTGTGTTATGTGGCAGATTCTGGCTCCCGACAGGCAGCTAACAGTAACCTTCTCTTTGACCAGCCTAGTGAGTGGGACATTCAGTGTGCCTGACTATAGAGTTGCCTATTACTAGTGTGTTAGGAATGTTATTTCACCTTAAGAGCTGTGATTGTGCGGCACACTGATTTTGTGTTTTATGTGTTGTCTGGTTTGTGATGGGAGGTGCAGGTTTTTTGGTTGCCTGCTTTGGAGGTCTCTGATGCTTTTGCAGGTTTTTATTTAGAGCCTCCGAGTATGATTTTATGTATTTATGTGTGTTTATTGCCAGTGCTGGTTTAGTATGTCTATGTGAGGCTGGAGGTGTGGTGCAAGTGTTAACCTTCTCCTCATGACTGCCTGTTCCAGTCTTGGGTGGAGAGAGCTTAGCCTCCAATTTAGCTATATAATTGTATCTCTTGCATATGTTAATGTTTTGTGGTAAGAGGAAAAGGTTGCCTGTGTACGAGGCAGTTGTAACATTGCCTCAGGATACCCAGGTTCACCAGCTGGACTGGAGAGTATACCTGAAATTGCCCTTTGGTCATGCCTGAATAGGAGGGTGAGCTGCTTAGTTGCTTGGTTGGTGAGGGGTGAATAATGAGCCTTGCCCTGCTGGGCAATCAAGTGTCGGGGTATATTAGTGCTTGCTATTAGGTTTGAGCAAGTGCTGGACTGTAGGATGCTTTTCAAGTGCTTAGTTTGAAAGTTAGACTACTTTCAAAGGAAAAACTGAAGAGGAGACTTGGTGGAGCCGGGAATAATTTAGCCCTAGCTAACCGGCGCTGCCCGGACGTGCAAAACCATGCAAACGTGGTTTTTGCAGCAGGGAAATGAAAGAGATAGAAATTAGCCCAAAATAGCCTATAAACTACTAACTTCTGGGCTGGAACCACTCCTCCAAGGACAAATGGCTTCTCAAAGCTCCCTCTCTCACAGGTGAACAGAGAAACCTCCTTCTATCCAAGTAAGGTATGGGCAACTCAGAAACTTGTAACACAGCCCTGAATTCAGCACTAGCCTGAAAACTGGACTATACTAGCTTAGAAAGGTGGGAAGCAAGGACAAATTTGTTTGAAAAGATAAGACAAAAACAGTAAAAATACACTTAAAACAGCTTTAAATGACTACAAACAGTAAAAAATGCACTTAAAACAGCTTTAGATGACTACAAGCAATCAGAAAAGGCTTTTAAACAAATTACCCGATTAACCAGTAAAAAATCTCAAAACTGAGCCTTGTTCCTGTAGTCTTCAATCAGACAAGTTCTAACTACACATTCCTGCCACTGGGGTGCAGGGGAACCTTCTCCAAAAAAGAAGGCCTGGATTAGTGCTCAAGTTATACAAACAAAGCTAGAGTCAGCAGGCTTGAATCTAGTTTATGCGACAGCAAACAAGGCACACCAATTTCAGTAAGAAACAGTTCAAATATGCAGGCACTATAAGCCTCTAACCAAAAATTCCCAGCTCAAAAGGGCAGAGTCCAGCCTCTCCTCCCACAAGAGTGTAGACCACAAACATTCTTAATGTAAAATGACTGGCCTGAAGCCCAAGTACTTAAACCAGAACTGATACATGTTTAGAATAACAGAATCTGAGCCTTCAATCAGCAGTTCCCAACTTAGAAGGATGTAAGCTACCTGAAACAGTGCAGACCACAAACCTTATTAATGTAAAACAACTGGTCTGAAGCCCAAGTGCTTAAACCAAAAGGCTTAGAATGATAGCTACACTTTAATCAGGTTACTACCAAGCAGTAATAAATACAAATGAATACTTTTAAGAAGGCCTGGATTAGTGCTCAAGTTGTACAAACAAAGCTAGAGTCAGCAGGCCTGGATCTAGTCTATGCCAAAGCAAACAAGGTGCACCACTTTCAGTAAGAAACAGTTCAAATATGCAGGCGGCACTATAAGCCTTTAACCAGAAATTCCCAGCTCAGAAGGGCAGAGTCCAGCCTTTCCTCCCACAAGAGTGCAGACCACAAACCTTCTTTATGTAAAATAACTGGCCTGAAGCCAAAGTGCTTAAACCATAACTAATACACTTTTAGAATAACAGACACTGAACCTTCAATCAGCAGTTCCCAACTTAGAAGGCTGTAAGCTACCTGTCCTGCCACAACAGTGCAGACCACAAACCTTCTTAATGTAAAACAAGTGGTCTGAAGCCCAAGTGCTTAAACCAAAAGGCTTAGAATGATAGTTACACCAAGCAGTAATAAATACAATTGAGTACTTTTGAGATGACGCAAAGGCAAAATAAAGTAATAAAGTAGGAAGAAACACAAATACAGTGAAAGCAGATGAATAAAGTGCAATTTTTTTTTGAGTGAGCAAATGAGATGGGCCCAGGAGGAGTATCCAAATGCAAATTTACAAGAGGGGTGGGCAGTTTCAAAGCCACCAAGATTAACACCAAAACAAAACCAGGGAGCGTGGGTGGGGAACTAAAAAACAGAGCCACAACTTCCAGCTAGATAGTATTCAATGCAACACAAATAAATCAATTTAAATGCTGTATTATTTGAAAAAAGTGCAGGTAAAGATTTACTTAAATTCACGTATACGTCCAGATGATTGCAGGTAGGTCTCAGCCGGCCAAAGCTCAGAGTTTAAGCAGAAGATAATCCAAAATCTACCACTTATATAAGGCAGAAACCGAATATCAATGAAGTGAAACTTCCCCCACTTATCACTGGCTATGCAGGAATTCTAACTAGCATTAAATTCTAACAAGCATTAACTGAAAAAACAGAGCCACAACTTCCAGCTAGATAGCATTCAATGCAACACAAATAAATCAATTTAAACGTTGTATTATTTGAAAAAAGTGCAGATAAAGATTTACTTAAATTCACTTATATGTCCAGTTGATTGCAGGTAGGTCTTAGCCGGTCAAAGCTCAGAGTTTAAACAGAAAATAATCCAAAATGTACCACTTATATAAGGCAGAAACCGAATATCAATGAAGTGAAACTTCCCCCACTTAACACTGGCTATGCAGGAATTCTAACTAGCACTAAATTCTAACAAGCATTAACTGAAAAAACAGAGCCACAACTTCCAGCTAGATAGTATTCAATGCAACACAAATAAATCAATTTAAATGCTGTTTTATTTGAAAAAAGTGCAGATAAAGATTTACTTAATTCACTTATACATCCAGTTGATTGCAGGTAGGTCTTAGCCAGCCAAAGCTCAGAGTTTAAGTTAAGAAATTTATACAGGACATAAGAGAACTTCCCTCTACTCATTGGAGCCACTAGATGGTGCGAGAGAGCTCTTATAGCTTTTGCCACACAGGAGTCTTTATCTGCATTCTGATACTACATATCAAACACAATTTTCTCAAATTCTCGTTTTCTACCTCCATACTCTCCATAAATGTTTTCTTCTCTATGATACTGCTTCCCTTAGGCTTCATCCTTGCTGCTATAAGAGCTCTCTAGCACCATCTAGTGGCTTCAATGAGTAGAAGGAAGTTCTCTTATGTCCTGTATAAATTTCTCATTGTAGTATAAACACCACCTTGGGCCTCCCTTGAAAAGAGATCACTAGCCTAGTGGGACAAACCTGGTCAACAAAAGATAGATAGATAGAGATGTATACTTTAATTTGCAAATGTAGCCAACACTAGAGGATAATAGTGATGATATTTATTTGATGAGTCAGTGATGGATTAAAATGAAAAGCACAACCTTTACTGTTTAACATCTACTGCATTGTGACACTCATTCAGAAATGAATGGTCACCTTTACTCTCCATCACTTCACTTGCCTAAGCTAAAGCTTGTTTACATAAGTGGTATGCATATATCACTAATAAAAAAGTATAATAGTCAGTTGCTACATGTATGGCAATGTATGCTTGAGCAATAAGCTGCAGAAATTATTTTGCAAATGTGTTTTGCAACCATATTTAGATTTGGTTTGAATAATGTGCTTTTCATAAAAGTTCATTACAAGAAAAAGAAAAGGATATTAATTATCTAAAACAATGTTTTTGTTAAGATATGTTAATAATATTTCTACTGAGGTTACTAAATACTTCATAAATGATCTAGTAAAATTTTCTTCAATGTCTTGCACAGATGGTATGGTACTTACTTATTTTGCTCGGTTTCATACAGGTGTTTGCATTTTCATTAGTAAACCTATTTAATGGCATATGTGTGTGTTTAAGATACAGCCTGAGGAAGTATTAACATGCGGCAAAAGCATGGCCATCTGTACTAGCTGAATGTCACGCTGCATTAAAAAGATAAATAGGCCTATATGCAACATCCACTTTTTGCGTCTGTATTTATGAAGACTGCTTTCTTGCTTGAATGATCACGTTCTTTATTGATACTTATTAAATAGTGCATGATATCACTTTAGTATACTTTGATGTAGCACGCATTTAGCATATATCTGTATGGAATGCACAACATGGAATGACTTATTCACATTTATTTTAGCAATGTTTGACAACATAGTATGACATACTAGCATTTATTTTAACAATGCACAATATGTTTCAGCATAAGAAATATAATGCTCAAAATTTATTTCACAGTGACATTATTAGGTGCAGATATTAAAGTAAGATTCAGTTTTGCATACCTGTAGCCATCTGTAAGATGTCAAATCTTCTGCTTTAATAATTTTGTGTGTATATATTACTTTCCCAGATGGGCATTCAGCATACTGCAATATCTGGGTAATCTATATAAACATGTCCAGATGACTGAAGTAATTTCATAAAGCATATGCATATTTTGCATACTGGCAAAGTGAATTAAACACCTGCATGCACATCATCTACTTACTTTCACACATGCAGTCACTATCATTGAACAAACTTTGGATTAACTCTTAATGCTTCCTTTATTTTATATATGCCTTTCATTTTATGAATAGCTTGTTTTTTTTTGTTTTTTTTTGCCCTTATTTTATACTACCTTTAGAATAAGATTGTTATGTTAAATGCCTAACCTGGTAAACAGCATTTTACATTAATTGTTTTTGTAAGGTAGGATAGACAGCTGTTAACCCTCAGCTTGTTAAGCTAAATGGAATGGTGTTTTAGGCCCACCCTTATAAGCATGACTGTTGAAAAATAGTTTGCTGATATGGGTTTTGTGAAATTTAACATAAATTTGTGTTAGGCTATCTTTTTAAGGAGAATGTATAGCTCCTTTCCCTTCATTTTACAACATGAATTCAAAAATAACCATTAAATGCTACATAATAATTCTGATAAGCTGTATGCAACTAATTTGATGTAATTGCTTGACCTCTCTAAGACTTTTGATACTGTATCTCACAACCTCATACTCTCCAAACTTGCTTCCTTCAACCTCTCTCCCTCCACTCTTAACTGGTTCTATTCATACCTAACAAATAGAGCTCAATCTGTCAAATGAATGTCAGCTACTTCTCCTTTCCTTCTCACTCAAACTGGTGACCCCCAAGGCTCCATCCTGGGTCTCCTGCTATTTAACATATTTACTAATGATTTTTTCCAATCCTGCCCCCACTCCACACTCATACAATATGCAGATGACTCTACCATCATCTCTACCTCTGACAATCTACCCCACCTACATACGCTCACTCAAGACATGCTACACTCTGTTAAAAGATGACTCACAATTAACCAACTCCTACTTAACTCCAATAAAACTAAACTTCTTCTCTTCCTCCGCAATCCCCTCCATCACTTCAAATCTTCCTTCTCAGTCTCTTCACTAAACAACACAACAATTCAGGTCAAATATCGCACTAAACTTCTCGGGGTTTAATAGATGACAAACTAAAATTTGACACCCACATCAATAACTGCATCAAAAGGACACACCAGAAACTAGGATTGCTTTACAGATATAAAAAGTTCCTTACACAAGAATCTAAATTATCTCTTGCTCAAGCCTACCTTCTACCTACCCTTCTGTAAAAGATGTTAACCATTCTCGAACTTACATACAACAAAATAGTTACATTTTCCACCAACCTCCCCTATTGCTCTCATCACTGCCTGTCCTTAAAAAAAGTCCAAAGGCTAGAATTCCATAATCAACTCCTTCTGCCTCAACTTCACCTGACACATCCTCCATCAACCCCTTGCCTGTCCTTCGCTGGCAACTCTCATCACCCCTTATGTCCCTAACTGGGAGCTTCATAGCTCTGACCAACACCTCCTCCAAATTTCCAAACCTAATAAAGCCATAAGGAAAAGTCTTTATAGTCACTCAGTCACAACATCTTGGAACAAACTCCCTCTCTATATCAGATCAATCCAAACTCTCCCAATTTCAAACATGCCTTAAAGGAATACCTGCTTAACTCCTGGTCCTGCTCGTGTAAAGATCCTCCTTGAATCACTATCTCCCCACCTTATTCTCCCTCTCTTTCACTGGCTCTATCTTCTTACATCTTATACTCTCCTACTTGTATATTTACTTATATTTCTGTGTCTAGCAATTTTTTATTCCTAATTCTTATATTACATAAACCCTAATTATATTTTATGTCTATTTCTGTCTATTATCTACTATCTCCTACAACACTACACTCTATTCCTAATATTTCTCTACTTCACTATTTCTCTCCCTCCTTTTCCCATAAATGTCCCTACTTCCCATTTCTCTAATCTGTTACTGTATGGCATTCAATCCATGTATTTTATGATTGTTAGTCTTCTTTCAAACTTTGTATAAGATAATCTTATTTTTTCTTTATGTATAAAACAAATCTTTATCTCCTTGTTTGTTTGCTTAAATTTGTATTTCATCATAACCTAGTTGTAGCACTGGGACTCACAGTATCAGTTATCAAACAGGTGTCTTGTTCCCATTGTTAGTAATCATACAGTCATGTTCCCATTGTTAGTAATAATTCAGTCATGTTCCCATTGCTAGTAATCATTCAGTCATGTTCCCATTGTTAGTAATCATACAGACAGCAGCTGAGTGAAGTACGCTATTGTGAAAATTGTGTGAAGATAGATGAAGGCTGCAAGCTTAGCTGGATAGAATTTTGGAGATAATTCTGTCATCTGTAAATATTAATGTAAACCACAGGTTTGTGTCTTAAATGGTAAAAATAATGTTACATATGGAACTGGAAGAAATGTAACAACAGTGGACTCTGCTGACCAAGTAAAGCATGTTGTGACCCTTTGATCAAAGTTGGCTCCGGCCTGTCTAGATGAAGGAATTCTTGCTGTTGTCTTAAGGCCAGATTTAATGGCCAGAATTTGCAATCCTGGCCTTGGGTGAGCTTACTAAAGAATGTAGCCTGTTAGCCTGGGAACCTCAGGAAAGTGAAGAATGATGTAATGTGAACCAAGAATGTGATTCTAAAAACAGAGAGAATCAGAGAGCATTAAGCATTTTTGTCTTGACCATCCAACTCATCAGCACTCTTCCTTTGCTCTATATGTAAGTTTATCTTAGACTTGTGTTTTCTTTTAGAAATAGCCAGAAACTAGAAAGATTAGACTAAGTGTTGTTCTGTGATGTCAGAACTGTACTATTGAATTATTTTAAGTATTTCTCTGTGATCTCTGAACTCTTGACTAGCACTGTGTAGTAAAAGTATTGTCTTGTATTTTTAGTATTTATTATTAAATATTTTTAAACCTTTCAACTGTAGCTGTTTTGTGTAGAGTTAATTTAAGCTCTAGAATACATTGCATGTATATAGTGATTACTGTCCAAGTCACTCCAAATAAGCATTGCTGTTCAGTCTAACTTACCATTTGGATAATAATATTGCCAGTAATAATTGGGCACCCTTTTAAGGGCCTTTGAGTAGCTGATAAATATTAGTGGGTGGTGGCAATGTTTTCTATGGTATAGTCTGGGTAAAGGTGCACAGTTGGAGAACCTGTTCCAGCCTTCCCCAGGAGTGTCTGTGTGGTTGTATAAACTCTTCTCAAAGTGTGTGTGTGTGTGTGTGTGTGTGTGTGTGTGTGTGTGTGTGTGTGTGTGTGTGTGTGTGTGTGTGTGTGTGTGTGTGTGTGTGTATAATGTGTGTGTGTGTGTGTGTGTGTGTGTGTGTGTGTGTGTGTGTGTGTGTGTGTGTGTGTGTGTGTGTGTGTGTGTGTGTGTGTGTGTGTGTGTGTGTGTGTGTGTGTGTGTGTGTGTGTGTGTGTGTGTGTGTGTGTGTGTGTGTGTGTGTGTGTGTGTGTGTGTCAGCTACTTGGGCAGGGACATGAAGAACTGGTTGGATAAAGAGGATGCTGAAGGTTTTAACTTGCCCACTAGGCTGAGATTTGGACCCTATAGCTGTGCCAGTGGGGAGTCTTATTGGGGACCTGAAGAGCAAGGGAGCAACTAGCCCCGGACTGACTGTGATCTCTGTGTGCTCTTAAGGGAAATTGCACTTTACTGTGTGTATTTGTTATCCTTTCCACCTACATGAGATGCCCCTCACTGGTGTTAGTGGTGAGGACTGAGGCTCCTTGATTGCTGGGCCAGGGCACGGGTGTCACATATTAATTGTTTGGCAGTGCTGGGATATCCACACCACATATTAATTGGTTGGCAAATACGAATTGGCTTGTAGTGGTGTGGGTAGAGTGAATTCCTGGAGCTGGTGTACAGTGAGCTCTGAAGTTGTTTTGTACTTTAAATCAGCCATGCAGTGAATACTCAGAGTTCAGATCACAATTGTTTTATTTCTTTTGTTAGCTTACTCAATCAAGATGAGCAGGCAGGATGTCAGCAGAGGAGTATGGAAAGCTGACAAGGAGCCAGCTGGCAGAGATGTGCCAGGCTAGGGACTGGTGCATAGAAACCTGACTAAGGCAGACCTGATTGCAGCCTTGATTACAGCTGCATCAGAAAACAGCAACCAGGAGGACAATCAGACTGGCAGTGGAGATATAATATCCTCGGAGAATGAACAGCTCAACCTTTCTGCAGAGGACTTAAAAATTCATCTGGAGCTAAAGACAGTTGAGTTGGAGACCAGGCATTTGGAGATAAAAGCCGAAGAAATGGAGCGGCAGAGGAAGCATGAGAGGGAAATGCTGACTCTTTGCCAGAGTCATGGAGGTAATGGGGAAGGGAGTAACTGGACCCCAGAAACACAAAAGGTCAGTAAATTTCTTCCGCAATTTAAAGAGGGGGATAAATTTGATAGTTTCATTCATATGTTTGAGAGGGTATGCAAACAGTATAGTGTTGACCAAAGGCTCTGGGTACGGTTCCTGACCCCCTTACTCCATGGTAAAGTTGTAACTGTTTTGTCAAAAATGTCTGACATTACATGTTTTGATTATACTGCTGTTAAAAAATCACTTATTAGAATTGTTTAAGCTAACACCTGAAACGTATAGGAAAAAGTTTTGTGAGCACAGACGCAAGGCAGATGAAAGTGTGTGTGTGAATATGTTGCTGGACTGAGCACTTATTTCAATAGGTGGGTGAGTGGATGTCAGGCCACCACTTTTGAAGGGCTGGCAGACTTTTGGTGAGGGAACAAGCCCTTAACACTTTTCCTGAGGACATGAGGATCTGGTTAGCTGATAGACAATGTGCCACTTCAGATGAGTTGGGGAATAAGGAAGACCTATACCTGGCAAACGGCAGCTCTGTACAGGAAAGGGACCCCCAGTACTGCTCAGGGGTCTAAAGGAACCCATGGTGGGCAGCACAGACTGCCTCAACAGAATCTGCCAGCAGCAGGGGAAGCCACTAGTCCAGGTACACATCCAGGAGCTAGGGTTAAATGTTTTGAATGCAACCAGTGGGGCCATGTGGCATACAGGTGTCCACAGAGGCAAGGTGGGGAACAAAAGGTGAGGGAGCCAGTAAGTGGGAAAGACAAAATGCCAATAGTAGGTTGTCTTGAGACAACAAGGGTACCAAACTACCATCCTGCAGATGTCCTGATAGGGAAGGATTTGGATGAGGCAGTTCCATGTGTTTTTGCAGTTACATACAGTCAAGCTAGGAGACAAGCATATTGGTCTGGTAGCCTGGGGGAGACCCAGACAGACTGCATACTTGCAGTCAGGACTGGTGAGGTGGTTACTTCAGGGAGGAAGCTACCCATTAGCAGTGAGACTGAAGGTGAGCCACAGCTGCTTGTGGGTACTGATGTTCTCTGAGGCAGAGTGACTGCAAAGGTAGAGGTGAGTAGTAGTACCCAGGCAAACAGTGAAGCACCAATGTCAGGGGATGCCAGAATTCCTATGGAAGGGGAGCTGGGAATGGTTACAAGGAGGGAATTGAGACAGGCTCAGCTCTCAGACCCTACATTGCAAGGCCTGAGGCAGGTAGCTAGGGAGGCACCTGATTCTCAAGGAAAGGGGGAATCTGCATACTGGGACAAAGGGTTACTATGCAGAGAGTGGACCCTGAGAGAGGACTAGAAGGTGAGAGAGTATAGTAGCTGGTAGTGCCTAGAGCCTACCATCTGACGCTTCTAGCCATAGCCCATGATATTCCCTTTGCAGGTCATATGGGCAGAAAACATACAAAGAGGCGTATTATGCAGAACTTCTATTGGCCTGGAATTTCAAGAGATGTAACAGGGTACTGCAGGACCTGTGAGCAGTGCCAAAAGGTAGGCAAGGCAGGAGACAAGGTGAAAGCTCCTTTGATGCCTTTGTCTGTGATTGAAGAGCCATTTCAAAGGGTAGCTATGGATATTGTGGGTCCTCTGAATACCCCAAGTTCCACAGGGAAAAAGTATATCCTAGTGGTAGTGGATTATGCTACATGACACCCTGAGGCAGTGGCTTTGTTCTCCATTGAGGCAGAGAAGGTGGCAAATGCTTTGTTAGAGATTTTCAGCAGGGTAGGTTTCCCAACAGAAATACTGATTGATAGAGGTGCCAGTTTCATGTCAGACCTGCTGGCTTGTCTGTGGAAGTCCTGTGGGGTGAAGCACATAAAGACCACCCCCTACCATCCCCAGACTAATGGTCTTGTTGAGAGGTTAAACTCTATGGTCAAGTCCATGCTACAGGCATTTGCAGATCAGTGTAAGAGGGACTGGGAAAAATATTTACCCCATCTGTTGTTTGCTTACGGAGAGGTTCCCCAGAAATCCACAGGTTTTTCACCCTTTGAGTTGCTGTGTGGGCAGAGGGTGAGGGGACCTTTAGATTTAATTCAAGATGAGTGGGAAGGTGAGTGCGAGTCTCACAAGGAGTCTGTTGTGACATACATCCTAAACCTCAGGACAAGGCTGAGGGAACTCATGGGCTTGGCCCAGGAGAACCTGGCAGAAGTCCTACAGCAGAGAAAGGTGTGGCATGACAGGAATGCTTGAGCTAAAGAGTATGCTGTGGGGCAGCAGGTAATGGTTCTTATTCCTGTCAGACACAACAAGCTGCAAGCAGCTTGGGAAGGACCCTACAAGGTGGTAAGAAAAGTAAGTGATGTTAATTACAAAGTGGAACTGCTAGGCAGAAGGCAGGGGCACAAATTGTACCACGTTAACATGATGAAACCTTACCATGATAGGGAGGCCCTTGTGCTGAGCATTTGCAGTGGATTCCAGGAGGAGTCTGAGGGAGATCTGGGGGCTGATCTCCATAGTGAGGCTCACCCTGACACCTCAGTGGAAGGGGTAGCAATGTCCCAGCAGCTATCTCTTACCCAGATTCGAGAAATCCAAGCAGTGTTGCAGGAATTTGGGGACATGTTCACTGGGAAACCAGGGTGCACCCACCTGGGGCAGCACCAAGTGGATACAGGATCCCAAAGGCCTATTAGGCAGGCCCCTTATAGAGTGCCTGAGAGAGTCAAACAGAATCTGAAGGAGTAGGTACAGGAGATGTTGGAACTAGGGGTGATTCAAGAGTCCAACAGTCCCTGGGCATCCCCAGTGGTGCTGGTGCCAAACAAGGATGGCAGCACCAGGTTCTGTGTGGACTACAGGAAATTAAATAGTCACACAGATTCAGATGCTTACCCCATGCCTAAGACAGATGAAGCCCTAGAGCAGCTGGGTTGGGCTAAGTATCTTACAACCATTGATCTTATCAAGGGTTACTGACAGGTGCCCTTGACTCCTAGTGCTAGAGAGAAGTCAGCCTTTGTGACTCCTTTTGGCCTGTATGAGTTCACAAAGATGCCCTTTGGGATGACGAATGCCCCAGCAACTTTCCAGAGGCTGGTAGATCATATCCTAGCAGGAGCAGGAGGGTTTTCCCTCACCTACCTAGATGATATTGCCATCTACAGCCATTCCTGGCTAGAGTACCTTCAGCATGTCAGGGAGGTGCTGGGTAGACTACAGAGGGCATTGTTGACTATTAAGCCAAGTAAATGTCAGGTGGGTATGGCAGAGGTCTCCTACCTAGGACATAGAGTGGGGAATGGTAAGATAAGGCCAGAACCTGCCAAAGTGGAAGCCGTTCAGGCATGGCCTGCACCTGTTATCAAAAAGCAAGTGAGGGCATTTTTAGGGACAGCAGGGTACTACAGAAAGTTTGTCCCCAGTTATAGTACCAATGTTGCTCCCCTCACAGACCTGACAAGGAAGAACAGGCCAGATAAGGTAGTGTGGACCCCAGCATGTGAGCAGGCATTCCAGAAGCTTAAAGAAGCTCTGGGAGGACCCCCTGTGTTAGCCAGTCCAGATTACAGCAAAGAATTTGTTGTGCAGGTGGATGCTTTGAACTATGGGGTGGGGCTGTACGTAACCAGATTTCTTCAGAAGGGGAAGAGCACCCAGGGGTTTATCTCAGTCATAGGCTCCAAACCAGGGAGGAATGGTATGCAGCTGTAGAAAAGGAATGTCTAGCCATAGTGTGGGCACTGCAGAAACTTCAGCCTTATCTGTATGGAAGGAAAGCCACTGTTATGACAAATCACAACCCCCTAACATGATTAAACAAAGCCAGCCAGCAAAATGCCAAGTTGCTAAGATGAAGCCTGGGGTTGCAAGCATATGATATGTCCATGCGGCACTGCAGTGGGATTAGCAATGCCAGTGCAGATGGGCTGTCAAGACAGGGAATGGGTAAGGTACACCCAGATAGACCTACCTCATTCAAGCAGCATTTTTCAACGGTCACTTGAAAAACTAGCTTGAGTTCTTCAGGGGGGGAGATATGTGAAAATTGAGTGAAGATAGATGAGGGGTGCCAGCCTAGCCAGATAACATTTTGGAGATAATTCTGTCATCTGTAAATATTAATGTAAACCCCAGGTTTGTGTCTTAAATGGTAAAAATAGTGTTACATGTGGAACTGGAAGAAATGTCACAACAGTGCACTCTGCTGACCAAGTAAAGCATGTTGTGACCCTTTGATCTAAAGTCAGCTCTGGCCTGTCTAGATGAAGGAAGTTATAAGGCCAGATTTAATGGCCAGAATTTGCATGCATAAATGTCCTTAATGGCTTTGCTTCCTGACCTGGTGTGAGCTTACTAAAGAATGCAGCCTGTTAGCCTGGGAACCACAGGAAAGTGTGAAGAATGATGTAATGTGAACCAGGAATGTGATTTTAAAAACAGAGAGAATCAGAGACCATTAAGCATTTTTGTCTTGACCATCCAACTCATCAGCACTCTGCCTTTGCTCTGTATGTAAGTTTATCTTAGACTTGTGTTTTCTCTTAGAAATAGCTAGAAATTAGAAAGATTAGCCTATGTGTTTTTCTGTGATGTCAGAACTGTACTACTGAATTATTTTAAGTATTTCTCTGTGATCTCTGAACTCTTGACTAACACTGTGTAGTAAAAGTATTGTTTTGTGTTTTTAGTATTTATTATTAAATATTTTAAATCTTTCAACTGTGGATGTTTTGTGTAGAGTTAAATTAAGCTCTAGAGTACATTGCGTGTATATAGTAATTACTATCCAAGTTACTCCAAATAAGCTTTGCTGTTCAGTCACACTTACCATTTGGATAATAATATTGCACAGTAGTAATTGGGCACCCTTTTAAGGGCCTTTGAGTAGCTGATAAATATTAGCTGGGTGGTGGCAGTGTTTTCTACCGTATAGTCTGGATAAAAGGGGCACAGCTGGACAAAATGTGCCAACCTTCCTCAGGAGTGTCTACATGGTTGTATAAACTCTTCTCAAAGTGTGTGTGTGTGTGTGTGTGTGTGTGTGTGTGTGTGTGTGTGTGTGTGTGTGTGTGTGTGTGTGTGTGTGTATGTGTGTGTGTGTGTGTCAGCTACTTGGGCAGGGACATGAAGCACTGGTTGGACAGAGAGGGTGCTGGAGGTTTTAGCGTGCCCATTAGGCTGAGATCTGGACCCTATAGCTGTGCCAGTGGGGAGTCTTATTGGGGAACTGGAGAGTAAGGAAGCGACCCACCCTGGACTGACTGTGATCTCTGTGTGCTCTTAAGGAAAATTATACTTTACTGTGTGTATTTATTATCCTTTCCTCCTATATGAGATGCCCCTCACTGGTGTTAGTGGTGAGGATTGAGGCTCCTTGATTGTTGGGCCAGGCACGGGCATCACAGCTACTAAGAAACATTTGCAGTGCCATTGTAGTATGTGGGATGATGCTCCTACCATGTTATACGTCTGTACAGTGCAGCTGTCATGATGCACAGAAGAACACAGCATCATCAGTTGTTTGATCTAAATAGTAACTTATCTGCTAGGTATGCTCTTATGATACTTTTTACTAGCAATAATGTGAATGAGTCTGAAAAGAGTGACAGAGGTCCTGCAGTACTCTGTGGAGCATTGTTGTGAGTGGTGGCACATTCTTCAGCAAAGTGGATTACAGCCCTACAGAAAAGTTTTTCTAAAGTATATTATTTAGGGTTGGAATGCAGTCATGCCAACATTCTTATTAGAAATAAAATAGGGTGAAAATCAGTGCATAAGACAGTAGAAAACATAAAAGAATAAAAAGTGAGGACAGGAAGGTAAGATAATATTCTGTAAGGGGACAGAGACCCTTTTTTCCTATAAGGAGAGTTGAGAAGAGATGAAGAGTATGGAATGCAAGTAAAAACTGGGTATGGTGAAAGAAGTATGAAAGTTTGTGCAGATGAACAGTGGTTATACATATGCAACGCTGGGAGATGACAAAAGACAGACACACATACCTGCAGAGGATGGATAAATGATGATAGGGCAGGTGGGACTACAAATAAAATATGAAGCATGTCACAGCAGGAAGGAGTTGACTCCAAGTAGGGAATAGGCAGGGGGTGCTGGGGGATGTAAGTCCAGCCAAGAGAGCAATCTAGATATAACCATTACCAGCTGATGGCCCTTGTTAGCCAATGTCATGAGCCTGGCTACTCTGCAGTGGCTCAATCACCAGGGTCAAGTCAGGTAAACAAATTGTTGATGAGCTTTAGTAGCCTTTTGATATAGCTGAGCTGATCTTCTAGATGTCTCTCCAGCAAAGCCTCAGTGACAGCCTTAATCAACTGCCATAGCTCTGGCTGGCTACCACAGTTGATGTGAACCATCTTAGTCTACAGAAGAAGTCAGCTGTGGTGGTGGAGGTATCTAGGCCTCTACTTCCTTTTCACCTGGACTTAAATATTGAAAAATGCAGGGATCTGAATGTAGAGATGAAATCAGCAGGGGTCTGAATGGAAAGAAGAAATCTGCAGGGGACAAAATGGACAGATGAAGTCAGCAGAAGTGCAGATGGATATATGAAATTAGCATAGGTGTGAAGGGACAGACAAAATTAGCAGGGAACTAAATGGAAAGATGATATCAGCAAGAAAAGGAGAGTAGTATTGCTGGAATTGAATTCATCCTCAGATCTTGGTGAGTATCTCCACATGGTGGACCCAGTTTACATAAAATCTCAACAAGACAACACTGATATAGAGACTGTATTTTATATATCATATATCATGGAGAATGATTGGTTAAAAAGTAAAAAAGATAGCTGGGTGCACAGGTCCTAGCATAAAAAAGTGCCCAATCCTGGTGTATGCACTGATGCCAGGACTGGAAAAATGTAGAAAAGAGGATTAGTAAAGCAGACATTAAACAAAAAAAAGTGATGTTATGGATTATCTGTGAAGTGAAGGAGTTAGTGTGGAGAATCTAACAAATGCAGTATTGCTCCATGGTGGAATTATGGGTCCCTAGATTAAGGAGCAACAGGTAGAGTAGGAGGCATCTGAAGATTTGTTACATGATGATGCTTTGGCGCCTTCTGTAAGAGACCTGTGAAACGTTCAGTTGAGGTTGCACAGCAACAGATGGAGCAGCAGAGAGTCTCAACTCTGACACAGATATTATCGTGGAGTGATGGGAAAAAAGGTTCCCATAGGAAAGAGCAGCAGATAAAGCAGAATGCATCTAAAGAAGATATGTCACAGAAAGATTTTCTGAAACTTTCTGTAGATTACTCACAGGAAACAGAGAGCAAAGAAGATCCTCTCATTCTAGAAGAAAATACTTTAAGAAAAGACCTGCATGATTTAATAGAGATGTATAGACATATTAAGACAGATGAAATAAATTGATTACAACAAGTAAATAACACCCAAAATGTGAGAAGATTGGTAAAACTGATGAACACAGTGGTCAGGACTATTAAGAGAAGTTTGCATGATATAATAAAAATACTTTGAGTATATTACTGTGCAGCTAAACTAATACTGGATACTGTTTTACCACAAAAATGTAGAGTAGCAAAGGAAAGAAAGGAAACAAGAAAAATGTAACAATGGAAGCATAGAATAGAGGAAACTATAAAGCAATTAAGACAAGAAATATCACTGTTAGAGGAATATAGAAAAGGGAACAGATCATCTAAAATACTTTGAAAGATAAACATGATAAAAGCAATGCACAGTGTCAAAATAGATCAAGATGTATCCCGTACTATTGCCAATAATAAACTAAAAATATTGGCACAAACAAAAAAAAAACTGAAAACGTATGTAGATACCTATAAAGGGAAAGTACAAAATAAGAAATTTATGGATACTCAAAAAGATTTTATAGAGAACTGGGAAACAAAGCTAAAGGAATATAAACACCACCAAAAATGAAGAAATAAGCACATTTTGGAGCTGTATATATGAAGACCCTATTGAACATAACAAAGATGCTGAATGGATAATAGAAGTAAAATAAACAGTAAAGAGCTCTAATACAGAGGTTCATAAGTTCATACTAGGCTAACTGCTCTGATGGGCCATTTTAAGCCTAGCCAACTACCCCATCTTAGAATCAGACCCTGCACCTTATGTGTGTTAAGTAAACACCTTAACCACTATGCACTCCCAGATGATATGCAATTGGATGAACTAATGGCCAGATAAATCAAAACAAAATTAAGAAATGCTGCTAAGTGAAAAAACCCAGGCCCAAATGCAATACCTAACGTCTGGCTAAAAGCATTAACATCTTTACACATAGATTTAGCCCTCAGTAAGAATTACTTATATGCATATACCAAACATACACCAACTTGGTTAACAACAATAAAAATGATACTCACCCTTTAGAATGAACCTGCAAGCCATCCTAAGAACTATAGACCAATAACATTCTTTCTGACAATATACAAATCATATACTATAACTGATGTAGACAGTGTTCATAGTCATTTAGAAAAACTCAGTTATGGTAGTATAACAAAAGGGTAACAAAAGAAAGTGACATGAAACAAAGGGTCATCTGTTGCTAAATAAATCCATACTAAAAATTTGTAAGACAGAATCATTTCGGTATGGTATAGATTGATTACAAAAAAGTTTGACAGCATTCCATATTCATGGAGAAACCAATCAGTAAAAACAAAATGAAAACTCCAGCAAAGCTAGAGCTTCCACTGAGTGACCTCCCAAACCTCTTGTATCAGAGGCACATGGGATATATGGAAATGATCCTTATGAACATGTTCATGGAGAAAGGGATGCTTACAGATATATAAGATGCAGACTGCATTGATCAATTGCTTTACAGTGATCAAGAAACAATGGCAAATCCCTTTGAATCTGAGCCATGACAAGGGGCAAATTATTATCCCATCATAAAATTCAAATGGGGATGTTCCAGGGTGATTCTTTGTCACCACTGATGTTTTGTCTTCCCCATTAAGGTATTTACTTAACAGATTAGGCTATGGGTACAATTTGACTCCTAGAAAAAAATGTTTAAAGATTTCTCATCTACCTTTTGTGGATTGCTTGAAACTGTATAGTACATCAAGTAAGGAGTTGAAAACTCAAGTAAAATGATTAAAAGTTTCTGTGATGATGTGAGAATGATATTTTGTCTTGATAAATGTGCAAAAGCAACATTTAAAACAGGAAAGCCGCAGCACCAAAAGCAGGAGGGACTGTATAAATATTTAGGAATAAATGAAGGATCATGAATAAAACATGAATAAATGTGAATAAAATTCAGTAAGGAAAACTTCATAAGACTAAAAATATTGAAAATTGCCTTTAAGCCTAGCCAATAGGCCCAAGGTCAGCGTCAAACCCTATACTTTCCGTCAATGAAGTGGAGACTTTAACCACTACACCAAACCTAAATAAAAGTGAGAATCAAAGACTGAACTTGTATCTGTTTGGTAAATACCTTTACCATTATGCCAACCCTCCCCCAGTTTTGGAGTGGCTCCAAAAAGTCGTAGATCAGTTATTAGGTTAATTAGACATGCAACCCATAAAATGTTTCATGCTTATTAAATAATATATAAAAATCCTGCAATGCAGGAAAAATGTTCCTGGCTCTGAAGAAGGTATAGGCCTCCTTAAAACTGATTACATATATAGATCTGCAGACATGGGACTGCATCAATATTTGCTGAGATCATGAGCTGTGAACATAGCAAAAGTTCTAAAACATGAGGAGAAGAAGTTTAAGTCTTTGCTCAGTTTAGCAGAAACATGTCAGTGTCAAGTGAGAATGGAAATCATACCAGAAGTAGACAAAAGTCAAATGGCAACTGAATCTGCCAAAGAAAAAAAAGAAAGAATATAAGGAGATGTGGGAAATCCATACTTTTAGTGGTGAGTATAGAGATCTCCTGGAGCAACTTAACAATGACAAAAATTTAACACAGGACTGGCTAAGGAAAGGTGAAATTAATTCAAAATATGAAAGATTAATAATGGCAGCTGAGGATAATAGACTACATACACTTTGGTTTACAAAATCCATTGAAATGTTTGGAGAAACAGACAAATGTAGGTTCTGTAGAAAAGAACTGTAAACACATATTGCTGCTGGGTGTGGTACACCCATGACAGAGAGCCTGCGTACTGAAAGGCATAATAATGAGACAAGACTCTTGCACTGGCAGTTGTGCAAACACTACAATGCAGAAGTAGACAAGAAGCACTGGAAATATAAACCACAAAGTACTATAGAGAATGATGAAGTATATATATATATATATATATATATATATATATATATATATATCACATGAGATCACCCATTACCAGCAGTTGAAAAATAAATGCCTGAAAACCAGATATAGTAGTCCATGAGAAACAGACAAAAATAGCATTGATCATTGAAATTTCTACACCCCATGATTACAGTGTCTTATGTACAGAGAGAGAGATGGAAAGTCATAAAATATCATGATTTGCAGGCAGAAATTAGAACTTTGTGATGTACAGTACAGTGTAAATCATATACCAGTTATGCCCTTTCATACCAGCAGTCTTTGCCATCTCTTGTAACAGTGCACCTCATTCAACTGTCGCAGCTCATAGACCATAAGATAAGGGTGCATATCAGTACAAGGAGATAGGCGAAACCTGATGCAGACAGCACAAGGTAGGACTCTCACTAGTTATGAACAGTTTCACGTAATGGTTTTGTGGCTGGCTACTCCTGCGTACATGTAGAGGAGTATCTGCTGCATTTGCTTAGCAAGCATGTGCATAAGATGTGTATGTTATGATCAATAAATGAAAAGAACCACATGCATGATAAACTCATGAAAAAATGAACAAAAACATTGTGCACCTACTCTAAGCATCCTGAATTCCTTTATTACTGTTCACCATTTCTCTCTACTGACTGGCTATATTTCATAAGAAAAAAAGTCCTGATGACTGAAAAACAGAATTAACCTAGATGAGGATATGCTGAATTAGTTGAAGTACAGTATGCTAGAGAGATGAAAACAGTTCATGAAAAACTAAGAAAAACACAAAATTAAGACTGCAATGCACTCTCATTATTCTTACTGCCTTTATTATTGCTCACAAGTTTGTCTTCTGACGTTTTTTGTTGTGAAGAAAAAAGTGCTGAAGAGTAACAGATTTAGCCAGCTTCGTTCAACTTGGTGAGTAGTATCTCATTTCACTTATATTTCATGCATCTTTAAGTAGGAGCATGCAATATATACAAATAAGCATGTGAAATTATATGTATTTAAAGTGCAGAAGGAAAGAAACGTGCAAACAAGAACATCACACAGAATAACTTGCATATAAATGTTAATTTACAGTCTGTGTTCCTCTCCTTCGACACCCTTCAGACTCCCTGCAATAATGAGCTTCTGGGAGTACAAACAGCTGCTTCAATGAGGATGTGATGTCAAGCAGCTGAAACCCAAAGCAATGGCCCATGAGCAAATGAACTAGACCTGTTCTTTATGGTTTGCCTGACTACAAGTGATGATTAGGGAAAATCATATAAACAAAAACATTGCTAAAATCTCTGTGATACTACCTAATACAGACAGAACATTTGAGAAGGCCAAATCACTTAGGTCCTTAACCTTGAATTATCTTCTGTTTCTCCTTTCTCCCTTTCCACTTTACTAACCTGAAGAATGTCCTTGCATTCTGACTGAGTGTGCTTCTCAGCTGATAAGTATGTTTTTTGGCACTTTTTAATTGTTCAGAGTTGAATAAAACAATAACTGAATTCAGTTCAGAATACAGTTTGAATAAATTACATTTATTTAAACTGTTTTTGCTTTAATATTGCTACACACTCAAGTGTGCTAGCTTGCACTGTGCTTGAATTGTTTTTAGTGCTGTTTTAGCTGCTTTTCTGTAAAAAATAAAAACAAATCTAAGCTTGTTTCCTGCCTTTCCTGTAACTAGTCTAGTCCAGGTACAGATTTGCTGTATCCAGGACTGTTTGTAAGCTTCTGAGTCCCCCAAGCCTTTTTGTGTTGGAGGGAAGCCTTCTAGCTTATCAGTGGGAGTGGTAAGCACAGAGTGGTTTCTGGCCCAGAAATTGTAGTTTATTGGCAGTTTAGGCAGTTTTTCCATCTCTTTCAACTTTGTGGTCTAAAAGCCAGTGTTTGTGCTTGTTTCACGCCTTTCCTGTAGCTAGTCTAGTCCAGATACAGTTTTGCTGTATCCAAGACTGTTTGTAAGCTTCTGAGCCCCCCCCCAGCCTTTCTGTGTTCAGGGAAGCTTTCTAGCTTATCAGTGGGAGTGGTAAGCATTAGGTAGCCTATCTATTACAAAAGGAGTGGCTTCTGGCCAAGTATTTGCAGTTTATTAGCCATTTGGGCAGATTTTCCATCTCTTTCAACTTTCTGGTTTAAAAGCCTGTGTTTGCACTTGTTTCCCACCTTTCCTGTAACTAGTCTAGTCCAGATACAGATTTGCTGTATCCAGGACTGTTTGTAAGCTTCTGAGAGGTGCCAACGTCTGCTCTTCAAATTTTCCCTTAGATCTGCTAGTTCTCTCATCTCCTGCACTTTTACTAGCTTACTAGTCTAGCACTTTACCATACCAGATTTCTTGTAGCAATTATTGTAGCGCACAAAAGTGTTACTGGCACTAAACATTCTACAAGGAAACAGCTCTAGTACTTATTATTAATGCCCACCCCTTAAGGTATGTCTAACGGTCAGTACCTTGTGCTTTCTCCTATTAACCTGGTAAACTTGGGCATCCTGAGGCAATGTAGCAACTGCCACATGTACACCGACAACCGTCTACTCTTACCTCCCAACACTCAGACTTGTGAGAGATGCACTTATATATCCAAATTGGAAGCCATGCACTCTCCAGCCAAGACCGGAATAGCGGGTCAAGAGCAGAAGGTGAACATTTGCACCACACCACATGGAACACATAGCCCTCCAGAACACACACCAGCACTGCCTTCACATAAAAACACAAACCACATATCCACGTTTGTGGAGACTCTCAATAAAAATCTACCCAAACAGCAGAGACCTCCAAGGCAGAAATGCACTCAACCACCACAACACAACAGTAATCACAAGACACATAACCCTCATAAATAGTGTGCCACTCAGCCAAAGCCCCTAAGGCAAAACAGCATGCACAGCACACTAGTCATAACTGACTTGACAGTGAGGCAGACTGATGTCTCACTCACTAGGTTGAATAAGGAGAAACTAACAGTCAGCTGCCTGTCAGGTGCCAGGATCCGCCACATAACTCATGCACTCAGGTCCCTCAACAAAAGGTACAAATATGACTCTGTCATTGTACATGTGGGTGTGAATGACCTGAGATGTACCTCCCTCAACTACATGAAAAGAGACATGGGGGAGCTCTCGGATTATGTAGCCCAGGCGGGTATGACCCTATCCCTGAGCAGCATCCTACCAGCACCCAGAATTATACCACAGTACCAGAAGAAAATGATTGATTTCAACAATTGGCTAAGTTTCTGGTGTCATTCTAAGGGGATCCAGTATCTGTCTGCCTGGGATGATATGACTGACAAACCTCAATGCTTTGCTGGAGATGGTCTGCATCTGTCACCCCTGGGATTCTGGATACTGGCCAAGGCTCTTGCTACCCCTATAGTGCCTTTTTAGGCGGTGTTTCAAAGACCAAATTACCACTGTAACAGCTACAAACAAATGCAATCTGAGGGTCATGCTGCTCAACACTACAAGTCTAAAGCTCAAAATGCACTTGCTTGAAGCAATCCTTAAAATGGAGAACATCGACATTTGTGCTGTAAGAGAGACCTGGTTTAAGGCAGCAGAAAGCACCCTTGCACTGCCAAGCTATAACTCATTCCACACCTTTCACCCTCAGAACTTGGACTAAAGCTGCAGAGGCAGTGGTGTTTACATATTCATAAAGGATGCGCACACCTCCAGACTGGTAGCCCAACATAATACATCAGAGATACTTTAGGTCCAGCTAACAATGTGTAAGACAGTGATTTAGGTCGTAGCCTGTTATAGGTCCCCAACCATGTTCCAAGACTCACACTCCATGTTCCTAAGCACCCTGGAGAATATTAGGGTCTATATCAGAATATTGAAGTATTAAAACTTCGAATGTTCTGATATTGAACACTATTCAGTGAATGCTAAGAATAGCAAAGCTGCAGAACAGTGAATTCTTTCCTCTGGAAAGAATTTGGTTAGACATTTCTGTGGCTTCACTATTCTTAGCGCTGTGGTGGAAAGTTACAGGTTGGGTTCAGGTAAGTGTACGAATGTTTGTACATTAGGGTTAGGGGCGGTTTAAGTGAGTTAGGATTAGGGCACGGGTTAGGTGAGTGTGCGATAGTGACGGACCTCAGGGTTAGGGTTTGGGTTAAGGTAAGTGGGTAGATAGTAGTGTATGTTTAGTGTAGTGTAGCGTTAGATGTAAAAATTTAAGTTTATGTGTGTGGTTGCTGTTTTTTTGATGTGCTTGTGTTGTGTGTATGTGATTCAGAGCAGCAAATTTTTTCCATGGGAAAAAAATTGCTGTTCTGAATGTTCAATATTTTCATGTTTAGGTGTTTTGGGGCCAATGAAATAGCATTTGCTATTTTCATCTTTTGATAACGTGATATAAACGTGATAATTAGGGTCCAACCTAACACTCTCATACTGGGCGACTTCAATTACCCCTCCATTAACTGGGAAAAATACTCATATACCAATACACTTGCCCAGCGCTTCCTAGAATTCATTAATTCCAATGCCCTGGACCAGCTTGTTCTTACCCCTACTAGAGGTAACAGCATCCTTGACCTGGTCATTACTAACATGGATGACTGTTGCTCAGCACCAATAGTCAACTCCTCCCTGGTTATATCTGACCACAACTAATCACCTTGGAAATCCATATCCCTCCCACCCAGCACCCCCAACCCCCACCCCCACAAAGGTAACCATGATGAAAAACTTCTCCAAAGCTAACTTTGGGCTCCTAACAACAGAGGTGGCTAACTTTACGGCACCCATGCAAATGGAAAATAGTTGAATGACCACCAAATAATACACCAATGCACTGTACGAACATGTACACAAATGCATGGATCTCTCCATACCCAATAGAACCAAGATGCTCTCCTCCAAAAAAAGAAAGCCAATCTGGTGGCCCCCTGCCATAAACAATCTCTACAACAGAAGGA
This sequence comes from Protopterus annectens, assembly GCF_019279795.1. Lineage (NCBI taxonomy): Eukaryota > Metazoa > Chordata > Ceratodontiformes > Protopteridae > Protopterus > Protopterus annectens. The sequence goes on from NC_056737.1 coordinate 1,983,458,640, forward strand.
GGAAACTGATGTGGAATAAGGTGAAGTCTCATCACTGGGAAAACTCCCTTATCAGCCTCAACAAAAAGTTGAGATCCCTCTTCAAATCCTGTAAAGCTAGCTATGAAAACAGAATTGCAGCAGATAGTAAAGACAACCACAAGGCCTTCTACAGTTATGTAAAGAATCTCCACAGCAATATCCAGATTTCCTCTGAGCTACTGCACAATGGCACCACTTATACCAAGCCAACAGATATTGCCAATACACTGGCCGACAGATTCAGTGCCAACTTTACCCCTCTCTCCCCCCAAAGGACCAATCACAATACCAGTAGATTGCCAGGCACCCAGTATTACTGCTGCACATGTTAAAATAGCACTGTCCAAGGCCAAGAATACAGCTTCTATGGGACCTGACAATATCCCTGGCTGTGTTTTACAGGAACTGCAGGGTGAACTGGCACCTCACCTATGCGCCCTGTTCAATCACAGCCTCACCTCAGGCTTTGTCCCTACCGAATGTCATACTGCTATAGTCATCCCTCTCCATAATGGAGGAGCGACTACAGACCTTGGGAACCATCGCCCCATTAGCCTGACAAGTCTAATGTGCAAAGCTATGGAATGCATCATCATGGACCTAATAAACAAGGATATAGGGAATATCCAAACTCTGGATCCCACACAGTTTGGTTTTGTGAAGGGTAGATCATGCCTGCTCAACTTGGTCGACTCTTTGAGTCAGTCACCAGAGCTGTAGATGAAGGCAAGGTGGTTCATACTGCCTACCTTGATCTGGCCAAGGCCTTTGATACCATTCCCCACTCACTAAGCTAGGCATCAAACCTGTATCACTAGGTGGGTTGCAAACTGGCTCACAGATAAAACCCACAGTGTGAAAGTAGCTGACTCCAAGTCAGACTACCGACCAGTTACGAGTGTAGTCCCACAGGGATCAGTCCTGGGTCATCTCCTGTTTGGTATCTACTTCTCTGAAGTCCAGGCCAACATGAAGGGACTCTGGCTGACAATGTTCACAGACGATTGCAAGTTGGGAGCAATTATTAACTCCCTAATTGATGTTGACATCTTACAGAAAGGCCTCATTGAGACCAACGACTGGTGTCAGAACCATAGCCTTAAGCTCAGTGCCAAAAAATGTGTCATCATCCCCTTTGGGAAAACCCAGTTTCCATGAATTACCACATTGATGGTAGTCCACTGAACACAGAAGGCGTTATAAGAGATCTGGGAACACAGGTTGACAGCAACCTCTCTTTTGACCACCACATTGCCACTGTGGTCATAAAGTCCTTCTATGTGGCACATCTCATTAGAAAGGGTTTTGCATCCAGGAAAAAAGAGGTCATTGTCTCTCTCTACTCTTCCCTCATTAGGCAAATCATCGAGTATAATGCCCTATTGGGCATGTACCTAACTAGACACCTACAACAACTGGAGAGCCCACAAAAGTACCTCACAAAGAGGATCCTAGGCCTTAAACACTTGTCCTATATGGACAGACTCAAAAAATCCAACTATTCTCTGTCTCATATCGCCTACTTAGAAGTGATCTCTGCTTGACTTACAAAGCCATGTCTGACTCAGCTTTGTTAGAAATGCTACATCTAAAGAAATCCCAATCCCTCCACACCACTCACTCCAGAGACATCAACCTCATTACCACAATCAACAGAATATGCTGGAGGGACAGGTTCATAACCCAGTTACTGCCCATGCTATGGAATAGACTTCCCATACATGTCAAACAGAGCAACTCACTGGCCCTCTTCAAGAGAAATCTTGATGAGTGGACTGGAAATAGAAAATTCACCCCTGGGATTACTCCAGTGGCTCTACTCGATAGAGGCACTGGGAACTAAGGTCGGGTGGCATGATGCCAGGATAATCCTATGGGCTAGGCTTGTAAAGGCTCCAAGGCTCCAGGGCCATTAGCCTAGTACACACCTATGAACCTATGAACTAAGTCAACATACTTGCAGAATATTTTCTTTTTTGACAAACCCAGAGGCTACTGCTGTGTTTTACCAATGGACAGCTTATGGTATTTCTTTTTTCTTAAATATAATTACTTGTTATTGAACGTATTCATTCCAAGTATTCCTTAAAGAGTCCCATGCTTTATTTCCTTGTTTGTCAAAACTACAGTCTTATAACTATATAATCCCAAGCTAATGTTTTGTGTTACTAATTACTATAAGTTATAGCTCTGGAAAAATCACATGAAAATAATAAAAATAGTTATCGTTTTTTTACTGTGACCCATTCAAGCAATATTTGTAACACCCTGCTAATCCCATTTCTGGCCAGTGACCACTGAATAACATGCATATCATTTTGTAATAATAAGGCATTGCATACTATAGCAAATTATGCCTTATCTGCTACATATTGGTCACTATTAAACAACTTTTAATTGTTTCCTCAAATTGCAATATAACTTGTTTTAATATGCATGTTAATTTACTCTTCAAGCTGATGCTTGCATGTTGTCAATTGTGTTGCTTTTACTGTAAAATCTGTTTTGGATTGTATACACATATCGTGGACACTGTGAAAACTAAGTAATGTCACAAATTAAATAACTCCTAGGTGACCATTCCTTTGGATGCAAAGGCATAAAAATTAATTCACGCCAAAGTTAAATGTCATTGAGCTATTATATTCAGTTTTACAAAGAATTTTGCTCTGTCCTGCCTCATAATCTTTTAATGATACTGGAAAAGTAACTCTACAGCTTTTTTCATGTTTAAATCTCGATGTAACAAGGTCTAATCTATTCAAAATCTATTTGAGTGATACGCACATCATTTCTATTAGCAATACATTCATTCTTGTGTTAGTTATTTGTGGTCAGATCTCTTTAATTCCATATATTCTCTTTAGTTCATTCAGATAAGCTCTCTCTCTCTCTTTTCTGTGTCCAGCAACTTCCTCCTCATGCCATTAAACTCGCAGCTTGAATTTTTTTTAAAATTGCACCTCAAGAGGAATTGCAAAAGTCATAATAAGATACATGGTTGCAGAACTGTCTGATAACATCCACTTATTTCATTTTTTGTAGTCTCAAAGCTTTTCTATATTTGCATATTTTACACATTATTAGAAATATATATATATATATATATATATATATATATATATATATATATATATATATATATATATATATCTCAACCTGGAAACATCAAAAATCTGGACAAGGCCCATGAAAAATAGGTACAAATTTGTACGGTGATTAACATCTAATTTGCATACATAATTATGTAACCCCACCCACTCCAAAGGAAATGTGGGATATACACTTTCAAATGCAAACTGAAGAACAGACAACCAAAATATGGCACCACTGACCCCCTGCAGCCACTCCAATGTCCCATTACCTGGTAATGTTGCCCCATTTGCCATAAACACTAAAGTGTGCATACTGCTTTACTTCTACAATGACTATTTGGATTTTATTTTGACATCTGTTAAACAAAGCAATACTGTCTCAATGACAATATACTTGGTATTAAAACTTCTCTGCCCTTGAAACTCACATTCATTGAAATAGCATTTAAACCCACACCACATCCAAAGAAAATACTGTTAGCTGCCTGTCGGGTGCCAGGATCTGACACATAAGACAAGCACTCAGGACACTCCAGAACAAGTACAAATATGACTCTGTCATTGTCCATGTTGGTGTGAATGACCAGGACATGCCTCCCTAGACTACATGAAAAGAGACATGGAAGAGATCTCTGATCACGTAGCCCAGGCCATATGACCCTGACCCTGAATAGCATCCTGCCCTCACCAAGAATGATACCACAGTATAAAGAAAAAAATTATCAATTTCAACAATTGGCTAAGTTTCTGGTGTCATTCAAAGGGGATCCAGTGTCTGTCTGCCTGGGATGATATGCTTGACAAGCTACGCTAGAGATGGCTTGCACCTGTCACCCTTAGGCTTTCAAATACTGGCCAAGGCTCCTGCCACCCCCATAGTGCCTTTTTTTAGGCAAGGCTCAAAAGACAAACCACCACAGTAAATAGCACAAGTAACAAAAATATGTGGGTAATACTACTCAATGCCAGAAGTATAAACCTCAAAATGCACACAGTCGAGGCACTCCTCAGTATGGAGAAAATCGATATATGTGCAGTAACAGAAACCTGGTTTAAGGCTCCAGAGAGCCCCCCAGCACTACCAGGCTACAACTCATACCATACATTTCGACCACAGAACTCGGACCGAAATACAAAAGGCGGGGGAGTATCCATATTCATCAAGGATACCCACACCTCCAGGTTAGTATCTCAGCACGATGCTTCAGAGATTATCCACGTGCAACTAACAATGGGCAAAACTGCGATTCAAATTGTAGCTTGCTACAGATCACCCACCATATCTCAGGACCCCCATTCCGCATTTCTGGAAACACTGGGTAACATAAAGGTCCGACCAAACACCCTAATACTGGGTGATTTCAACTACCCAGACATTAACTGGGAGAACTACTAAAGTACTAACTCCCTTGCCCAACATTTCCTAGAATTTATAAACTCAAATGCCCTGGAACAACTGGTCAACACTCCCACCAAAGGTGACAACATATTGGACCTGGTCATCACCAATATGGGTGACTGGTGTTCCACACCAGAGGTCAACCCCTCACTGGTTAGATCTGACCATAAACAAATCACTTTGGATATCCACATTCCGCTCCCACCGCCGGACAAGGAACCCACCGCAAAAAAACTTTTCAAAAGCAAACTTCAAGTTACTTAAGACAGAGGTGGTAAGTTTTAAATCCCTCATGCTAAAGGATAACACTGCCCAAGCTGCAAAATCCTTTACTAATGCATTCTATGGGCACCTACAAGAATGCATGGATTGTGCTATCCCAAGCAAAACCAAGACTCACTCCTCTAAGAAAAGGAAACCAGTCTGGTGGACCCCTGCCATAAACAAGCTATACAACAGAAGGAGGAAAATAGTACAGAAAAGAGTAAAATCCCAAGAAGGGAAGACATCCCTGATCAGTATCAGCAAGAAGCTACGATCCCTCATAAAATCTTCCAAGGCAAGCTTTGAAAGAAAACTTGCCAAGGACTCCAAAGATAACCACAAGGCATTCTTTAGCTATGTCAAGAATCTAAGTGGCAATGCTCAGATCTGCTCGGAGTTAGTGCAGAATGGCACAAAATACACTGAACCAGCCGATATTGCCAAGATCCTGGCAGACAGGTTCAGTGCAAACTTCACCCCCTCTCACCCCCAAAAGGGTCCATAACCATACCAGAAGAATGTAAAGCCCCTGAAATCATAGACACTCATGTTAAAATAGCCCTCTCCAAAGTCAAAAACACAGTATCAATGAGACCAGACGGTGTCCCAGGCTGCGTATTACACAAGCTCAAAGAAGAACTAACCCCTCACCTAAACAGACTGTTCAAACTCAGCCTCTCCACAGGCTACATACCCATAGAGTGGCGCACAGCAACGGTTATTCCACTACACAAAGGTGGAGCCACAACAGACGCCCTATAAGCCTGACTATCTTGGTCTGCAAGGCTATGGAGCGCATCATCATGGAACTCATTAAAAGAGACAATTGGATCATCCAAACACTTGACCCTACCCAGTTTGGCTTTGTTAAGGGCAGATCATGCCTCCTAAACCTGGTGGACTTCTTTGAGACAGTTACCAAGGCTATAGATGAGAGAAAAAATCAACTGCTACTCCACGGCTATTAATTCAAAAATACTGGAGGCTGAACTTCTATTAAAATCTTTTATTTAATTTAAAATTCTTAAAAATATCTGTTCTTGCTGCTTGGATAGCTTGGGAAATCACTTCAATAAGTACAAAGTGCTTGTCAAATTTCAGCTGAAAAATGCTCCTCCAAATTAACTCAGTGGCGGTTAACTCAGTGGCGGTTAACCGCGGTTAACCGCCATATATAAAAACCTTTAAGGAAAGAATTCTTCGCAACAATGTCGCTACTAAGTATGCCAGTTGGTCCACAATGTTACCAGTTCTCACAGTATACTTACAGAGTTGTTAACGCAAGCACACCAGTTGACTATAAAAGGCGTCATTATCAAATGCCAGAGTCTACTTACACATTGCCACACTTCTTAACTGGCAATAGCAAATATATGCAACTTTGGCAGTAGCAGATATATGCAGCTTTGTGTGTGATACCGCAAAAAAAGGCAAACTCAGTTGACTAAATTCCAGTAGCAAAATAATACAGCTTAAGCTTCTAACAGTCGTCCCAAATGTCTTACGATAAGCGCTTTCGGTAAACCTTCATCAGATATTTTTAAGAATTTTAAATTAAATAAAAGATTTTAATAGAAGTTCAGTCTCCAGTATTTTTGAATTAATAGCCGTGAAGTAGCAGTTGATTTTTTCTCTCATTTGTGCTCTTTACTTACTGCTACCTTAGTAGTGAGTTTTACATTTTTTAGTTAAGGCTATAGATGAGGGAAAGGTGGTACACACAGTCTACCTAGACCCCGCAAAGGCCTTCAACACCATTCCCCATTCTGGTATTATAGACATGCTCACCAGCCTGAACATAAACCCCTATGTTACAAGATGGGGTGCCAATTGTCTCATGGACAGAACTCACATAGTGAGAGTTGCAGGAGCTAGGTCTGACTCTAAACCGGTTACAGGTGGCTTTCCCCAGGGCTCAGTCTTAGGACCCCTCCTGTTCGGCATATTCTTCTCAGAGGTACAGACAAGCACAGGAGGACTATGGCTGACCATGTTCGCAGATGACTGCAAACTAGGGGCTATAATTGACTCACCGGCTGACACAGACATCCACCAAAAGGGTCTCACTGAGACGAATACCTGGTGTCAAAATCATGCCCTATTTGGGATGTACCTTACAAGACACCAGCAACAGCTGGAAAGACCACAGAAGTACCTCACCAAGAGGATCACTGGCCTCAAACAGATGCCCTATACAGCTCGACTGAAGAAACTCCAGCTGTACTCAGTTTCATACCGCCTGCTCAGAGGTGATCTCTGCCTGACATACAAGGCCATGTCCAACCCAGAATTGATGGACATACTCCACCTAAAGAAAACCTTATTCCCTCGAGCCACACGCTCTAGGGATCTAAACCTCACCACAACAATAAATAGGACATGCTGGAGGGATAGATTCCTGTCCCAGAGACTTCCCATGCTTTGAAACAAGATTCCAATCTACATTAGGTAGAGCGCCTCGCTAGCACTATTCAAGAGAAACCTTGACGAGTGGATGGGAAACAGAAAGTTTACCCCAAGGATCACTTCAGTGGCTCTGCTGGACAGAGGCACAGGGGAACTAATCTAAGGGGGTGGCAAAAGCCAACACATTCTGGCTAGGCTTATAAATGCCTTCGGGCAGATAGCCTAGTACCTACCTATGAACCTATGAACCTAAATGCATCTGGCCAGTGGTGGATAAAGATTACCTTTGGGCCGTTTTCAAATCATTGGCCCTTTGCACATAAAACAAGAAACATATATGTGTTCTTTTCTTTGATACACCTTCCTGACTTTAAGTTTTATTCCTTGTATAATACAACACACTTGTTAGAGCACATTTTAAATGTATTATTTGAACACTTTTCCAGTAGGCTGTACTGTAGGCAATGAAAAAAATGGATGAACCAGTAATGACAAAACTGCCCAATTCAGAACATTTCCATCACAAAAGTCTACTCCCACACCCACACTATATATAGAATGACAGTAGTGTAAGCCATAGGCATCTTGCAGCTACTTGCACCTATTTTCAAGTTCAGTTTTTTTTTGGGGGGGGCAAAAGGTCAAAAAACAGTGACACATTTTAAACATTGCTTCTATAATTTTGGAAGGTTGCTAGAATAAAATATTGTTACCACCATGCATGTCACTGGCAAAGTCTTGAAACTAGGACCCTATGCGTTACAATCAGAGACACATACCACTGCCAAATCAGCAGTTTCTTAAAAAACAGAAAGACTGAAACTTAATGTATATCATTTAGTGAATTCAGTTCTCACTTCTCACCATAGCTCTCAACCTCTTAGCACAAAAACCCTGGACAAACAAAGCCAATAAGGGGGGATACAAATTCAGTTCTCACTTCTCACCATATCTCTCAACTCTTAGAACAAAAAACCTAGACAAAGCTCACAAGTGGTGGTGGCTAGGGATGTACCAGGGACAAATTTTAACCATTGCTTGTATAATTTTGGAAAGTTGCTAGAATAAAATGTTGTGTTACCACCATGCATTTCACTGGCAAGTCTTGAACCCATAACTCTATTCACTACAGTCAGAGCAACATACCACTATGCCAAATCAGCAGTTTCCTAAAAAATAGGAAGACTGAAACTTAATGGCTATCATTCAGTGAATTCAGTTCTCACCATAGCTCTCAACCTCTTAGCACAAAAAACCGAGACAAAGCCAATATGGGGGAATACAAATTCAGTTCTCACTTCTCACTCACCATAGCTCTCAACTCTTAGCATGAAAAACCTTGACAAACAACAAAGCCAATAATGGGGGGATACAAATTCTGTTCTCACTTCCCACCATAGCTCTTCTCAACTCTTAGCACAACAAATCTGGACAAAGCTCAGAAATGGTGGTGGCTAGGGACTTTAATACCTCTAGCCACCAGGTGTATTACATGGGAGCATTCACACACACACACACACACACACACACACACACACACACACACACACACACACACACACACACACACACACACACACACACATTTGGTTATTCCAAACCTGTTTGCATTAATTCTAAAACGAGCGTCCAAATCAAATGGCTCCCTATATTCCAAAATGCGTCCAAATCAAATGGCTCCCTATAATCCAAAGTGAGTGCGGCTGTTCATGCATTTCAAAATGAGCTAGAGTGCTGTTGCTGTTAAGCATCCAAATCAAATGGCTCCCTGTAATCCAAAACAAGTGCGGCTGTTCATGCATTTCAAAATGAGCGGGAGAGGAGTGCTGTTGCTCTTAAACCAAAAGGCTGTAAATGCATTTGTAATCCAAAATGAGCTGGAGTGCTGCTGTTGCTGTTAAAATGTCTGTAATCCAGATTTCCCGCTCACATTTACAGCCAGACCAGCCGGAAATGACAACGTGAGCTCTTTGAGCTCAATTCCAATTGGCTGGTAGCGTGATGATGTCAACTCCAACAGCGCAGTATTTGAAAACATTAAAAAAATGAAAAAAAAATCTGAAATGAAGGGTTGCCACTTGGGAATCGTGGCACCCCTTCATTTGGACCCCAAAACTCGGTAAAAAATGAATAATTCGGTATGGTTGAGAGGTATGTATATATGTCACCTTCATTTGCCTGACAGTTCATTTGCCCAACAGAAATTTCAGGCAGCCCAATTGCCTGAAAGTTCATTTGCCCGACAATTAGAAAAAGGCAAGTAAAAGGTATATGTCCTTTTCACCACTGTAGTGCAATCCTGGAGTTAGAATATATAGTTGGGGGGTGGGGGTGAAGCCCCCCCCCCACCTACTTTGGTTTTAGTGAACAATAAAAAAACAAACTGGACAATATAAAACTAAAATGGGGGGGGGGGCTTCGCCCCAACACCCAACTATATATTCTAACTCCAGGATCACACTACAATGGGGAAAAGGACATATACCTTTTACTTGCCTTTATCTAATTGTCAGGGAAATGAACTGTTAGGCAAATGAACTGTCAGGCAAATGAACTGTCAGGCAATTGGGCTGCCTGAAATTTCTGTGGGCAAATGAACTGTCAGGCAAATGAAGGTGATCTATATATATATATATATATATATATATATATATATATATATATATATATATATATATAGGGCCACTTCACATCACCTAAGACCCATTTAACTATCTTTCATTTCACTGAGACCAAATCACCTAATTTCAAAATACTGAAAACTCATTTGACTGAATCTTATTTCACTGAAAGCTTACAATGCTAAATTTCAAAGACCAAATGTTAAACCATAAACAGACATACTCACAACACTAATAACTACCTCTTTCCAGACCTTAAAAACTACTTACCCTCTTAACAGAAACTGGACAATATAAAACCAAACTAAGTGGGGGGCTACACCCTCAACACCCCCACACACCCCCTAACTATATATACGAACTCCAGAATCTCACTACAGTGGGGAAAAGGGCATATACCTTTTGCTTGCCTTACAGTACTCTACATGCTGCCACTACTGCTGTGAATGCACAAAACATCCACCATAGTACTTTAGATACTTCCCATAAAAATGTAAAGAGACATACCCACATTTAAAAACACTACAACACTACTTTCTACATGACTACTGGTATTCTGACAGCACTGAAAGTTACAGAAATTATTTTTATCACAAACAAGTCACAGGTGAATGGAAACCCACATCATGTCTATGGCTTACATTTCAGTGAAATGAGATTCAGTCAAATGAGTTTTCAGTATTTTGAAAATTAGGTGATTTGGTCTTGGTGAAATGAAAGTCAGTCAAATGGGTTTTAGATGATGTGAAGTAGACACACACACACACATATATATATATATATATATATATATATATATATATATATATATATATATATATATATATATATATATATATATATATATATATATATATATATATATATATATATATATATATATATATATATATCTGTGTGTGGGGGGTGTTTATAATCAAAATGTGGAAAGTCACAACAATTTCTATTTATTTGGTTGAACAGTATTGTCGAATTAGATAATGTTTCTTGTGAAGAATCTCAAACATTATTACCTCAAAGTTGGCATTCAAAATAATTATAAATACCAGGAGTTGACATCAGACCGTCAGATTGTTGTGGTAAAGGTGCTGTTACAACTGTATCTCTGAAGCATAAGTTTTTACAGTTTTTGTAGGGGGTCAAGCCCCCTGCAGCCTCATGTTGGGGGCTGTGCCCCCCCCCCCCCGCATATTATATAGTTCAACTCCGAGGTCGCACTACAGTGAGGAAAAGGGTAAATTTCCCAATCCCCACTGTAGTGCTATCTGTTATCAAAATGTCAATCCCACATTAGCAAATGCACACTACCATTCACTGATGAGTAATTGAACATTTCTGGATTGGCATTGCGGAAACACGCAAAGACACATTCGACCATCCCTGTTTCGCGTAAGTGCCATTCCACATTGTGATAGCAAACCGTGTGTGTGAGTGTGTCTCTTTGTAAAATGATTTGTTAGGATCACAGTACACTAATTACAAATGGTAATACCTTAACTTATTCAAAAATGTGCCACAAATTGCCAGTGCATATTGGTGGCCATTAATAAATTTATTAATGTTGAAATTCTTTGTGAAATACTGTCACTTTTATAATAGGATGTCACCACTAAATGTTATCATATAGTAAAAGCATCCAAATCTCTATGTGTCCTGGATAGCTTGTCAGGAGTCAAACCTAAAATATTCTCATTTGCATAACATTTTTTACTTGGTCACTTCTAGGGACACATAACAGCTTGTCTTGGTATACCTGCTGAGATCCAAACTATAGCAAGAAAATAACAAAATTACCCTTTGTTTTTTAAGTCACTGATTGCTTGTCTTATATAAAGCCTGAATTTATCTAACATTTATATTGCCCCTGGAACTGTGGAAACATTTTAGCTGTTGCTTGCACAATGTCTCAGACTTTTAGTCAGTTTTTGTTTTGTCCAGAGTTCAGACTATTACTGTTTACATGGCGTTGGAGATATGCATATCTTTTTATTTAGTTAGTTAGTTAGTTAGTTAGTTAGTTAGTTAGTTAGTTAGTTATTACTTTTTGCTTCACCTCTTTTTCTTATGAAAACATTTTGGAAGCGATAATACCTATCATTGTGAAAACATAAGTAGACTTGCTTTTCCGCAGGCTCTGATTAATTCTAATGTTATTTCCCATTATTTAGGGCAGTCATTCTCAGGATAGTCAAGGAAGCATGTGGAATTATCTAAAGAAAATGATATCTTGATTTTCTAGCAGAATTTGGCCTGGCCCTTGAATCTGGACCATCGCCTTTAGTGTTCCTTTTGTGACGCAAAGTCTGTTGAAATAGTTATGTTTTCATATTTATCTTGAGGTCATTTACATTCAGTAAATTATATTGCTGCCTGACTATCAACTTTCATTCTCATGGTCCAGCCTCTACATATTCTTTCACAAAAGATTTCTCATCCTTACCAAGGGACAGTGAAAAAAGATAATGATGTGGGGGTGCTCACTTCATCTGTCAGTATTAAACTGTCCAAAAATACTATAATGAAGATGTCTTTTTCTGGCCTAAATGATAGTGATTAAGGCATGGGTCTACTTGTGTCTATCTTGGTTTCTTTTGATTAGATTCAGTATCTGAATCAAATGAAAGAATTGACTGCTGCATTGATCTAAGTTCATAGCAGGTAAAGGCAGTATCCATATTCTTTGCATATATCCACTATAAGTCTGGTAATTAGCATGGTTGCCCTTCTGTTCTAGTCTTTACAAACTTAGATTTTTGGATTCCTGTTTATGCTAATGCTTATCTACATTTTCTAGTCCAGTAGTTTAACTTAAGGATATGTGTAAAGGCTACTTTCCTCTTCTCTTTCAAAACTATTGGTCTAATTACCTTGTCTTTCAGTATGTTACCCATAATTAATATGTTACCATTGTTAATGCCAATGTCTGTTGTACACAGTTTCCAAAATTGCGATAATCAATGATATTATTTGTGTCTCTTCTATAGATGCCTTAACTTTCTGAGTGAATAATTGCAGTATATGAATTATGAATTATTGATTTCTTCCATGTCAGGTTTGCCCAATTTTCCTTTCTTAGATAATTCTAAGAACAGTGTCCATTTTGTTAACATCTAGGCCCACAAATGCAAACAGAATGACAGCAGCAAAACATGTTCTTAGTACTATAAAAATTCCTTTGTTAACTAAGTAGACCAGCTGGACATAAGTATCCCTTCCCAATGGTACCAAAGACTGCTGCCTGGTTAAGGGGATTGCTCACAGTCACACTGTAGGCAAATATAGGTGGAAGGATTCAAATCTTGTACTCTGAAATACAATAATCAATGTGTTAACATGTTAGAGCCTTAACCCTCCATAGTAACTGCTAGTAAAATCTTTTTTCTATATTAAAAAGTTCTGTATTAAATTAAGAGAAATTAAATTGATGCATATGTTTTAACTATACAAACACTGTTATCTCTCAGACTATGTAATATATAATTACTCATGCTGTTCTACAATTCTATTGTATCATGAGTGTGTCTGTCTGAGTGTGGGGTCCTTGTGTTGTGTCAGGAAATAACTCATACACTGTGCCATACTCTGGAACAATACTGCAGCATCAAATACTGCCTGTAAAGTATACTTGTTGCTTTCATCTAAATTCAGAATTAATACCCTATATTATATTATATTATATTATATTATATTATATTATATTATATTATATTATATTATATTATATTATATTATATTATATTATATCATCATGGGGTCCAGGGAAGTAAATATTGTGTTTAGAAATATCCAGGAAAGTGTTATGGCTAGGCTTGTATAGGCCCTAGGGTCGATAGCCTAGTACCAACCTATGAACCTATGAACATTCATGAGCACAGAAATACAAATTTCTGTCACTATATATTTACTGTGCAAATTTATTTTAGTGAATCATTGCATACTGTTCTGTGAATTTTTTTTAATATATGCAGAAGTCAATAAATTGTTATACAAGCATGTTAATTTGAATATATATAACCCATAGCTAGGCAGCCAGTTCAGAAATTAATATATATGCATCTTTATCATGTTAACAACTAAAGCACTTGTAAAATACCTGGCTTAATTAGCTATGAGGGAAATTTCCCATAACAGTTACCTAGAAGCCATCTGTGGACATACGTTTTTTTCTGAAAATAAAAATCAAAGGAAAAACTGATGTTAGTTGTCAAAATAAAGATTTTATGAAATTCTATGACATTACACTTTTTATTACCTGTTTCACATTTAACTGTCATACAAATGACATTTCCCCAATGCTATTTCTTCATCTTTTTCATTAAAGGAAAAAACAAGAAGAAATAGCACAACAGATGTGTTAAATCAGAGAAATGAATAGCAGTTTTATCTGTGCTATTCAATCTGCTAAATTGCAGATCACAAATTATACAACTTGTTTCAGGAAAACAGCATTTTAGATGGAATGTATTTGAAAGTCAGATGCTCCCTGGAATCGGCATTTTTGAATTTATCTTATTATAATATTTTTTGTGCTTTCTCATAGACACAGACTGGAAACACCTGTTTTAATCTAGTGAAAACAGTGAACAAAGCCTCTGTCATTATAGGAGATATTCTAATTTATCATCTCATATTTCATTCAGACTAAGAAGTCATTACAGATCTTATTTGGGCAACACAATATGTAGCCATATGTTATTATACATGCACAGTAATAAGAGATGGAACTGAGAGATTAGACTACACCCTTGCAGGAAAAAATGTCATGTTTTCCTGAAATGCAATTCTGGCATATTCTTAAAGTAAACTAGAAAACTGACAAAACATAATTTATTCTATTAACTTCATCTTATTCCTTCACAAAAGTTATGCTGTAAATAATGAATGAACTTGAAGTCTTGTCAGAAATAAGTCATGTGCTATTACATGTTACTTAATGTCATGTGAAAATCTAAACAATTACTGGCATCACAAGCAGAGCTCATTTTACTTCAGCTATGGTCAAGTAATTTCAACTCATTCTGACTCATTATTTGATTTTGCTTAACACTAACAGGAAATAATCATATTTAACATAAATAAACCAGTAATGACCAGGTAGTAACAAACTCCAAGAAACTTTATCAACATATGGTTGAGCACCTTTGTTTTGTATAAGACATTATCAGAACCATATACAACTAAAAACACATCCAATAAAACTGTATACACACCACACCCACACAATGTAGACCAATCCAAACACATGCCGATTGGCTTTGTTTTTATAGCTGGATTGTTCATTACTGGGGGGTGGTGTTATTTTGTCAGCATTTGACTGCAGTTCATGTTCTTTTAATTCATTAGCAGATTTTCATATCTTTACATTATGATTGGTTAATCTTTTTTGCGTTTGTGTTTTGTTTCTAAGTACCAGTGCTAGTGGTGTCTGCTTGGTTTATTGGTTATATTTTTATTTAGTTATATTTATAACATGTTTTAGTTTATGTTATCTTGCCAGGAAAACTTCTGAAAAGGTATAATTAGCATACATTTCTTGTTAACTTTCATGATCAAAGCCTTGTAACCATTTGTGTGCTTTTACAAACCTTTAAATTATCAGCGTTTATATCACTCCACAGTTTTTCTGTCCATAGAATACTGTCACACAGTTTAACAGTAAATGTACAACAAGCTAGTGCATTATCACTGCATAATGTATTTAAGAATCTTATCATACACTGACTTTTGCAAGTCTGGGCACACAATAAATGTCACATCAGTGCAGATATTTACTTACAAAATCCTGCCCTGCATTAAAACAGTTAATGAATGTAGACAAAATAGTTGCCATATGAATGCATATTTTTACTTCCTGTCCTGCATATATATATAATAAAAAATGTCCATCAAACCCATAGCTAGCAGTTATGGCATCTGAGGCAGCTCCTTCATCAGATGCCCCCCCTCCTCAACTCCAAAAATGAAACCTTTTCTTCTGAATCGAGGACCAATAAAAAGCCTTCCAATTTCAGATTGCCTTAGCTAGGCATTCTTTAAATTGTTCTGATTTTAAGAAATTTCATTTTACGGTATTGGAAAAAGCTAATGGTGCTTCCAAATATTTTTTAGAGCAAATATTTTGCCTGGTATTAATGAGAAAATATCCATTAAATGTATTTTAAAGTTTAAAAACATTTGAATTAGGAATGTATATATTAGAAAGTTATTACTATTTTATATTGTATACTTTTGTTGTTTTATGCATGTCTTTTTGACATAACTATGTAATATATTTTTAAACTATGGGAGAAACTGTTTCATATTTATGTGATTTTTTGCATTCTGATTTGTCATTGGTGGATTTGTAATTTAATTGTTTAATTAGATATTTAAATGAGCAGTTGGAGTATGATTTTAGTTTCTGAAGAAGTTCTGTGAATTAAATAAACTATCTCTGTGTCTGGTTGCCGTTTTGTTTTTTATAGTAAATGGAAAAGGTTTTCTAGTTGGTGCCAGCATAACAATTATTTATGGATAGTTGTTCTCAAGTTTTACAATATTTGTGTGAATTAGTATCCTGTGGCCTTTCTTACTACTCTATCAAGGATTATTTATCGTCCATTTCAACATTTATGCCCATGGCTCCTCCTCTTTCAATGCAGTCTCATGTCAAATTGTTTTTGAAAGGGGCTTTGCATAAAAGGCCTCCAAATAAACTAGTGTTGCCTCCTTGGGATCTTTACTCTGTGTTAGTGAGGCTAACACTTGCTCCATTTGAACCAGATAACCTTGCTGACTTGAAGTTCTTAAAATGGAAAACAGGTTTCCTGATTGGTCTGACCTCTGCAAGAAGGGTGTCTGAGTTCCAGGCTCTTATGGTGAGTCAACCCTATCTCATTTTCTATAAATACAGGGTTTCTTTGAGAACTAATCCTTCTTTTATGCCTAAAGTGATATCTGAGCTTACTTTAAGCCAAACTATCCATCTCAGTTTCTTTCGTGAACCAAAAAAAAAAAAAAAAATGAGGGCGAAAGGAAACTCCAAACATTGGATGTCCCACTTAGGGAAATCCATGATTATGTTAGCATTAATGTGATTCTTCTCATATTTCTTAATGCACTAGAAACTGTGTTTATATTCAGTACATATTCAAGGCTAGTTGGTAGTTAATAGTATATAGAATTATCCTGGGACAATTTGACTATTAAAAGCAATTAGAAAAGTGCATGTTAAAAAAGATAGATGCACATAAGCTGTTTAACAGTGTCTTGTATTTACTGCTTAACCCTAATGGAGAGAGTGGCCTAACAGTCTATTTCTCCTAAAACTGTCAGGTTCCCTCCTTACTATGTACACTCATCTTGCTGGGGTGAGTGTCTGAATCCTGCCACAGACATTGCAGATTAACTCTTCTTCTCCAGGAAGAAAATGACCTTTCATTCTAAAGTCTGTAAGACTGTCACTCCCTCCTCCCCCTTGCAATGCTGAGAGGCAAGAGTTACAAAGACCTCTTGGGACAGTTACAGATCTTGGCAAGCCTCATCACCCATGACATCCTGCTAATACATTAGCTTAGGTAAACTACACTGCATCCAGGAAGATGTGCACCAGTCTTCACCAAAGCATACTCTGGCTGCAGGATTATTCCACCCACCTCCCAGGACAGGCACACCCACCCTACCTTATCTGCACCATTAGGTGCTCTGAATGCTAAATGAACCAGGGTCACTTAGGTTGTAGTCAGGGCTTTATCCTTATATACAACCAGTGATTTAGTGTGATTCCTTTATCTATATTAGTAATGGTGGACCAAGGTGAAAACTGACACTCAGATAGGAAACAGAAAATGCCAGCTGAAATGCAAGTATTATTTGTTTTTTACTTGCAGGTGTTATTTAGGAGGATAAAGGCTATAGATAGTTATTCTCACCTATGATTCAAACAAAGCTAAATTAATTAATATTGTGAGAAATAAGACACAGCCTTAAGAAGTATTATTATCTGCATTCTCTGCTGCTGTCAGTTATTTAAAATAACACATATATAGTGCATAACTACCATCCAACACTACATAACTCAAAATCTGCAGTGTTCAACTGTTGAGAGGTTACACCCACATTTTCATCACTAAGTTAACAGTGGTGGTGGGTCAGCAGTTAGTACACTTGCCTTTGGTGCTGGAAAACCATAAGGCTGTGTGTTCTAATGCTGCTCCAGGTAACTGGATTGCTGACAGTGCATACTCCTGTGTGTCATCCTTCAGATGAGGTGTTAAATTATAGTCCCTTCTCTTTGGTCTGGTAGTAGCTCATCCTTCAGATGAGGTGTTAAACTATGGTCCCTTCTGTTTAGGCTGGTGGTAGCTCAGATGAATGCAAAACATACCATAGCACCTATCAAAAAGAATAGGGGTGCTGTATTATATAAACACTTTTCTATCTTCCTTTCGTTATTTACACATTCATTATATTTTCACTTTATATCATACTTTATACACCACAGTACAACATTTTACATGTTTATCTTCATAAATATATGTAAAACTCATTTCATGTCCCATCCCTTCCACCATAACCATTTTTTATATTGTATATCACTTCCTCTTCATCTCTTCTTTTGTTACACAGCAATTCCTCACATCTTCTTCTTCTCCATAAACACCAAATAGCAATAAATAAAATGTTATCCCATTTTCCGGTTTCTTTTTCACTCCCAACGTTTTATTTCCCATACACCACCATGTCCATATCAATGTTACTAAATACATTCCAGTTATAAACATCACTGAATAATGTCCAAAAATCTTCATTTCTCTTACATTACAACAAAACAATGCTACAGTGTCTCTTCAGTATAACAGCTATTACACATTCTATGTTCCTATCATTTTATATTTCACGCTACTTTTTACTGGCAGATTGTCCATTAATAGATGCCACAGAAAATCAATGACTTCAAAAAGAAAATGATTCAAATGATACCTGCTTTTTCCTTTTTGCCATCTTATATTCACCCCCCATTTTTCCAACAATCAATATAATAGTTCACTTTCATTGGGCCAGATTCAGGAAGCCTCCGTGTAAGAGTTATAACTCTTACACGGAGGCTGCAGTTAAACTGTGTGATGTCAGCATGTCATGCATATGCATGAGGTGCATGAGGCATGCTGAATCACACCAGTAACTCTTACACGGTCCGTGTAAGAGAGTAGGGGCGGTCTGTAGGCTAAGCTCTGCAAGTGGACACTCGAAAACTAGAATGGCTGAAAGTAAACAGCCACGAGAAAGGCCATGAAAATGTGAATAAACACACTATACAACACATGCCCCGACTGGCCATCAGTGTATAAAGTGAAGAGATGTCATAAAAGTAAATGAAAACCTTTTTTTTTTTTGTTAAACCTCAGAATGTTTGCTACTGTGTGCTGGTGTGCTACTAGCGCAATCACATTTAGCAGTCAGGGGAAAAGGATATAAGAACTAAATATGCAAAGTAAGCCAAGAAATAATAGCTTAGTGGTAGAGTACCCGCCCTATGAGTAGGCAGGCAGGGTTCGAGCCCCTACAACAACCTTTTTTTTTTTTTGTAAATAAGCACTAAAAAGCCCCCAGACAGTATTGTACAAATGTAAATGTATGTCCCTTTGTAAAATGGAATGAAACAGAGCATATATTTTGAAGTAACATAAGAATAAAAATAGTCAGAAATGTACTGATAGCTAAGCTGCCGTGGAGACAGAGTGCCCGTGAGTCGAGTAGTGTTTAAAAGCTGCAACCGCGTGCCTGCTGCCAAGCAGCGGATAAACAGGCTGAAACTGTGTGCAATTAGCTGAACATGTGTGTCACTAGCCAATTAAGATTTATCCCAGCGACACCGCTTGCGCCGCCCTCCCACAAGCTAACTGCCAGTGCGCAAGATACCTCCGCAAACGAGCGCAGAACAGGTTTAAAGTGCTTAAAAGTGCTTTTGGCATGTTTGATTGACAGGTCTTCAACTCATTTCTGTCAGGAAAAGCAAAAAGCAGTTGCCAGATTCGAACACAGGATACCATGCACTAGAGTCAAGGAACTAAACCACCAAGCCATGACAGCAATACCTAGAAAAGCAGAAATAGCATATATATGGGATAAAACCCAGAATGGAGCATGAGAAAGCATTTTCAGTGAAGTAGATACAATTCCAAAACGGCCAATCAGAGAAATGTGCGGAAAAGCGGCATATATAAGCCCCATAGGCGGAATACACAGCATAACTGATTGTAGAAACAGACTTGCAGTCAGCATGAGTGGAGTAGGTGAGGGACGCTGCTTTCGAAAGCACAGCTGGGGCGTTGAGGAGTCCAGATACATGGTCTGGCTCCTTGTCCATAATCACGAGGCCCAACTCATGCAGGGCCAGGTCTCATGGGGAGTATATAGGGCTGAGGCGTGGGACCAGTTGGCTCAGGAGCTGACCAGTGCTACTGGCATTCCACGCGACTGGTGAGCTGATCCGCCACCACCATGCGGAGTTGAAGCGATGCAAGCAGGACCAATGGAACCGTTGATCCAGGAGGCCCGCAAATGCCCAACGCCCCACTACTGAGTAAGTCACATTTTACCCATGTATGTAAGGATTTCAACCAGCTGATACCATGGAGATGTGTAGTCCAATATTATTCCCTTTGTATTACAGCTGCAGGTGTCCGCTTCATGTAATGTCGAGATGCACGCCAGAAGGCTGGTGCGGCTGCGCCACCATGCAGGTTAGTAACCCCACCCAGTACTTGTAAATAAATATTATTATGTACCATGTATCAGAACAGTGCAGTGTATTGATTAAAAGTAATATAATGTGCAAGCAGGAATTGCACGCCTGCAGGTATGGCTGCAACAAGTTCATCAGTATGCAAGTGTAACTGGAAATATAATTGATAGGATTAAACAGTGCTGTAATACAGATGTCCCATCATTAATTAAATATACTGTAACCTGCAGTATAGTCTCAAGAGTACAGCTTCAGAATCTGAGGTAGTCACATGTCAGATATATCCCCTGTTGAAATGCTGAATCATGACAGAAGTGAGGCTGTTGGAAAGTGTTTGAATCACCACAGGTCTAATATGTGAACAAAGCCTAGAAGTACCAACCTGAACTGTGAAGTTGCAGAATGTGTGAGAGTGACAGAAAGGCTCATGTATGAATAAAGAAAGTAGTAATAACCCCTGAATATATAAGCCTCAGTGTGTTTTTACAGAACTAAATGCATGTGGGAAGTACAAATTAACATCCCAAACTGATTTCAGTGTGTCTGAATCTGAATGTCTAGCTCAAAATCTGTATATGGTGATAACAGTAAACAATTTGCAGATAGAATGAATGATTATCTGACAGACTAAACAGCCATAGTTGTCCCCTGTCCTGTCATCAAAGTGTAGCAGGATGATGTATCTGATCAAATTCAAAATAAGTAGGATAGTGATGTATGTGTAACAGGTGTAGCATGACAGTCAAATAAAGATTATTTTGAAACATCAGCCTCAACTTAATTGTGTATCTATGATAAATGTGAATTAATGTTTAACATATGAATGTGTCATCACTTTCTATCCCCACCCAACCCTGTAATTCCATATAACAACATCCACTAAATAATGGTATGTGAACATTTCATTAATCATGGACATTTGTCCGATCCAAACATATATGCATGTCTGTTCGTGCATGTGCCCTGTTTATACCTGCAAATACGATGGCCTGTTGCCATTAATCAACCCTGCATGTCGCTTGACTGTGTTTTGCTGTTCAAATAATGCATGTGATATTGATATGCCCCTTGTTCAATGGTGTCCATATCTGGGTGTTTGTTTGATGGGAATACCAATGCATGCTGTTACAACTAATCTGAATGGAATAAAATGCCACTAACCCAAACTAACATAACTACTCACAAACCTAGAACGCTTTGGGAAGGCAGGTCCCAGCGGACCCACCTCTCCCACCTCAGCTGGTGACTGCACCTGGCACTAGTGCCCAGGCCGACCCTCCGTGGCCCTGTGCCACCTTCGGGTGGAAGCGCTGCAGGGGATGGGGCCCGCCCCTCTGCAAGTGTGGCCGGAGGGGTTCGGCCCACTCACCCTCCGCTGTGTCCGGTCTGTGGTGCGAGGGAGATCCAAGACACTGTTCTTGGACCCCACGCCAGCTCGAGGCTCGTGTGGCACAGCTAACGGCCCCGCCGCTGCCCCGCCTACACAGCCCCCAGCACAGCCCCGTCCTGGGCTGTGAAGGAACAGTGGCAACTGCCTATGGGTGGGGATATCAGTTCCACTGTTGCCATCTGTGGGCTCGTGCATCTCAGATATCCCAACCTCCGGCCCCCCCAATTGTGCAACACCCACGCAGTGTCATACACCGCCCCTGTATGCCTTGTCTGTCTTGTCTGTTAACCTACCCAACCTACCTCCCCAGCTTTACCGACTTCCTTCACCTGTCATACCACTCTCACCTGTAAAAAAAAAAAGGGCACTCTGTCCCACAAAAAAATTACGCCCCATACATAGCTGTCCATGTCGCAGACATGTCCGCTGGACATCTAAACTGTTAATTACAATTGGCTGTACAACAAATATTAATGTTGTCCTGACACCTCTCTCAGAGGTGGAAGGTTTCAAATGTCTCACCAAAATACATAGAAATATACAGCTGTTGCTGCAAAAGACATGGGCATCTATGGGCCTTACCTACACCCTTCCTGCAAATCCCACGCTTCTTTCCCTACTGTCTTACCCTCTTTGTGACCCCTTTTCACCACTTTCCTGTCACCCCTTTTTCTTTCTTTCAAAGAAAATAGCTGGTGTGCTTGTGTTAGCGGAGCTCACCGCCAGTGCATGCAAGTGAGCTCACAAGCAAACGAAGCAGACCTGGTTTAGTGCTTAAAAGTGCCTTTATGGCACTTTGATTGACAGGTCCTGTACTCAGTTCCAAAGTTTGCTAAGAAAAATAAATTCCCACTGTCAGTCTCGAACCCAGGACCTTGGTAACATTAGTCCGTATGACCTACCACTAAGCCATGCCTGCTTTACAAGAACAAACTGCTAAAATAAATATAACATGTAATAGTAGGAATCAGTATAAAGGTAATATAGGAGATGTACTATCCAAAGCATGTTTGGTAGAGTTTTAATGGCCAAATTACTGGATTCCCATACTAGTTCAGTGTGAGCAGAAACAGCACTGCTACCTGTTAGCTTGTACATAATAATGTAAGGTAATGTACATATGTGAAGGTATGTATATCTACACATACATATATATAAATATATATTAATACATATGAAATATAATCGTAGGTCTCAGTAGCCATACACACTCACTACAGGAAAAAGTTAACATAATTGCTGCAACCTGAATCTGCAACACAGCCTGACCCCTGTGTGACCTACTCACCCTTCTAACTGCTTACAGGTGGCCTCAACACTTCGATTGACAGGTCCTGTACTCAGTTTGAAAGTTTGCAAAGTAAAAATTCCCACTGTCAGTCTTGAAACCAGGACCTAGGTAACATTAGTCTGTTTGACCTACCACTAAGCCATGCCTGCTGTGGAAGAGCACACTGCTAAAATAAATATAACATGTAATAGTAGGAATCAGTATAAAGGCAATATAGGAGATGTACTATCCAAAGCATGTTTGGTAGAGTTTTAATGGCCAAATTACTGGATTCCCATACTAGTTCAGTGTGAGCAGAAACAGCCCTGCTACCTGTTAGCTTGTACATAATAATGTAAGGTAATGTACATATTTGAAGGTATGTATATCAACACATACATATATATAAATATATATTAATACATATGAAATATAATCGTAGGTCTCAGTAGCCATACACACTCACTACAGGAAACAGTGAAGATATATGCAGCAACCAGAATCTGCAACACAGCCTGGCTCCTGTGAGACCTACTAAGCCCTTTAACTGCTTAAAGGTGCCTCTAGCACTGTGATTGATAGGCCCTATACTCAACCCAAAAGCAGAATATGAGCATACTAGTAGGCCCTACCACAAGACCATTGTAACACTAGTCTGTATGACCTACCACTAAGCCATGACTCTCATACAGGAATATAGTGCTAAATAAGTGGAACATGTAATAGTAGGAATGAAGATAAAGGCAATATAGTATGTCTACTACCCAAAGCATGTCAGGCAGACTTTTATAGTCCCAATTACTGGATTCCCATACTAGAGTAGTGTTAATGGAAACAGCCCTGCTAATTGTTAGCTTGTACCCAATAATGTCAGCTAATGTACATATATGAAAGTATGTATATGTACACAGATATATATATATATATTCATATAGCAATACATATGACATATAGTTGTAGGTGTCAGTATGCATACACACTCACTACAGGAACAGGCAAGATAAATGCAGCAACCTGAATCTACAACACAGCATGAAGCATGGGAGATGTACTAACCTTCACACTCACAGAACACTGTCAACAGCATACCAGCATGGTCCACGCCCTACAATCTGAAAGGGCAACGCCTATCTCACATACCCTTTTATAGCAGTGTCCTGAAATCACAGTGAGACATGCAATTAGTACACACCCAGCTGCTTGCAATTAGCAAATGCTGCCTTACAATTGGTGCAGAGGCCATCACATGGATCCATGCAGATACCTACAAAAGTATTCAGTACCCACACTCCACTCATGCAATACAGTCATTGCACTAACCGAATGAGAAAGAGAGAGAGAGAGACAGACAGAGAGAGAAAAATATATATACTGACAGCAAGCAGCAAAACAGCAGCAGCAGCAGCAGCAACAGCAGCAAAATACAAGCAGCACGACTGACTCACCAAAAGCTGCCACAAACACAGGTAATGCAAAGTAGCAGGTTAATCCTGTGTATACTGTGACACCTCCAAATGTATCATAGTTCACTATCAATAGGTATGTCCATGAGATAGGTTGTGTGTAGATAGTCATGAAATATAAACATATGTAAAATTGTTGTACATGTGGGCCATAACTAACACTTCCATAGCTTAGAACACAAGGCCAGTTGTGCATATGATGCAGTAGTTCCCAGGGTCAGTAGAGGTTCCTCCTCATTGGTGTGGGACCACTGTGTATGTATGGCACTGTTCAGGTACATATCCTGTAGTATGGCCATGGATTAATATCAGTCTGTCATGTGGTGCTATGTCCTCCAGGGGTGAATGTAGCACACATCCAGGGATACCATTCCGTAACAGTGATGATATGTGTTCTGCAATGATGAGGGTGGCTCTCACCTGGACATGTGAGAGGATAGGAGGTTACAGTCATCTGGGATAAGTAATAACACGTGTGTAGGACAATGGGGGGGGGGTACCTGCACCTAAACTGTCTGCAAAATTGTTGGCAATATCTGTGCATTTGGTGAATGTGAAGCATCTTAACACTGCAGACAACAGATGCCTTCCCGCCATGTGAATCTGCCCTGTGCTGCAGTAGCCTCCTACTATTGTTATACAATATGCCTGTATCTGTAGTCCACTGGACAGGATTAATAAGTGGTGTGCAGTTGTTCTGGGTTAGATAACTGTGTGCACAGTACATGCAGTATGTGGGATGTCTGTGGTAAGCATATGCAAATGTGCTGGCGGTGTGTGTTGTGGTTTCCACTGGCCCAGTGGGCTGCATGGATAGCATCACTGTCATAACTACTGAATAACTGTGTAATCACATGCATACATAGCAAGGTAGTGTATTGTGCTTGTGGTGTTGTTCAGATATGTATATCCAGGCTGAGTAATTTGTGTCCACATCACAGGGTTGGATGGCAGCACACATCCAGTATGTATGGATGAACACCCAGAATGTGTCACACGTGTCACCTGTGCAGACGAAGCTGGCCATTATCTGTGCAATCCCCACAACACACACACATGCAACATATGGCAGAAGTACTATAGCAGTACACACATGTTCATAGGTTCATACTAGGCTATCTGCCCGAGGGCATTTACAAGACTAGCCCATAGTTTTGTGGCTTACGCCACCCCTTTAGTATGGGGAACCATACCCATTATTTTGCTGTGCCTCTGTCGAGCAGTGACACTGAGGTAATCCCTGGGGTATATCTGCATCTCCCATCCATTGGTCAAGATTTCTAGAACAAGGCCATCGAGGTGCTCTGCCTCACATATACCGTGATTTTGTTCCACAGCATAGGAGTCTTTGGTTGATGAATCTATCCCTCCAGCATGTCCTATTAATAGCCGTGGTCGAGGTTTAAGTCTCCTGGCCTTGTGGCTCTGATGGATCTAGATTTTTTAGGTGAAGCATATTCATCAAATCTGGGTCTGACATGGCCTTGTATGTTGGGCAAAGGTCACCTCTGAGCAAGCGTGTTTACTGACTACAACATACATGGACATGCTGGAGGGGCAAATTCCTAACTGAGAGGCTCCCTTTACTCTGTAATGAGCTCGAACAGTTGAGAATGAACAGTTCATAGGTTCATACTAGGCTATTTGCCCTAGGGCATTGGTAAGCCTAGTAGAATGTGTTTGTCTTTGCCACCCAATCAGAAGTTATGCTGCTATGCCCTTGTCCGACTTTTTAGTATACTATGCCTCTGTCTAACAGTGACATAGAAGTGATACCTGGGGTACAACTATGATCTCCATCCACTCATCCAGATTCCTATGGAAGAGAGTCAATGAGGGACTCTGCCTAACCAGTAGTGTGAGCTCATTACAGAGTGAAGGGAGCCTCTCGGTTAGAATATGCCCTCCAGCATGTCCATGTATGTCAGTGCTGAGGTCCAGCTCTCCTGAGCATGTGGCTGTATGGGACTCTGATTGCCTGAGGTACATCACGCTCATTACTGCTAGGTAGGACATGGCTGTATATGGCATGCACAGATTGCCCCTGAACAGGCAGTATGCCACTGAGTCCAGCTGGATTCACTTTACCTGGGCAGCATATGACATCTGTGTGAGCCATTGCATCCCCTTGATGATGTACTGTTGTCCTGTACCAGTTGCTGTAGGTGTCTGGTTAGGTACATCCCAAAAGGTGCATTGTATGCAATTATAGGCCTGATGATGGATGAGTACAGAGGCACAATGACCTCCCCTGCCATACATGTGAATCAGTCATGATTAGCTGGGCTATATAACATGTCTGTCAATCCACGCTGCCCATGTGGTAGACAAATGACAGACTGCTACCATGTTTCTTCCCCAGGTCCCCAACCACGCCTACTGTACTCAATGGCCTAACACCTATGTTGTACTGTGCCACCAATGTGGAGGCGTGGGAATCTGCATTGAATACTGATACTCCCCCTCCCTTGTTCAAGTGTTGTGGCCGACAAGAATGGTAACAGCTATAACGCGGTAGTACTGGTGTGGTCCTGTGAAACCTGAAACAGGTTCATGTTACTGCACAGATATCGATGTCCATAATGCTAGGTAGGGTTTTGGGTGCGTGCATCCTTGGGTCTAGACGCCCAGTGTTGAGTAGCATCACTCTTACTTCCTCATCCTTTGTGATACAAATGGATGTGGGTTTGCCTTATGAGCCTTGCCTAATACAGGCACAATGGGTGTAGCAGGAGGCTCCGCCAAATGTCAATAGGACTGTGGTGACAGGTGCAAGCTGTCCCTAGCAAAGCATACCACCCCAAGATGGCAGGGATTGGCACACCTGTGAATGACACCAGTATGTCAGTCAATTGTTGGAAGGGATAATTGTGCCTTGATATTGTGGCATTGTTCTAGGTGAGGGTAGGATGCTACTCAAGGTCAGGGTCAAACTGTCCTGGGCTACGTGCTCAGAGAGCTCTGTAATGTCTCATGTCATGTAGTCCAGGGAGGAATGTGTCAGGCCATTCACAGCAGCATGGACATTGACTGAGTCATACCTGTACCTGCCTTGGGGTTACCTGACTGTTTGTGTTATGTGGCAGGTCATAGTGCCTGACAGGCTGCACACCGTGACCCTCACCTCGCTAAGCCTGGTGAACGTGATGTGAGTGTGCCTGATCATAGAGGCACCTAGTACAGGTGTATGAGGTGTGTTGTTAACTGTTAATGGCTGTGAGTGTTCAGCACATTGGCTTTGTGTGATATGTGTTGCACATGTTAGTTCATGTGGTAGTGGTTGCCTGGATGTCTGCATAGGAGGTCTCTGCTGCATAGGCAGAGCTGTGGTCTGAGCCTACAAGTATGATCATGTGTGATCATGTGTTAGGTCCGCTGTTGTGTTAGGTCTACGTGAGACTGGAAGTGTAGTGAGTGATCCCCTTTGCCACGTGGTTATGGCGGTATTGAGTAGACAGAGCCTAGCCTCCAGTCTGGTATATGGTTGCATCACTCACATGAGTTTGAATTTGTCGTTAGGAGGAGGGGGTTGTCTGTGTACATGCATCTGTTCTAACATTGTCTCTGGAGTACCACACTCACCAGCTGGACTGAGGAGGGAACTGACAACTGACCTCTGGACATGCTAGAATACTATTGTGAACTCTGTAATCACTAATGATTGAAAACAAGGTCCAGTGGGGAGTGAGGGTGTACTGACATTACCTACAACTGCTGACTGACATAAAAGCCGCCAGTGAGCAAATGCCAGGTAACCTAAGTGCAATGTGTCACAATGAAGTAAATGCAACAATGACAAGCAGTCACTTGCTGTCATGTGTAACATGGAAGAACGTACAGTAAGCAATGCAGATAACAGTAGTGAGTCACAGATGTGTTTTAAAGATGTGTACTATGTGGAAGTAGCATACCAGTGAAATAACAAGCTAACAGATAACAAGCATATAAACAAAGGTAGATGCAGGAGGCCTGATGTAGTGTTTGCTACAACAAACAAGGTGTAGCAATGTCAGTAAGATACAGCTCAGATATGCATGCACTATAAACCTGATACCAGATGTCCCCAGCTATGAATGGCAGAGTACAGCCTATTGTCACACATGACTGCAGACCACAAACCTCGTTAATGTTAAATAACTGGCCTAAAGGACAACTGCCCATACCAGAAGTAATACACTTGTACACTGGGCCCACAATCAGCAGTTCCCAACTTCAATGGATGAAAGATATGTGTCCTGCCACCACAGTGCTTGCCACCAACCTCCCTAATGTAAAACAACTGGTCTGAAGGCCAAGTACTTAGTACAAATGACATAGAATGATAGCTACACTGTAATCAGGTTTTAACCAATCAGTAATAAGTAGAAGTTAACACTCCCTGTATAGAATGTGTACCATGTATTGTTGAGATACTATGCTGATAACCTGTTTGTGTACCTTTCCAGATAGACATGGCACCTAAGAGAAATCCGCGACTCTGCTGCAGAGGATGACGGATCCACCAGAGCCTGGTGCGTGAGTATGCCATCCTGTTTTCACGCACCACCCAGAACCAGCAGGAGAGGTCTGCACTGTGGCAAAGCCTTGTTAGCAGGATAAATGATGTTGGCATGCATGATAGGACATATGAGCAGGTGAGACATCACTGCAGTGATTTGATTAGAAATGTCCGCCAGCTGCTGCAGATATCCGCAGGCAACAGGCTGCCACAGGTGGGGTGGCCACACATCCCCCTCACCAGACAGGAGGGGCTACTGCTAAGTGTTGTGGATCCAGCCCCAGAACAACATCTGCCATCATGCATCATGATGGAGGTTGGATCCACACATCAGCAAGACAGTGACTGCAGGTAAGATGCCATATTCATTTATTGTTATTACTTTTACATTTGTTGACCCATATAGTCTAGCTGGATATGAGTTCATTTTCAGTAGAGGCATGTGGAGAAAAGCTCCACACATAACGTAATAAAGGCAGACAGACAAGTTGTCAATACAGACAGCCAACATAATAGAATTGTACACCAGCCTGTTAATTAAATAAACATACATGTAAGGAAGTCAAACAGTTTATAGTCATACACAATGTACCGTTGGTTTCAAAGCAATCCTACCTAAAGCATAATGGTTATGCAATAAGGCAAAAGCCATATACAAAATAGTTAGGGCTCAGAAGGGTAGAGAAGTAGAAGGAGTATGACAGATACAATGATATGGAAGAGGCAGGAGTCAAGAAGGGAAGTGAGGAAAAGAAGGAAGACAGTCAAGAGGAGGTGGGAGGGATGGGAGAAGTAGGTCAGAGCATAGAAGGACATCAAGGTGAAAGAAACAGGGTAGAAGCTAGTTTCTATGCACAATGAGGGGTTAAAGGTGAATAGAGCATAGGAGAGGGACATTAGCCTGACTCAAAGAAGAACAAAGCCAGTAGTTTTGGAAGTAGAAGGTGAGGTGACGGTTGAAGAGAGGTACGGGTGAGATTAGAGTTAACTCCTGGTATGTACATATGACTGTTCTGTACGCTGTTACTTCATGCACGCATAAGGTGTGCATGTGGTATGTATCTGTCATCATGATATATATACAGACATGATGTGCAGCTGATGTGTATAAGGGAACTAGTGTACTACTGTACTGTATCATGTGCAAAACAAATGGCACACATGTGCCCACTGACATTACTCTCTTCACACTTCCAGGTCCCTCCCATGTATCACCGAGGCAGGCCATACATGCTGGTGAGTCTTTTAACAGTATCTGTAAAACAATTTATAAAACTTGGAAGAGCAGTGTAACTCTCTAGTAGACATGCTGGTCACTGTGTCCACCAAAACTGTAATTGACAGGTAGTAAATTGAGTCGTGTAACACGGTATTGATGTGTGTGTTTACTGTGGGTGTGCATGTGTGCAAGTGTGCCTGTGCCCAAGTGTGCATGTGTGTTAGTGTCCATGAGTGCATGTGTCCATTTCTGAATGTGTGCATTAGTATTGAAGTTCATCTCTTTCAAATATGTATTGAGACTGTAATCTGTGTTCCATGTTTTCCTCCCGTAGGTTCTGGTGCTGCTCTGGTGACCTGCAGCAGGGAACCTGAATCTTGTGCCCCAGGTACTGATGATGATGAAATGTCTGTAATGGTGCAGGAAGGTGTGTCTGGGTCCGCCATTGGTCAGCCAATTGACAGTACACAGCTTTCAACCCCGCCAACGCGACAGTCATCCTGCCGCTACATCCTTTATCACCATTGTCCCTAGGTGATGGACAGTCAGCAGTGGGCATAGATCAGGGTAATGTGGTACCTGTGGCACATGCATCCTCACACGGCAGCCATGTGCAGAGGCCTCAATGGTACCACGCAGACAGTCGCCCATGGGTTCTCGGGGCATCCGCGGGTCAGACTGCCTCTGGCCGACGTGCCCAGGGAGGTATGTCAACCTCCACTATGTTTAGAACTGTCATGCAGGCACAGGCACGTATGGAAAGGTACACCAGACAGGGTCTGAGGGAGATGAGAGCATGTCGCATAGCCATGACAGACGGCATCCATGATGTTGCTAATGCTATCCGTAACTTCACAGATGTCGTTGACAGACGCTGTGGGGCATACAACAGCTGCTCCACAACCAGATGTCCATGGGCCAGGGCGATGGTGTGCGCTTGGGCGCCGACGCGGGTCAGATGCCAGCAAGAGCACCAGCTGGCAGTGGCCGCGATCTATTAACGGGCCCACTCGCTTCAAGTGCCAGCACCAGCCCCAGCAATGCTGGGTCTGTGCTGTCATCCAGACGCCCCAGGAGACCACGGCACGTGCGTCTGCACAGTCCCAAGAGGGTACTGTGTCCAGTCAACACACCACTGCTTCTGATGTCATGACCCAGTCTGGGTTAGTACCGATACGCCCGTAGCACCCCTGCCAGGCACAGGTACCGTGTCCGCGCCCACAGACACTGATTTGGATGACCTGACAGGTGCAGTCTGTGGCTGTCCACAAAACCCTGTACATGGCAGCCATTATGTGGGACTGTGTGCTTACACACATGCAGAAACCTAACACCTAGGGCAAACACATACACACACACACTGCACCAACAACGGTCCACCCTGTACTGCTGCCCCTCACAAACACACATACACACACATGTCAATTGGTGTTACCAGTGGCCGGCTTGGGCATATCTAACCCACACCCTGTGCATATGATGACACTGTGCCACCTCCTGCATACTACAACATCGGTGCAGGTAAAGGTAAACACGTTGTTGATGCACAGGGTGACTACATAGATGTGTATAAGTAGTAACATGTTGGTAACTGTTGTGTGTTGCAGTATAAATGTGTGTATATCCCATCAGTCCTGCTGCAGTAACTGTATGAATGTCCTCAGTTGTTATCTGCACCCATACTACTTAACAAAGTGTACCTGCTGCACACCATCACATGCTAACATTGACTATGGCAATGTGCATCTTGTGCTGTTATGTAGATTCAGCTACATGTATCTGTTCTGTCACACATGCATTTATACACACCCTGCTACCCACACACATGCACACGCCACCTGCCATTCCCATTATTTATCACCCTACATGAGTAGCTGTTGATACATGACAGGTACACATTTCAGAAGTGCACTATGTTGTTTACTACTGGCATCCCCTTCTCTACCTGTACTCACAGGGTGCAGGCAACCTCATCAGTTGAAGATGTAATGTGCATCAGGTACTGTAGTACCCTGATTGCCACAGCAAACATGCTTCCCATACGGAAATGCACACACAGACACATCCCACATCCACACACTTGCCACATTCAGGCTTCAGAACACTATCTAGGTATATTCGGGTACATGTGCATGTTCAAGTAGCATGTAACACTATACTGAGTACTGGCACTTAGTTGTCTGTAGTCATGTTGTCTGTATAGAATAAAAGAAATGTTTTATTATCCTACTCCGGTTTGTGGACATTACTTGAACAAGTGTTACCTTACATGTGTTATCAGTACCAACACCTTCTGTTTTGTAGTTTTGTTTGTATAGGGTGCTATCAACATCACTGCTTGTTAAGGGTAATGACCACCCTGCAGTGCATAGCCCCATGTGGCAAAAGCCACATCCCACCCCATCATTGTGCACACACACTAACCCCACCAACAGTAAAACACATACTTTCCATTTGCAAGGTTCAAACCCACACCTAACTGTGCAATGACAGTAGAAACAGACACATTAGCAGAGTGTGCTATTTGCAGTAGTTGGAGAAACGTTTACTAATGCTGTACTTAGAGGGTGCTGACATCATCTGTGTGTAGGAGGAGGGATGTGCACCCTGTAGTGTGTTCTCCCAGTTGGCAAAAGGCAGTTAACCCTCCCAGCATAGTGCACACACATAAACCACACTCATACATTCCCTTTGCAGGATTCAAACCCCACCTAACTACGCTATGACACTGAAGAAAGACACATTAGCAGAGCCGCTATGCAAATTACTGGAGGACTTTACTACAGGTGATATAGTTATACAGTCCTGACATCATCACTATTTCAAAGGGGATCTGCATCCTGTAATGATACTGTCACGGTTGCTAATAGGGACATTTCCCACACACACACATCGATGTGTTGGAGGTTTGCATATGTGGGGATCCAGAACACCAGTGTGATTAGTATATGGTTTGATTGCAACAATGAGGGATATACTCCCAGTGGTGATTAGTTTTACTCATGTTTGTAAAGATCAGCTCTAGTATATCTGCCCTCTTGTGGGAAGGTTGGTTACCTGTTCCATAGCCAAAGAATGTCTGATCAATGGGAATCTTAGAGCTTGGTATTGTGGCCTGTGTAATGTACACAGTCTATGTTTGGGTAGCTGGCATCACCCAGTATGATGGTGTTTGCAGAGTAATCTAAACTCTCCTGTGTCAGCATGAAGGCTGTGTGGGAGACCTGAGTTTGAGAGGGTGCTGTAACAGCTCCTCTGTGTCTCTTTCCATGTGGTCCAGGGAGGTACGTCCCAACAGGTAGCTGACTGTGACCCTCCCCTTGCTCTGTCTGGAGTGCGGCACGCCTGTCAACAGCTCATGTCAAGCAAGTGCACACCCCTCATAAATGATGTGGAAGCCTTCAAAGGCCCAAGGCCTGTTGAAAATATGGACCAGACTGCAGATACCTGTATAGAGGCATTCTGTGGACACATTCAGGAATGCATGGATCATGAAGCCACATATGAAAGCATGACCCAATTCTCCAAAGACAGATGTCCTGGGCACCGGACACCAGCCATAAACACACTATACAATAGAAGGATGGCGCCACTACATGATACAACAACCTCCCAAAATGTGAAGGCACCACTGATGAGTATTGGAAGACAACTACAGGCACCCATATGATTGTCTAAGGCCATCTTTGAGAGAGGATTCCACAAGCCACTGAGGATAATCACAAGGCTGCCTGTAGTTATGTTAGTAACCTGGGTGGTACTACCCAGATATGCTCAGAGGTAATACAATATGTCACACAAAATATAAAACACACAGACATTGCCATCATCCTAGTGGACAGGTTCAATGCTGCCTTCTCTCCCACCACACCAAAAGGGAACATATGTCTCGTGATCACAGTAAGCTTCCCCTGACATCACAGATGCTCAGGTAAGAGATGCCCTTCCCAAAGCAGTAAACACTGCATCAATGGGACCAGACAGTGTCCCAGGCTGTGTCCTACATGAACCACAAGAAGAGCTACACCCAGACATAACACCACTGTTCAATCCCAGCCTTAATACATGATATGTGACCAGAGAGTGGCATACAGCAACAGTGGTCCCTCAACATGCAGGTGGTGCCGCCACGGATCCTGGACACTACTACCATATGTCTGACTAGCTTTGTCTGCAAAGCTATGCCAAGAATCATCAAGAACCTCACATATCTAGATATTGTGGACCTACAGACATGTCACCATACACAGTTTGGCTTTGTCAATGGCAAATCCTGCCTATCAAACCTGTTTGCTTTGTTTGAAACAGTCACCAAGGCCACTGTCAAGGGGTAGGAGGTCCACACAGCCTACCTGGACCTTGCATAAGCCTTGGATACAATACCCCACTTGTGCATTCTAGGAAGCTCACCAGTGTACATATTAACCCCTATGTCACTATGGGTATTGCACAGTGGCTCAAGGGCAGAACACACATGGTAGAATTGCTGGAGCCATGTCAGCCTCCAACCTGGTACAAGTGGTGTCCCACAAGGCAAAGCCCTAGGGGCTGTCATGTTCATTATATATTTGTCATAGGTACAGGCCAACATGGAAGTACTGTGGCTCAGCACGCCACAGGTGACTGCAGACCTAACACCATAATCAACTCAACAGCTAACACACGATCCTCCAAAAGGGACTCTTGCAAACACACGACTTGTGCCACAGCCATGGCCTCAACATGAATGACAGAAAGAGTATAGTCATCCCTTTGTCAAACAGTAAATGACCACAATGTACCACATATGTGTTAATCCAGTAAGTGCCGTCCTAGCTATTATGGATCTTGCGGTACGACGGTTGATAGCATCCTACCATTTGACAACAACATGGACAAAGTGGTTAGGTAAGCATGTGATATGGGCCACATCATCATGGGATCCACATGTAGGCCAGGGAGGACATTGTGCCCCTTTACTCATCCCTCATCATGCCCATAATTGACTATGATGAACCTGTCGGCATGCACCTTACCAGACACCTGCAGCAACTGGGGCTACTACATATGTACCTCGACAAGGTGATCAAAGTGCTCAAACAGATGCCACATACTGACTGGTTAAAGTAGCAGCAGCTCTACTCAGTGACATACTGCCTCTTCATAGGCAATCTGTGCCTTACATAGAAGGCCAGGTCATACCCTCACGTAATGGCCATGCTGCATCTC
The DNA here is from genome assembly GCF_019279795.1 of Protopterus annectens. Classification (NCBI taxonomy): domain Eukaryota; kingdom Metazoa; phylum Chordata; order Ceratodontiformes; family Protopteridae; genus Protopterus; species Protopterus annectens. The sequence goes on from NC_056737.1 coordinate 1,983,494,220, forward strand.
AGAATATCCAGATCCCACCAGGATACACGCTGGAAATACATGAACTTCAGGAGTGATATACATAGGACATGGTGGAGGGGCACATTCACAACTCAGAGGCACCCTTCATTCCTGATTATTATCCCAATAGAGGTTAGGCGGACTGACTCAGTGACTATCCTCAAGAGCGATATTAATGACTGGATGTGACATTGTAGGGTTACCCTGGGTATCACTTATGTGTCACTGTGAGAAAGAGGCACAGTATACTAACCTTGGAAAAGGGCATAGCAAGACAGATTCACAATGCATGTTGAAAGGCACGCACATTCTGGCTAGGTGGATACATGCCCTGGGCAGATATCCCTGTACGAACCTATGGACCTATGTCTCTTTTTCACCATTGGCCCATGTGCTGTCAATCACCAATGTAATCTCAATACTCTGGTAGCATGTGCAAAGGTCAGTTGTCAGTCACCTCTATGGTACAGTTGTGGAATATGTGTGTCATGTAGTAATGTCACAGCTGCCACATGTACACAGTCAACCCTATCCCCTACCCATTGATGTACATCACATGTATGAGATGGAAACACATGGCCAAACTGTAACAACAACATACAAGTCAGTCAGATGCATGGACACATATGACTCAGTCATTGTCCATGCCACCACAGCTGATGTGGGATGTCGCCACTGGGATACGTGATAGGGAACATGGAAGGGATCACTGAGCAAGTGACACAGGCTGGTAGACCCTGACCTTGGTTAGCATCAGACCCTCACCAGGGATTCCGACAAATTACTGAATGCTAATGAATAAGTGTATCTACAACACCCTAGCTGAATGGTTCTTAGCATGCAGTCACTGCATTGCTATGGAATACTGTCTTACCACTACCACAACAGGTGAAAACATGCAGCTCCTGTACATTAACAACATGTAGACCTTATGCCCCAGACCAGGTGTGCATCCCTCACTACTAGGCTGATAGCATCTACATCTCACACTGTATATACACATCCCACATGCAGCATCTGCACAGAAGACCACGGTCATAATGTTACCCTGTGCAAATACCATGTATTCACATGTGGCAGGCATCACACATGGTAACTATTGAAAGTCACAGGTACATATGTGTATTTGGCACACACATACATCATGTGTTCATTGCCATAACCGTGTAATCAATGTCATGCATTATTGTGAGGGACAACCCACATACATGGGCATTCTGTGTGTGCACAACACACATGGCATGTCTGTAATCAAAAGCCATACATAATTGTGATATCCTTTAGAAATGGGTATGTGCATCCTGTAGTGTGTTTTCCCAGTTGCCAAAAGGGATATATCAATCATACACACTTACCCCCTACACACACACTTGTCATGTGCCGGATTCAAACCCCTACCTAACTATGTTAAGACACTAGAGACGGACGATTAGCACAGCGCTATTCGCATTACTGGGGAAAGTCCTTTCCCCTGATATACTTATAGGGTGCTGACATCATCAGAGTTTAGAAAGTGGAATGATCATCCTGTGGTGTGTTTTCCCAGTTGCCAAAAGGGATGTTTCTTTCATACCCACACACTTACCCCTTCACACACACTTGTCATCTGCCGGATTCAAACCCCTACCTAACTATGTTAAGACACTAGAGACGGACGATTAGCACAGCCGCTATTCGCATTACTGGGGAAAGTCCTTTCCCTGATATACTTATAGGGTGCTGACATCATCAGAGTTTAGAAAGTGGAATGATCATCCTGTGGTGTGTTTTCCCAGTTGCCAAAAGGGATGTTTCTTTCATACCCACACACTTACCCCTTCACACACACTTGTCATCTGCCGGATTCAAACCCCTACCTAACTATGTTAAGACACTAGAGACGGACGATTAGCACAGCGCTTATTCGCATTACTGGGGAAAGTCCTTTCCCTGATATACTTATAGGGTGCTGACATCATCAGAGTTTAGAAAGTGGAATGATCATCCTGTGGTGTGTTTTCCCAGTTGCCAAAAGGGATGTTTCTTTCATACCCACTTCACACACACTTGTCATCTGCCGGATTCAAACCCCTACCTAACTATGTTAAGACACTAGAGACGGACGCATTAGCACAGCGCTATTCGCATTACTGGGGAAAGTCCTTTCCCCTGATATACTTATAGGGTGCTGACATCATCAGAGTTTAGAAAGTGGAATGATCATCCTGTGGTGTGTTTTCCCAGTTGCCAAAAGGGATGTTTCTTTCATACCCACACACTTACCCCCTTCACACACACTTGTCATCTGCCGGATTCAAACCCCTACCTAACTATGTTAAGACACTAGAGACGGACGCATTAGCACAGGGCGCTATTCGCATTACTGGGGAAAGTCCTTCCCCTGATATACTTATAGGGTGCTGACATCATCAGAGTTTAGAAAGTGGAATGATCATCCTGTGGTGTGTTTTCCCAGTTGCCAAAAGGGATGTTTCTTTCATACACACTTACCCCCTTCACACACACTTGCCACCTGCTGGATTCAAACCCCTACCTAACTATGTTATGACACTAGAGATGGACGCATTAGCACGGTGCGCTATTCGCATTACTGGGAGAATCCTTTGCTCCAATATACTTATAGGGTGCTGACATCATCAGAGTCTAGAAAGTGGAATGATCATCCTGTGGTGTGTTTTCCCAGTTGCCAAAAGGGATGTTTCTTTCATACACACTTACACACACACTTACCCCCCTTCACACACACTTGCCACCTGCTGGATTCAAACCCCTACCTAACTATGTTATGACACTAGAGACGGACGATTAGCACGGCGCTATTCGGATTACTGAGAGAATCCTTTTCTCCAATATACTTATAGGGTGCTTACATGACCAGTGTCTAGACAGGGCGACGACCATCCTCTGGTGTGTTTACTCATTTGCTAGGGGTAACATTTGGACCAGTGTGTGAGCATGCCCAGTTCAGCCTTCCTGTGGCATGTTGTGTGAAAGATGTCTCATTTATCTAAGTGTGTGAGCATGCCCAGTGTGGGCTTTACATATGTTGAACTCTGCAGCCCATCACATTTGTGGATGAGTGTGACCTTCAACAAATACCTCCATTTTATGGTTGTGTGTTCTGTGCCATGTTGTGTAGTTACTGTCCTAATGCTTTTGTGTGAACAAAACTGGGAGTATACTGTGCCTGCAGGTTTTGCATGGGATACTTTGCACACAATTGTCAACATCCGCTCATACTGACCTAACACTGTAGCACTGTCTAGTGTAGTGTTTCAGTACTTTCACTGTGGTGGTCAGTATCCTGGGCTTCAGTCCTATCACTGATTTACATTTCCATAGTGTGCACAACAGGCTGGTTAAGGTCCAGTTGTGCACATCTGCACAAAGGCAGTGCCTCTACAGACCCTGTTAATTGCTGCCCCATAAGCTTAACAAGTGTAGTCTGCAAATCTATGGAGAGGATCATAATTGAGCTCATAAACAAAGATATAGGGGACATGCAGACATTGTACCCATCCCATTTTGGCTTGGTCAGGGCAGATCATGCCTTTTGTACTGGGTTGACATCTTCAAATTGGTCACTTAGGCCATTGTTGGGGAAAGGCAGTCCATACAACCTACCTTGGCCTTGCTAACACTTTCAACACAATACCCCACTCAGGTATTGTGGAAAGACCTCACAACTGAAATGTAAACCCATATGTCACAAGATGGGTTGCAAACTGGCTTAGGGACGGGACCCACAGGGTTAGAGTTGCTGGCACTATGTTAGACTCCAGGCTGGTCACAGGTGGTGTCACACAGGGCTCAGTCCTTGGCCACCATTGTTTGTCATGTACTTCCCATGAGAACAGGCCAACATGGGAGGACTTTGGATGACAATGTTAGCAGATGAGTGCACACTGGGCACCATAGTGGACAGTGCATCACACACAGATATCCTTCAGAAGGGACTCACAGTAACTGATAGCTGGTGCCAGGGCCATGGCCTGAAGTCAGAGTGCACAACATGTGTAGACATACCCTTCAGGAAAAGCAAGGTGACCCCAAGCTACCATATTGGTGGCAATCCTCTAAGCACAGAGGAGGTTATCACGGACCTGGGGACCCAGGTTGACAGTCGCCATTCTTCTCAGACTCACATTGCTAAAGTGGCTAGGAAGACCTTCTACATTGCCCACCTGATAAGGATGGGATTCACATCCAGATCTAGTGGGTCATTGTTCCATTGTACTCTTCAGTTATCAGACCGGTGATCAAGTCAAATGCCCTATTCTGGCTGTATCTCACCCAACATCTGCAGCAATTGGAGACACCCTGACTGTCCCCCACCTAAAGGATCAAGGAACCACAACAGCTGTCATATGCTGCCAGATTGAAGACACTCACACTCTATTCACTCACATACCGCCTGCTTAGAGGTGACATGTGCCTGACATGCGAGGCCATGTCCAAACAGAGATTAATGGACATGCTCCACCTCAGACTCAGAAGATCCACCTGAACCACTAGTGCAGGTGACTGACACCTTAGCAGGGATGTATGTTGGACATGTTGTAGGGATGGAGTTATCACTTCGAGACTCCCTATGCTGTGGAATACAATCCTGGTCCATTTGAGGCAGAGCACCTTGCTGGCTGTGTTCAAGAGGTATCTTGACCTAATGCTAGTCGGAGAATGTGTTTGTCCATCAACACATTGTGTTTAGTTTGACATGTCATATGTCTTGTTTAGTATACTGTGCCTCTGTCTACCTGTGACATAACATTGATACCCAGGGTAAACCTCCCATCTCCCATCCACTCATTAGGATTCCTGTTGAGGGGACTCAACCAGTGTCTTTATGGACAACCTGTAGTGTTAGTTTACTCATGTGTGGGGTGGCTTCTGTGTTTTGGATAATGCAGTACAGCCTGTCCTATATATGTCAGTGCTGGGGTTCAGTTCCCTCATGTGCATAGCTACCTGCCATTCAGATTGTACAAGGTGCAGCATGTGCATTGATTCCAGCTTGGACATGGCTTTCACGCCAGGCACAGCTTGCATCTGGGTGGACATCATGGCAGTGTGTGGAGCTGCACTCTGTTTAATCAGACTACACATTACATGTGTTCCAGCTCTGTCATACTCCTGGTGAGGTACTGTTGTGGACTTTACAGGTGCTGGATGTGTGTGCATGAGGTACACCACAGGGGCTGTTGTGGTAATTTCTACTGGTGATGAAAGATAACTGCAAAACCAGAATGACCTCCCCTTAGCTAGATGTCAGACAGCATGGACCATACAATCACAACTGGAAATAGGATTCTACACCTACCACCCTAGAACACAGTAAAGGAAAGACACTACGGCTGATGCTGCTCAATGCCCAAGGTCTCTACCTCAAGCTGCACACACTCTATGCCCTTCTCAGTATGTAGCACATTGATGTCTGTGCTGTGCCTGAAACCTGGTTCACAGTTTCTGACAGCACCCCAGCACTATCGGGTGTTACCTCATCTCATGCATTCCGCACCAGCATCCCGACAACAACAAGAAGGATGGTGGGTGTCCATATTCATCAAGGACACCCTCACCTCATGGTTGGTGGCAACACACTATGCATCGGAGACCATCCAGGTGCCAGTGACCGTAGGCAAGACTGCTCTGCAGTTTGTAGCATGTTACATGCCACCCGCCAAACTCAGGTACCTCACACAGCTATCCTGCAAACACTGAAGGGGATAAATGTATCTCCAAACACCATCCTACTGGGTGATTCCAACTATCCACATATAGACTGGGATCACTAATCATGCCACAACACTCTAACACAAAGGTTCCAAGAGTTCATACACTGAAATGCCATGGAACAACTGGTCCCAATCCCCTCAAGTGGAGGCAACATACTAGAACACATCATCACAAACATGGGGTCACACTGTTCAACACCAGATGTATACCCATCATTGGTGAGATCAGATCATGGACTACTCTCAGTGGGAGTCCACATCCCACCCACACCCCAGATGGGAAAGGAAACGGTGAAGACCTTGTCAAATGCCGACTTCACATTTCTGAGCACTGGTGTGGTCTCTTTCAAGGCCCCCAGGCCAGCGGACACCATTACCCAAGCCACTGTATCACTTAGAAATGCCTTCTACCAGCACCTCCAGGACTGCATGGTTCAGGCAATCCAAAATAATAATGACTCTTTGTACCACAGGCAAGCATCCAGTCTGGTGGACCCTAGCCATAAACAAGCTGTACAACACAAGGAAGGAGCTACTACACGATAGAGTGTAATCCGTATGGTGGAAGACACCCTGCTCATTGTGAGTAAAACGCTGGGTTCCCCATACAATCATCCGAGGCATGTTTAGAGAGTAAACCCACTCAGGACTCCAGGGACAAGCATGAGGCCTTTTTACCTATGTTTGAAACCTGGGAGGAAACTCCCAGATATGCTCAGACTTAGTTCAGAATGATGTTGATATCACTGCACCTACAGACATTGGCAACATACTGGCTGACAGGTTCAGTGCAGATTTCTCCCTCCCCAACTGGGGGTATGCACACCAGAGGATTTTAGCCGCCCAAACATCTCCACTGCTGGGGTGGGAACTGCTCAATCCAAGGCAGAAAACACTTTATCCATGGGACCTGATGGTGTCCCCGGTTGTGTGCTCCATGAACTCAATGAGTAATTACACCCGCAGTTAGGGCAGCTGTTTAATCTTAGCCTCACCTCAGGATATGTTCCCAAGGAGTGGCATACATCAATGGTGGACCCACCTCACAAAGGTGGTGCCTCCACCAACCCCAGAAACTACCATCCCATCCCCTTGACAAGCCTGTTCTGCTAGGCTATGGAGAGGATCATAATGGGAATTCTAAATGAAGACATAGGGGACTTGCAGACATTGGGTCCAATCCAGTTTGGCTTTGTCAAGGGCAGATCATGCCTTTTAAACTTGGTTGACTTTCTCAAAACACTCACCCAGGCCATTGACGTGGGCAAGGCAGTCCACACAGCCTACCTTGACCTGGCAAAGGCTTTCAACCAATACCCCACTCAGGTATCATTGAAAACATCACCAGCTTAATTGTGAACCCATACATCACAGCATGGGTTGCAAACTGGCTAAGGACGGAACACACAGGGTCAAAGTTGCTGGTGCCAGTTCACACTCCAGAGCTGTGACAAGTGGTGTCCCACAGGGCTCAGTCCTGGGACCACATTTGTTCAGTATCTACTTTTCAGAAGTACGAGCAAGCACAGGAGGATTATGGCTGACAAAGTTTGAAGATGACTGCAAACTGGGAAGCATAGTTGGAAACCCATCTGACACAGACATCCTTCAGAAGGGTTTCATAGAGACGGCTAACTGGTGCCACAGCCATGGCCTTGCATTACACACTAAACAATGCATAGCCATACCCTTCAGGAAGAACAAGGTTACCACTACTTCCCATCTAGGTGGCAATCCTGTAAGCACAATGTACATTATCAGGGACCTGGGCACCCAGATTGACAGTGACATTTTGTTTGACACTCACATTGCCAGGGTAGTTTGGAAGGCCTTCTACATTGGCCACCTCATCATGCAGTGATTCACATCTAGATCAAGGGAGGTCACTGTTCCCTGTACTCATCACTCATCAGACCAATGATTGCATACAATGCCCCATTCAGATTGGATGGGCCCACATATTCCTCGACAGGAGGTGAAAGGGTCTCAAACATATTTCTTATGCTGCCCGACTGAAGGAATTCCAGCTGTATTCAGTCGCTACTGTCTGCTCAGAGGTGACCTGTGCCTGACATACAAGACTATGTCCAACCCAGGATTAATGAACATGCTTCACCTCAAGACCTGTACATCCATCAGAACTACAAGGGCAGGAGACCTAAACCTCAACACAGATATTAATAGGATGTGCTGAAGGGACAGATTCCTCACCCAGAGAGTCCATATGCTGTGGAACAACATCCTGGTACATGTGAGGCTGAGCACCTCACTGGCTTTGTTCAAGTGAGATTGTGACCAATGGATGGGAGATTGCAGGTATACCCCAGGGATAACCTCAGTATCACTGCTTGACAGAGGCACAGCAAAATAATGGGCATATTATCCATCAACTTGCACGGGTGGCAGAAGCCACAAAACTCTGGGCTAGGCTTATAAATGCCCTAGGGCAGATAGTCTAGTATGAACCTGTGAACATAGGCCTTGGGCAGTTCCTGCTATTAGGACAGTGGTCTGCAGCAAGCTATATAGTAGTAGTCGGTTTTAGCCATTGGTTTTGACCATGGCTATTCCATGTTGCTTCTTGTTGTGGTACAAACATGGGTGCGTGGTTATCCATGCTATGTATTGCTAGTCACCCTCATTTTGTATCTTGTTCCATGTGTTTGCACATGTACATCACTGTATGATGTGCAGCTGTATCCACAGGGTCATATGAGTGGATATGGATGTTAGTTGGGGTCCTCAGGTGTGCATATTGTACATGATATTACATTACTTAACACATGGCATTCATGCCTCAGGTGGTGCTGCAGGGCCACCTCTGTCGGATACACATACTACACTCCCTGTACGCTTGGAAGCAGGTTGTGTCATGTTAAGCATCCCTGTTACTGTATGAGTGAGTCAGAGCGGTATCAGTCCCAGTGTTCCTACTGACCAAGCATATGTGCTATGCTGCCTCTTTGCCAAGGCCAGGCCATACTGGGCACGATCCTTCTTCATTCATGCTAATGAGTGCAGACCTGGTTTAGTGCTTAAAAGTGCCTTTATGGCACTTTCAGTGACATGTGTTGCACTGATTTTGAAGGTCTGAGGACAAAGAGAAATTCCCACTGGCAGTCTCGAGCCCAGGACCTTGGTAACATTCGCCTGTATGACCTACCACTAAGCCATGACAGCCATACAAAAGCACTCTGCTAAAATAAATATAACAGTCAATAGTAGGAATTAGTATAAAGGCAATATAGGAGATGTACCATCCAAAGCATGTGAGGCAAAGTTTTAATGGCCAAATCACTGGATTCCCATACTAACCTTCACACTCACAGAACACTGTCAACAGCATACCAGCATCGCCCACGCCTACAATCTGAAAGGGCTACGCCTATCTCACATACCTTTTTATAGCAGTGTCCTGAAATCACAGTGAGACATGCAATCAACACACACCTGGCTGCATGCAATTAGCAAATGCTGCCTTACAATTGGTGCAGGGGCCATCACATGGACCTATGCAGATACCTACAAAAGCATTCAGTACCCACACTCCACTCATGCAATACAGTCATTGCACAGACCTAATGAGAAAGAGAGAGAGAGAGAGAAAGAGAGAGAGAAAAGAGAAAATATACAGACAGCCAGCAGCAAAACCATGAGTAGCAAACAGCAAGCAGCAAGCAAGCACCACTGACACAGCAACAGCTGCCACAAACACAGGTAATGCAAAGTAGCAGGTTAATACTGTGTTTACTGTGACACCTCCAAATGTATCATAGTTCACTATCTATAGCTCTGTCCATGAGATAGGTTTTGTGTGCATAGTCCTGAAATATACACATATGTAATATTGCTGTACATGTTGCCCATACGTGACACTTCCGTAGCTTAGAACAGAAGGCCAGTTGTGCATATGATGCAGTACATACCAGGGTCAGTAGAGGTTACTCCTCATTGGTGTGGGACCACTGTGTATGTATGGCACTCTTCAGGTACACATCCTGTAGTATGGCCAGGAGTAATATCAGTCTGTAATGTGGTGCCATGTCCTCCTGGGGTGAATGTAGCACACATCCAGGGATACCATTCTGTAACAGTGATGCTATGTGTCCTGCAATGTTGAGGGTGGCCCTCACCTGGACATGTGAGAGGATAGGGAGGTTACAGTCATCTGTGATAACTAATTCCACTTGTGTAGGAGAATGAGGGATATCTGCACCTAAACTGTCTGCAACAATATTGCCAATATCTCAAACATGTTTTCCATACGGAAATGCACACACAGTAACATAACACATCCACACACTTGCCACATTCAGGCTTCAAAACACTATCTAGGTATATTCTGGTACATCTGCATGTTACAGTAGCATGTAGCACTATACTGAGTAGTGTCAGTTGTCTGTTGCCATGTTGTTTGGATAGAGTAAAAGGAGCATTTGTTTATCCTACTTTGTTTTGTGGACATTACTTGAAGTGTAACCTTACATGCATCATTGGTAACAACACCTTCTGTGTTGTTGTTCTGTTTGTACAGGGTGCTGTCAACATCACTGTTTGTTAAGGGAAATGTGCACCCTGCAGTGCATAGCCCCATTTGGCAAAAGAGACATCCCACCCCGCCATTGTGCACACACACCAACCCCACCCACAGTAAAACGCATACATTCCATTTGCAAGGTCCAAACCCCTACCTAGATGTGTTATGACTCTAAAGGCAGACACATTAGCAGAGTGTGCTATTTGCATTAGTAGGAGCAATCTTTTCCAATGCTGTACTTAGAGGGTGCTGACATCATCTGTGTTTACGAAGAGGGATGTGCACCCTGTAGTGTGTTCTCCCAGTTGGCAAAAGGCACCTTCCCTCCACAGCATTATGCACACACACAAACCCCACTCATACTAACACACATACATTCCCGTAGCAGGATTCAAACCCCTACCTAATTATGTTATGATACTAGAGACGGACGATTAGCGGAGCCGCTATTCACATTTCTAGGAGATTTCATTTCAGTTGATCTACTTATAGGGTGCTGACATCATCAGTGTTTAGAAAGTGGAATGAGCTCCTGTGGTGTGTTTCCACAGTTGCCAAAAGGGATGTGCTTCTCATACACACTTATACAGACACTTACCCCCATTCACACACACACATGCCACTTGCTGGATTCAAACCCCTACCTAACTATGTTATGACACTAGAGACAGACGATTAGCAGAGCGCTATTCGGATTACTGGGAGGTAGCATTTCTACTGATCTACTTATAGGGTGCTGACATCTTCATTGTTTGGAATGGGGAATGTGCATCCTGTGGTGTGTTTTCACAGTTGTTAAGAGGAACATTTGAACTAAGTGTGTGAGCATGCCCACTTCAGCCTTCCCATGGCATGTTGTGTGAATGATGTCTCATTTATCAAAGTGTGTGAGCATGCCCAGTGTGAGCTTTCCATATGTTGAACTATGCAGCCCATCACAGTTGTGGATGAGTGTGAACTCCAACAAATAACTCCTGTTTAAGGTTGTGTGTTCTGTGACATGTTGTGTAGTTACTGTCCAGATGCTTCCTGTGAACACAACAGGGATTATACTGTGCCTGCAGCTTTTGCATGGGATACTTTGCATACAATTGTTAACATCCATTCATACTGACCTAGCACTGTTGTACTGTATAGTGTAGTGGTTCAGTACTTTCACTGTGGTGGACATTATCCTGGGCTTTAGTCCTATCACTGATTTACATTTCCATACTGTGCACAACAGCCTCTTTAGGGTCCAGTTGTGCATGTCTGCACAAAGGCAGTGCCTCTATGGACTCTGGTAATTACTGCCCCATAAGCTTAACAAGTGTAGTCTGCAAAGCTATGGAGAGGATCATAATGGAGCTCATGAAGAAAGATATGGAGGACATGCAGACATTGTACCTGTCCCAGTTTGTGTTGATCAAGGGCAAGTCATGCCTTTTGTACTTGGTTGACATTATCAAAACAGTAACTAAGGCCATTGATGAGGGAAAGGCAGTCCATAGAGCCTACCTTGCCCTTGAAAACCCTTTCAACACAATACCCCACTCAGGTATTGTAGGAAACCCTACCAACAGAAATGTACACCCATATGTCACAAGATCAGGTTTCAAACTGTCTTACAGACAGGACCCACAGGGTTAGAGTTGCTGGCACTATGTCAGACACCATGCCAGTCACATGTGGTCTCACACAGGGCTCAGTCCTTGGCCCCCTATTGTTTGTTATCTACTTCTCAGAAGTACAGTCCAACATGGGAGGACTTTGGCTGACAAAGTTTGCAGATGACTGCACACTGGGTGCCATAGTGGACAGTGCATCAGACACGGATATCCTTCAGAAGTGCTCACGGACACTGATAGCTGGTGCCAGAGCCATGGCCTGAAGTCAACTTGCAAAACATGTGTAGTCATACCCTTCAGGGAAAGCAAGGTAACCCCAAGCTACCATATAGGTGGCAATCCTCTAAGCACAGGGAAGGTTATCATGGACCTGGGGACCCAGGTTGACAGTCACTGTTCTGATGACACTCACATTGCTAAAGTGGCTAGTAGGACCTTCTACATTGTCCACATGATCAGGAAGGGATCCACATCCAGATCTAGTGGGTCATTGTTCCCCTGTACTCTTCACTTATCGGACCGGTGATCTGGTACACTGCCTTATCTGGATGTATCTCACCTGACATCTGCAGCAAGTGGGGAGACCCTGAATGTCCCCCAACAAAGGATAAAGGGTCTCCAACATCTGTCATATGCTGCCAGATTGGAAACACTACAGCTCTATTCAGTCACATACTGTCTGCTTAGAGGTGACATGTGCATGACATGCAAGCATGTCCAACCAGGGATTAATGGACATGCTCCACCTCAAAATCTTCAGATCCACCTGAACCAATAGTGCAAGTGACTTACACCGTAGCAGGGATGTACATTGGACATGTTGGAGGGGTGGATTTATCACTCGGAGACTCCCTATGCTGTGGAATACAATCACGGTCCATGTGAGTCACAGCACCTTGCTGGCTCTGTTCAAGAGGTATCCTGACCTGTGGATGGGAAATCATAGGTTTACCCCGGGATCGCCACTGTGTCACTGCTGGAGACAGGCACGCCAAACTAATGGGCACAGTACTGTTTCCATATAAGGGGTGGCGACGCAACCAGACTCTGGACTAGGCTTAGAACTGCCTTGGGGCAGATAGCCTAGTATGAACCTATGAACCTATCTGACCATGTTGCATTATGTTCAGATGTGAACTACTTACAACGGCCTCAACCAACTGCAGTAGTGTATTCCACAACATGGGTGTACATTGGCAAACACTACCGATGTGCCCAAGGCCATTTCTAATGGTTATTGGATAGTGTGTTTGTCCATCAACACATCATAAGTGCAGTTTGGCATGACATATGTCTTGTTTTGTATACTGTGCCTCTGTCTACCTGTGACACAACATTGATACCCAGGGTATACCTACCATCTCCCATCCACTCGCTAGGATCCCTGTTGAGTAGAATAAATGAGTGACTCTATGGATAACCTGTACTGGTAGTTTACTCATGCGTGGTGGTGGCTTCTGTGTTATGGATAATGCAGTACAGCTTGTCCTATGTATGTCAGTGCTGGGGTTCAGGTCCCTCATGTGCATATCTCCTGCCATTCACATTGTACAAGGTACGGCATGTGCATTGCTGACAGCTTGGACATGGCTTTCTACATCAGGCACAGCTTGTGTCTGGGTGGCCAGCATGGCAGTGTGTGTAACTGCATTCTGTTTAATCAGGCGACACATTACATGTGTTCCAGCTCTTTGATACTCCTGGTGAGGTACTGTTGTGGACTTTACAGTTGCTGAATCTATCTGTTGAGGTACACCACACAGGCGCTGTTGTGGTCATTTGTAATGCTGCTGAAAGATAACTGCAAAACCACAATGACCTCCCCTTAGCTAGATGTCATAACCCTCATGATTAGGTTGGTATATGGATTGTTGCTGTTAACCCTACAGCCACATTTTTGTCCAATGCAGGATATCTATCACCTTGTGTCCCCCATTCTGGCATTACATGTTAGGAATGTCATGGGTCGACACCTATGTGGGAATTGGTGGTCACTTACTGGATTATCCACAGAGGCTGACTATACTGTTTTCACCATTTAACATGCTGACATGGCTATGGCACCAGCTGTCTGTTTCTATGTGGCCCTTTTATGGGATGCTTGTGTCAGCTGGTGTATCAGATATGTCAGGCGGCTTGTTGTCCTCTACAAACATGTTCCAGCACAGTCCTTACTTGTTGGCCTGTACCTATGGGGCATATATACCAGATGGTGAAGGTCCCAGGACCAAGCTTTGTGGGATGCCTGTTATATGTGGTTTGTAGTCTGACATGGCTGCTGCATGTCTGACCATGTCAGTTCTGTCGTTGGTCTGGTTTGCAACCCTCCCATGACATTGGGGTGTATATATCAGCTGTTGAGCAAATCTATACGGAACACATAGGGTATTGTACAGAACGCTTTGCAAGGTTCCGCTACACTGTGTGGACCACATTGCCCTCATCACTGACTTCAAGTACTGTTTCAACTGAGTCACACATGTTTAGGGGTGGGGTCTGCACTTTGTAAACCCACACTGGGTAGGGTCGGGTGTCAATAGATCCACAATATCATTATGTCTGTGGTACATGCTGGTCCTTTCCATAGCTGTGCAGACCAAACCTCTCATGATTCTGTGGTGGTTGTTTTTCCTATCCATTCAGGAGACACCTTTGTTGAGAACACCCACTGTTGTTGTACACTGCTCTTTGGGTACGTACTCTGTGGTAAGGGTGACATAATGTCAGGGAGGCGGCAGTCTGCTGGGGTCGGTATTTGGCATTATGCAAGGGGGCCGGTTTGCACTGCACATGTCAGGATGTATGTTGGCCATACCTGTGTGTGTCTGGTATGTTGTTTGTAATATCGGTGTGATCCGGAGCATATCCAGGAATCAACAACATGCTTACTACCATCATTTGCAACAGCCTTGGGGTTATCTGTAGTGTCCTGTACAATCTGTATCATAATGGGTTCATACTAGGCTACCCCTAGGGCATCTGTAAGCCTGCATGTCCATTTTGTTTGATGGATTCTGGGGAATTGTTTACACCTGTGTCAGTGCTAGTATGATACCAGGGGTATAGTGACAAACAGCTCAGAAGCTGACTTCACACTTCTTCGGACTGAGATGGTATCCATTAAGCCCACTGGGCCAGTGGAAACCACAACACACAATGGTGACTCCTGCACAGACACTTTACTGGAACATCTCCGAGTAAGCATGGACCATGCAATCACAAATGAGAATGACACCTTCACCACCAAGGAAAGTGGCCTGTCTGGTGGACCCCAGCCATAAACAAACTGTATAACAGATGAAGGATACTAATGCAAGACAGAGCTACATCTCCAGAATGTAAGGCAGCTGTGATCAGCAGTAGTAGAAAGCTACATTCTCACATAAAGACACCCAAGTTCAACTTGGGGACATAAATCACCACAGACGATGAAGGTAACCACACTGCTTTCTTCAGTTATGTCTGACGCCTGGGTGGGAACCCTCATATATGCTCAGATTTGGTACACAACAACTTATATCCCAGGGACCTGACAGATATTACTGACACCCTGGCAGACCAGTTCAGTGCAATGTACCCTCCCTCACCCCCAAGACATGATAGTTATCACAGCTGTATGTAACCTCACTGTCATCCTGGATGTCCATGTGAGAGCCGCAGTCAGCAGAGACGAGTACACAGCATCAATGGGACCTGATGGTATCCCCAGTTGCATGCTATGTGAACTACAGATGGAGATAAACCTGTATATGCAGATCCTATTTAACCTTAGCCTTGCTACAGGATCTGTACCTGAACACTGGCGACGGCAACAGTGGTCCCACTCCACAAAGGAGATGCCTCCACAGACCCTGGCAGCTACCACCACACAAGCTTAAACAGCCTTGTCTGCAAAGCTTTGTGAAGGGTCATTATGGAGCTTCCACACAGAGACATTGGTGTCCTACAGACCCTTGATCACACCCAATTCAGCTTTGTACAGTGCAGATCCTGCGTTTTGCACCAAGTTGACTACTTTGAAACTGTCAGTAGAGCCGTTGATGAGGGCTACACAGTCCACACAACCTACCTGCGCTTGGCTAAGGCCTTTGACACAATACCCCACTCAGGCATCATAGACAAGCTCAACAGCTGAAATATAACACCATATGTCACAGCATAGGTTGCAAAATGGCTCAGAAACAGAACCCATAATGTCAACATTGCAGGTGCCTTGTCAGGTTCAAAGCCAGTCACAAGTGGTGTCCCACAAGGTTGTGTCCTGGGACCTCTCTTATTTGGTATTTACTTTTCAGATGTGAAAGCAAACATAGGAGGGTTGTGGCCGACAAAGTTTACAGATGACTGCAACCTGGGCACCATAGTGAATACATCAGCCAGCACACACATCCTACAGACTGCCGTCACACTGACAGATAGCTGGTGCTGGACTCATGGCCTAAAACTGACTGCGACTGATGTGTAGCCATCACCTTTGGGAGGAACACAGTACCCACAGATCTGTACATAGACAGCAACCCAATGAGTACAGGAAACAAATCAGACAGCTGGGGACACATGTAGATAGTGACATCTCATTTGACACCCATGTTGCCAAAGTTGTTTGACAGACTTTCTATCTTGGCCACCTTATCATGGAGGGTATTCCATCCAGACCATAGGAGGTCATTGTACCACTATACTTCTCCCTTATCAGGCCAATGCTTGAATACAACGCCCCATTTGGTATGTACCTCAACCAGCACTTGCAGCAGCTGGAGAGACCCCACAAGTACCTTACCATGACGATCAGGGATCTACAACACATGTCATATACTTCCAGAATAACTAAAACAAGCTTTTTCAGTGTCATACCACATACGCACAGGTGACCTATGCCTGACATACAAGACCATGTCCGATCAGGATTTGGTAGACATGCTCCACTGCAAGCAATCCACATCCACCAGAAACATGGGAGCTAAAGATTTGAACCTCAGCACATACATGTATAGGACATGCTGAAGGGACAGAGTCATAACTCAGAGGCATCTCAAACTCTAGCAGAGTATCCCAGTTCATGTTAGACAGAGTACCTCACTGACTCTCTTCAAGAGACATCTGGACAGCTGCATGTGGACAGGGGCACAGACTGGACAGAGGCATAGTCACATTATTCAATTATGTAAGGTGGTCATAATGTGTCACTACTAAGTCAGAGGCACAATATTTCGTATCTATGCAGTACACATATTACCACTATGAGGGGTGGCAATAGCAATATTCATCAAGGACACCCTCACCTCATGGTTGGTGGCAACACACGATGCATTGTACACCATCCGGGTGCAATTAACCATAGGCAAGACTGCTCTGAAGTTTGTAGCATGTTACAGGCCATCCTCTGAAACTCAGGTACCTCACAGAGCTTTCATGAAAACAGTGGCGGGATACATGTACCTGCAAACACCATCACACTGGGTGATCCCAACTATCCAAATATAGACTGGGATCAGTACTACAGCCACAACACTCTAGCCCACAGGTTCCTAGAGTTCATACACTCACATGCCATGGAAGAACTAGTCACCATCCCCACAAGAGGAGACAACATAGTAGATCTCATCATCACAAACATGGGCTCACAATGTTCAACACCAGAGGTATACCCATCATTGGTGAGATCAGATCATGACCTACTCTCAGTGGAAGTCCACATCCCACCTCCACCCCAGATAGAAAAGACCACAGTGCAGAACCTCTCAGAAGCCGACTACACACTTCTAATGACTGTTGTGGTCTCTTTCAAAGCCCCCAAGCCAGCAGACACCATTACCCAAGCCACTGTATCACTTACAACTGCCTTCTACCAGCACCTTCAAGACTGCATGGATGAGGCAATCCCAAACAAAACACAGACTCGTTGTACCAGAGGCAAGCGCCCAGTGTGGTGGACCTCAGCCATAAACAAGCACTACAACACAAGGAAGGAGGTACTACAAGATAGAGCGATATCCGTGGAAGGGTAGACACCCCTGCTCAATATAGGTGAAACACTGAGTTCCCCATGAAATCATCCAAGGCGAATATTGGGAGTAAACCCACTAAGGGCTCACGGGACAACAATGAGGCCTTTTATAGATACGTTACACACCTGGGAGGAAACTCCCAGATATGCTCAGAATAGGCTCAGGTTGTAAATATCACTGAACCTATAGACATTGCCAACATACTGGCTGACAGGTTCAGTGCAGATTGCTCCACCCACCCCTCCACCACAACTGGAGAGATATGTATGAAAGAGGATTGTAGCCCCCCAAACATCTCAAATGCTCAGGTGGGAACTGCTCTATCCAAGGGAAAGGACGCAGCATCCATGGGACCAGATGGTGTCCCTGGTTTTGTGCTCCATGAACTCACTCAAGAATTAAACCCGCAGTCAGGGCAGCTGTATGATCTTAGCCTCAACTCAGGATATGTTCCCAAGGAGTGGCATATGTCAATGGTGGACCCACTTCACATGGGGTGCCTCCACCGACCACGGAAACTACCATCCCATCAGCTTGACAAGCAGGGTCTGCTAAGCTATGGAGAAGATCATAATGGAAGTCATAGATGAGGACATAGGGGACTTGCAGACATTAGATCCAACCCAGTTAGGCTTTGTTGAGGGCAGATCATGCCTTTTAAACTTGGTTGACTGTTTCATAACAGACACCAAGGCCATTGACAAGGGCAAGGCACTCCACACAGCCTACCTTGACCTGGCAAAGGCTTTCAACACAATACCCCACTTGGGTATCATTGAAAACATCACCAGCTTAAATGTGAACCCATACATCACAGGATGGGTTGCAAACCGGCTACGTGACAGAACAGACAGGTTCAGACTTGCTGGTGCCATGTCACACTCCACAACTGTCACAAGTGGTGTCCCACAGGGCTCAGTCCTGGGCCCACTATTGCTCAGCATCTACTTTTCAGAAGTACAAGCAAACACAGCAGGATTATGGCTGACAAAGTTTGAAGATGACTGCAGACTGGGAACCATAGTTGGACACCCATCTGACACAGACATCCTTCAGAAGGGTGTCATAGTCACGGATAACTGGTGCCAGAGCCATGGCCTTACATTACACACTAAACAATGCATAGCCATACCCTTTGGGAAGAACAAGGTTACCACTAGTTCCCATGTAGGTGGCAATCCTCTAAGCACACAGGAGGTTATCAGGGACCTGGGCACCCAGGTTGAGAGTAACCTTTGTTTGACACTCACGCTGCCAGGGTAGTTAGGTAGAACTTCTACATTGCCCACCTCATCATGCAGGGATTCACATCTAGATCGAGGGAGATCGTTGTTTCCCTGTACTCTTCACTCATTGGACCATTGATTGAGTGCAATGCCCCATTCAGCATGTATATGACCCGACACCTATGGCAATTGGATGGGCCCACAGATTCCTCGACAGGAGGAGAAAGGGTCTCAAACATATTTCTTATGCTGCCCGACTGGAGGAATTCCAGCTTGATTCCGTGACTTACCGCCTGCTCAGAGGTGACCTGTGCCTGACATCCAAGGCCATGTCCAAACCTGAGTTAATGTACACGCTTCACCTCAAGACCTCTACATCCATCAGAACTACAGTGGCAGGAGATTTAAACCTCAACACAGATATTAATAGGATGTGCTGGAGGGACAGATTCTTCAACCAGAGAGTCCCTATGCTGTGGAACAACATCCTGGTACATGTGAGGCTGAGTACCTCACTGGCTTTGTTCAAGTGAGATCTTAATCAATGGATGGGAGATTGCAGGTATGCCCCAGGGATAACCTCAGTATCACTGCTTGTCAGAGGCACAGCAATATAATGGGCAAATTATCCGTCAGAGTGAAGGTGCGGCAGACTCCACGGAACTCTGGTCTAGGCTTATAAATGCCCTAGGGCAGATAGCCTAGTATGAACCTGTGAACCTGTGAACATAGGCCTGGGGCAGTTGCTGCTATTAGGACAGTGGTCTGCAGCAAGCTATATAGTAGTAGTCAGTTTTAGCCATTGGTGTTTGACCATGGCTAATGCATGTTGCTTCTTGTTGTGGTAACAACAGGGGTGTGTGTGGTTATCCATGCCATTTATTGGTAGTCACCCTCATTTTGTATCTTGTTCCATGTTTTTGCACATGTACATCACTGTATGAGGTGTGACCCTGGTAGTGTCAGGGTGCTGATGTGCGCTTTGACCCTGTTTTCTATTACAGCACTGATATGTGCATTCCCTATACTGTGTGCATTTACACTGCACACATCTTGCTGTTTATACCTTTGGCATTGGGTAGCATTACATCTAGGTTCCTATCCCTTGTGATAGCTATGAGGTGGGTTTGTGTTTTTGTGGTTTATGATTGGTGAGGGTGGATGTTAGTCATGGTCCTCAGGTGTGCATATGATACATGGTATTACATTACTTAACACATGGCATTCATGCCTCGGATGGTGCTGCAGGGCTGCCTCTGTCGGATGCACATACTACACTCCCTGTACATTTGGAAGCAGGTTGTGTCATGTTAGGCATCCCTGTTACTGTATGAGTGAGTCAGAGTGGGTATCAGTCCCAGTGTTCCTACTGACCAAGCATATGTGCTATGCGTTGCCTCTTTGCCAAGGCCAGGGCATACTGGGCACGCCTCCTTCTGCCTACTGGGACAAGGTCAGGTTGTTCCTCCTCCAAGTCACGCCGTGGCTGTGGTGGCCTTGGCAATGGTGGGGATGTTTGGCCCAGCCCTGTGCTGGTCCTGCTGCAGCTGTTTCCGCAGGATCATATTATGTAGCATAGCACATATCATGATCATTTGGGTACATGTAGTTGGTGTGTACTGCAAAGCTCCACCAGACGTGTCCAGACACCGGAACCGTGACTTGAGCAGCCCAAACACACGCCTATGATATTACGTGTTTGTGCGTGTGCCTCATTATGGCGTTCCTGTTCGGGTGTGTGTGCATTTCTGATGGGTGTCATCAGCCACGGCTCAAGTGCATAACCAGCATCCCCACTAGGTGTCCGTGTGGGAAGTCCCCATTGGCAAATGATTGGTACAGCTGCGCCAGATGCCAGATGTGGGAATCGTGGTAGCTACCAGGGCAGCCAGCACACACATTCATTATTATGCCCTGGGCATCACACACGACCTGGCAGTTGATGGAGGGGTATCCCTTGCGGTTAATGTAGACTCTACCCCGCTCACCAGCTGGTGCCTTGATGCGTATGCGTGCAGTCTATTGCACCCAGCACCTCAGGGTATCCCGCTATTTGCTGGAAGAGACGATATTGCTGGCCACAACCTCACGGTCACTAGGGACATATATATGATCACTGACATGTGGTGACATGGCATCCAGGAACTGGTGCAGTACCCTGGAGGCTGATGCCTGTGATATCCCCATCATATCGCCAGTTGGTCTCTGAAAGGTACCTGTTGCTAGTATTCTTAGGCCAGCACATACCTTGGTTTCCACTGGGATGGGTTCCCTCTGTTGGTTCTGTGTGTGAGGCGTGGCCTGCACAGCTCAACAATCTGCTGCAGGAGCTCTCTGTCCACTCTATAGCGCTCTACTATCTCCAGCTCATGTAACCCATGGTAGGTGACCCTAGGCCTGTATACTCTTCTCCTTCTCCTCACTCTGGGTTGTCTGTCAGCATCTGCATTATCACCACCCTCGCAATTCGCCTATGTCTGATTATAACAGCTATGGCAGCCCCTAGCATTTCTGCTCTGAGTTCAGCTTTTTCAGGTTTCAACTCTGATAGCTTAGTTTCTGGCAGTATCTCTTGTGAGAAACAGCCTGCACTGCTCTTTGTTGTGTTTTAAGTGCTGGGTTGGGCTTCTAGTCTGCCTGTGTAATTGCCTGCTTCTAATTGTTTCCACCAATTAACTTTAGTAGTATCTTCTGGCAGTTTCCTGTATTTTGGTTGTTTCCTATTTCCTCTCTGTTTCCTGAGGGGAGCAATGTGCACACCGCTTAAACACGCCACAGTAACTTAAACGCTGTACACATCCCTACACGGTGTTACACGCCGCACACATCCTTACACGGTGTTAGCTAGGCTGATTCATGCTAAAACGCCAAGACACTGCCTTACACACGCAGCGCCCGCAAACTGTTGTAAACAGTTTGCAACACGCCCCACAAGTAGAATCTGCCTTACACGCCAAGACACGCCACAAGATGCACGTATTTCAAGAAACTTAGAGTGTAGGGATAGCGTATGCCCTCAATTTCTTGACATTCCCAGTGTTCTGTTGGGACACACCTCCCTCCCTGATGTCTGTCTGTCATCTCTTACCTTACATTGCCCTCCAATCTGGTACATTTCTTTCTATCCTTCCCCATGATGTCACCTACCTCTTACTCTGTTCCTCCCCTTCTCTAACTCTTACACGACTCAGAAAGTGCTCATTACTTATGTGGCAGTGTGATTCAGTATTGTAAGCCTCATTTACATAGGATTGCCTAGTAATGCTTAGTTACATATCTTACACGGAGCTTCCCTTGACAACCACTAAACGGAGGCCATATTGTTTTTGCTCTGCAAGTCCCTCCATTGACATTTCATGTAATACATAAATCCCACAATTGTGGGCTTATAAGCTTCGGTTTTCAGTTTTAGGTAGCGCACCCGCTTATGCTGGTGTGCGCTACAGTTAAACACATAAATCCATGGAAAAAAAAAAGTTATATAACTTTTTTCAACATTTTCATGCCAATGGCCACATATTTGGCCATTGGCATGCTTAATGTAACAAATGCACCCTTTATTTGGAGCTGACATAGCTCCGTTTTTAATTTTGCAGAAATGTACTCAGTTGTCAGCTGAGTACATTTCTGCAGCTAACACGTCCGTTACACGGACTGGTTTGGGCTTTGTGGATCGCTCACATACCTCATTTGCATATCTTGGAGCTGCAAATGAGGTATTGAGCATTTCCACGCCCACTCCGTGTAAGAGACGTGTTAGCTGTCTCTTACACGGAGATTTGGGCTGTTGCTGAATCAGGAGGCTTACACGGAGGCTTACACTACTCTTGAACTCCGTGTAAGCCTTCCTGAATCTGGCCCACAGTCAAAGAAAATGTGGTTCCAATCTGCATTGTGTCCTTGCTCACATCTCCAACATATCCCTTTTATGGAAGAAGTAATTTTACTGATTCTATTTGGGGTTAACAATGCTCTGTGCAAGCATTTCCAATTAAAAACTTTCCAGTATTGTGTAAAGGATATATATTTTATCGATAATAAGATATTTGTTTTAATATCTTCAGTTAACTGTATTGAGTATCCTTTTGTTATATATTTCCAATATGAGGTTTTGGGTGTCATTTTATAGTTTATCAATATTTTGTAAAATTTTGAAATACTGTTTCCCATATCAAAGTCATTATATATGATTTCATATATGCATTTTGTAAATGTAGGTATCTCTTTAAATGAAGAATTGTTAATTATTCTACTTAAATCTTGCAAATATGACAGAATACTCTATAAAATTAGGCAGTCTTGTTGTGGAATTTTGTATGTTGTTTTTATTACTTGCATATCTAAAACTTTTAGTTCTTTGATACATTGGAGCCAACAAACAAATCCTTTCTGTTCCCAAGAAATAATAATTTCTTTATATATTTTAATGTGGAAAGTTCTTTGTGACTATAAATGGTGTTAAAAGATCAAATCAGATTTTTAAATCTATATTTGCATTAATAATTTTCCTAAATGAGTCAATGTAATAATCATACACGTTTTAGTGGGTTTAGTTATGTTATATTGCATACTAATACATATGTGCCATGGCAAATTGTTTTTATCTGTTATTTGAAATTATTTTGTAAATCAAATTCATTTATTGATATTACAGTTAGTAATTCTTTCCATTTGCAGAGTAATTTGGACTTATCCACTCTGAGATTGTTTTAGATATTGATGCTTTTATATATGTTTCTATATCAGGAAAGTTTAATCCTCCCTGTTTCCATAGTCTGATATGATGTATTAAAGCTATTCTGTTTCTTTTAGGAAACCATAAACATGTTATTAGGCATGACTTTATTTCTTTAAGTATATTCCTTTCTGGTAACAGTTGTATTGCCATGACTATATATAGGAGCTTGGGTAGTAAAACCATTTTTATTAACTGTAGTCTATCTTCAGATGTTAAAATTATTTTGTTCCATTTTTCCACAGAGATTTTAATTGTATTGATGATATTATTGGAGATTTTTGAGACTAATTTGTTATTATCCTTGCATAACTCAATTCCTATATATTTTAAGGTAGATACTTGTTTCCCTATAATGTGATACCCCTTAGTCTACAGTTCTTTTTTTTTATTTAAAAATAAAAATTTTGATTTTGATTTCTCGAAATGGAATCCTGTAGTCATGTGAAATTTGTCAATTGATATATCTAATACTTCTAATGTCTCTTTTGTATTAGATAATGTTAGTAATATGTCATCAGCAAATAGCATTACTTTAGAATTGTATTGTTCATAAACATCTATTCCTTTGATTTTTATATTGTTACGAATTGAATCTGCCAATATTTCAATAGCCAGAGCAAATAGAATTGGTGACATGGGACATCTTTGTTTAGTGCCTTTTGTTATATGTATAGATTCAGAGGTATAAGGATCTAACTTGACATACACTAAATTATTTGTATATATATTCTTTAGGAGATGAACAAAGGATGCAGGAAATTCAAATAGCATTAGGATTTTGAATAAATAGTCCCAATTTATGGAATCAAAGGCTTTCTCTATATCTAAGCCAATAATGAGTGTTTATTTTCTTTATTAACATAATCTATAAGAGAAATTATCTTTTTAATATTGCCATGTGTGTGTCTATGATATATAAATCCAGTTTGATAATTATTTATTGTTTTGGATAGTAGTATTTTCATTCTGTTAGTTAATATTGTCATAAATATCTTATAGTCATTATTTAATAATGATATAGGTCTATATGAGGTACAGAGGTTTGGGGATTTGTTTTCCTTTAGGATTGGTGTGATTAAAGACTATCTCCAAGATGGTGGTATTAAAGCTTGTGACTGAATTTCTAATAGAGTTTTATGGAAGAGGGATAGTATCTTTGAAGGAAAAAGTTTATATATTTCCATAATTATGCCATATATACCTGGAGTTTTATTATTTTTACCCTCCTTTATTGTAGCTGTAATTTCTTTGTAGGATATGGGTACTTGCAGATCTAGTTTAAAATTTTCTGGTATTTGTTTTATATTAGAACATTTTTCATCTAGATTTAATTGATTGATATGTATATTTTCTTTCTGAAAATGTTCCATATAGTGATTTCTATAGGCATCAAGAATTTCACCTATATCTGAGGCATTTTCCCCTTTCTTTTCATGGAAGATACTTTTAATGTTATTAACTTTTGATTGTATTTTGATTCTTGCAGATAAATTATATAGATATTTGGGAGAAGTGGCCAATGTATTAATTTTTAGTTTTTCTAAAGCTAAACTAGTTTTATGTGTTAGAATTTCATTGTATTTATTGTTTAATACTTCTACTTTCTTTTTCATCTCCAAATGATTTTGATTGTTTTCAGCCTTTACTGACAAAGGTTTGGATTGTAGATCTAGTAATTCAGAATCCCATTCTCTGATTTTTTATACCAAGTTAGGGTTTTACCATATATGTAAGCTTTTAATGAGTCCCATATCATTATATTTATCTCAGTGGTGTAATTAATATCTAAGAAGAACTGTAATTCAGATAATAACCAGGGTTTGAACTCTTTAATTTTAGTTATATATGCTGGAATTCTGGAGTTAAAGATTAGTGGTTTGTACCCATTTTGAGGTTTTAGTATCAATGAAGTGTGGTCTGAAAAGGGGCAGGGAGTGATTGAGAAATTAATGATTTTAGAGTGTAAGTCATGGGCAGCAAATATTTTTTCTATTCTAGTTTGGGTACCAAATCTGTGATCTTGATGGGAAAACAACAAATATTTATCTTCTTTAAATTTGAAAGCATCTACAAGATGAAATGATTCTACCCACTTGTTTAAAGCTTTTGATACAGCAGATGTATGCAGCAGTCTTTTATTTGTAGTTTCAGAAATATCAAATATACAGTTAAAATCTCCTCCTAATATTAAGTTGCCTTTATAATTATTGGAAATGAAATCCAAGTGTTTTTTAACAGTTCCTGTTTCAATACCTGGAAACCAGTATAGATTGGCTAGGGTCCATATTCGGTTATTATATTTAACTATTACTGTTGCCACAAGGCCTTCTTTATCTTCATACTTATAAATTATTTCTGGGTTAATCACATTTGTTTTCCATAAAATTGTCACCCCTTTTGTCTTTGTCTTATAAGTGGATTGTGCCAATATCATATACTCCTTAGGATTCTATTTGTTATTGTCATTTGTTTTGAAATTAGTTTCTTGAAAGAAGACTATTTGTGCTTTGTTCGATTTTTAATATTTCAGTAGATTTGATCTCTTGCTATGATTGTTTAAGCCATTGATATTTAAAGATAATAAAGTTAAATCCATCTTAGGTTATGTTAGAAGAATATGTATTAATGTATATGTTTAGTGCTTATTAGGAGCTAAAAGGGATAACACATTTCATTCTATTTTATGTACAGCTCAATTCTGTATGAGATTATAAGATGCTTTTTCAAACTGCAGTATGCTTTCTGAAATTGCAAGATGCTCTCTGACCTAGTATTTGCTAGCACAGCAAAATTCAAGTTTATGCCTTTTGGAAATGTACTGAGAAGCAGGTGATTATCTGCTAGGTCAGGAAAATGAATGAATAGTGAATGAATAGAACAATACTGTTTTCTATAATGTGATTGAATATGAACAATCAGCCCTGTTTGTGTTATGGGAACATGCACAGCTGCGGAAAAGAAGAGATACATCAGACAAAAGACTGCTTGAAGAAATGAACTGTAATCTGTACTTGCTTTGTGCTCAAATTAGCCATAGTACCTTGAATGGTAACATTGCATAGTGAAAAGTTGCATCTGACCGGTGGTCGTCAAGGCCACGTTGTTTTTCTTAGGAAGTTTTTTTTTGTAAACTTGATACCCCAGCAGAAAATCATGGACAAACAGCTGCTGAGAAATAATATTGAAAGAACTTGTGATTTATCACGTCAGCTTAGTAGGCAATACCTTGTAAGTAATGTATAAAGATAGTTTCACTTCCTGATTCTAGTTAGACAAACTCTGTATTAGCACATTTTTGTCTCCTTGCTGCAAGATTAAAGTGCCTTAACCTGAACCTGCTGTGTGTTGATCATTTTGAAGCTATTTTTCCTTTGACAGATTGGTCCTTCGGACCGGAACTCTCACTTCGCCTCAGGTCAGATGGGCCAGGTGGCATGAAACCGTACGGGGAAGAAACCACATCGGTTCTTCTGCTTTGAAAGACCTCCAACTGAATTGTCGTTCAAAAGAGGTAAGCCACTTTTCTGATCTGCGACTGGAGGACGAGTCGGTAACGAATCAGAGACGGTCAATCACGGAGGCTCAGGTAAGGTGAGATTTACCTTTTTTTCTGTTTTAGATCAGGGACTTGATTGAAAATACCTGTCAGGAGATTTGTTTTGTACAAGTCAGGGACAGAAAGATTGCAGTCTTGTCATAGATCAGGGAAACCGAATAGGTAAGACAGTTATTCTAGATAAACTGTGAAACAGAAAATCGTGGTACCACGTGAAAGTAAGAAGGGTTACGTAACATTTTTTTCTTTAACAAATCAGAACAATATGGGTAATAAGTGCACAAAAAGTTCCCAAAACCCACCACTAACCGAAGACGCAAAATATATGCAATCACAGCGTGCTGACAATATTAGATACTATACAAAATGGGTTAATAAATATGAATTTAATGGCAAATTAGAAAACTCCTCGCTTGTTAAACTTGTCAAACAGCTTAAAGCTGACGCAAAAGGTCAGGTAAAAAAGCAATGTCAATTGGGGGTTCCTCAGGCACATAGGTGGATTGAGGAAGCAAACCGTAGGGAGCAAAAAAGTAATAATTCAAAAGCTATGTTTCTAGATAAAGAAGACAATAATTTGGTAATAGCATCAGCCCCTCCACCCCCTCCGCTTCCTGCACCAGAATATGAAGCCAGTGGACAAGCTGGTCCACCTCCGCTATACCCGGCTGTTACCGCAAAGCCAAGACAGTATGTTAGAGATCCCATCGAGACTAGGTCTCGAACACATAACTTAAGAGGAGATATTGAGTTATATGAAATTAATAAAACTTCATGAGCTATGAGTGAAGAAGAGATATGTCCACTCATAGAAGTACCAAATCCGCAGGCAGGACAGGCAAGACAGGACCCAACTCTCCTAGTATATAGACTGTGGACACTGGAAGACATCCAGAAAGCCACAGAGGGAATTCCCATCCGAAAGTTAATTTTAGAAAATTCTTAGAAGATTTACAGGGCATGAGGTTAAGTTATCATTTGAATGGAGAAGAAGTAGAAAAAGTAGTCAGACAGATCGTAGGTCCAGATTGGCACATGATCAGTGGCAACTGGAATCCCTGTGACGCAGAACATAAGACACTCCCACATAGCAACGCAGAATGGGATAACAGAGTGAAAGGTCTAACAGACCGAATCTCTGAGAAATGGAAGCCTAGGGCAGACTGGACTTGCATTAATCAATGCATCCAACAGGAAGGTGAAACTGTTGATACATATTATGCTAGATTATTAGAGTGTTTTAATAACCATTGTGGAATGCAGGTACCTGAAGATCAAACACATGATTCCCCATATGAGCAGCAATTAAAGAATGCATTTTTGAAAGGCAGTATTTTGCCTATAAGCACCTTTATTACAAAGCACATAGTAGACCATTGTACAAGTAGATTATAGTCACTACTTGAATATGGTAGCATGCCGAAAGGCA
The DNA here is from genome assembly GCF_019279795.1 of Protopterus annectens. Taxonomy (NCBI): domain Eukaryota; kingdom Metazoa; phylum Chordata; order Ceratodontiformes; family Protopteridae; genus Protopterus; species Protopterus annectens. The sequence continues at coordinate 1,983,523,056 of NC_056737.1, forward strand.
TTTTAACGTAAAAAGAAAAAGAAAGCCCAAGTATTTGCTGTAGAAGATGGAGCAGAAGTTTATGTAGTACAGTCCAGAAAAAAGGGCAAGAAAAATGCCCAGGGAAACAAACAATCTGATAAACGAACAGAAGAGTTTAAAGAGAAAAAGAAAAGGGGTGAATGTTTTAAATGCGGAAAAAAGGGACATTTAGCAAGGGATTGCAAGCAAAACAAGAAGGCAGCCATGGAAGATAAGGAGGGTGAGGACTGACTATATGATAGTCAAGAATCACTAGAAGGAAATAATCAAGAAAAGACAAATGCAAATGTGATAAAGGGAGTACAGAATGTGATAGAAGAAATAGAGGAAGTACAAGAAATCACCGATGGTGAAGAAAGTGAAATTTTAGACTTGGCATTATTGAGCCTAGAGCTCTATTTAGCAGATGCAAAACCAGAAGTTACACTTTTGGTAGAAGGGAGGGAAGTTAAATTCCTGTGTGACTCAGGGGCTTCACGAACCCTGATACATCCTTCCAAACTACCAGAAAATTCAGAATCACTTGATTACATATTAGTGAAAGCAGCTAATGAACAGCTGTATCGGGAGCCACTCTCCCACAACATAGCAATAACTGACCCTGTTTCAGGGATGACCCAGAAAAGCAAAATTGTTGTTTCTGCAAAATGCCCAGTGAACCTTTTCGGCAGAGATCTTATGCAGATATTTGGCATAGCAATAGTACCAACTATGCATGGTATGGAAGCACAGCGACAAATGGATACTTTTGTGGTACGACCAGAGGGTGAAACATTTTATTGGTACAGCCAGGACTTAGTTACAACTGGTCCAGTGGCAGTAACCGAAGAACTGATGAATGTAGCCATCAGTAAGTCCCCCTCCCTTGATACCAATAAACAGCATTCGTTGCACTGTACTCTGTATTATTGTAGCACACCAGGACCTGATAAAGAATATGAGCAAGAACTGTTTAAAAACCATGCAAACAGATTAGTATTACATAATCTGTACTGGGACACTGAAGGGAACAGTGTAGTCAGCTGTTCATTGCCCCAGGAATTCTTTGCACTCTATAAATCTAATTGATTACCACATGTTTGTTTAACCAAAGACAAGAATGTGAAATGGGCAGATCTTGGAGAAAAAGTCACAAAGTGGAAGAAACAAACAGAGTTAGAATTGTCAGAACAGGGAATACAGAAACAGAAGTTAAACTGGATAACACAGACTCACCCAGCTGTACACTTGCAGTCTAGTGAGGACAACGGATTAGCACTCTTACTAGAAGAGGAAGAAAAAGCTTTACAGAGCATACCAGAAACTCTCTGGTCAACAGGGAAATCAGATGTAGGACTAATTCATACAGCAGGACCAGTTACTATTATGCCAAAATCAGCATTCAGACCTCAAAAGATACAGTATCCCTTAAGGAAGGATGCAGAAATAGGAATCAAACCTATAATAGCAGCTTTACTTAAGGAAGGAGTACTGATAGAATCTCCTGATTCACCATGTAACACTCCCTTATTTCCTGTTAGGAAAGCAAATGGAGAATGGCGTATGGTCCAAGACCTACAAGCTGTAAATGACGCAGTAATACCTAGAGCACCTACGGTGCCAGATCCACACACTCTATTGAATAATTTGAAGCTTCAACAGAAATATTTCTCTGTGGTAGATATTAGCAATGCGTTCTTTTCGATACCGATACACCCTGACAGCCAATATTGGTTTGCATTCACATTTCAGGGGAAAAGGTATACATACATGCGACTACCACAGGGGTATTGTGAAAGCCCAACAATATCTGCACAGGAGATGGCAAGCAACTTGGCAGGATTTAGCCCACCAAGAGGCAGCCAAATTTTACTTTATGTAGACGACATCCTGCTGGCAGCCCCCACCCAACAAGAATGTAAAGAAGATACCATAGCATTACTACACTTTTTAGCCACACAAGGACATAAAGTAAACAAAAACAAATTGCAGCTTTGGAGAAAGCAGGTTAAATACCTGGGATATGTGATATCCAAAGAAGGCAGAACATTAGATGAAGATAGAAAAATAGCAATTTTGCAAGCACCCAAACCGACTACCAAGAAGGAAATGATGTCCTTCCTGGGCACGACTAATTTCTGTCGGAGTTGGATTCCAAACTATGCCTTGGAGTCTGCTCCATTGACCAACTTGATATACAAGAAGCCTATGGCAGCACAAGATTTATTACAATGGACACCAGAAGCAGAATCAGCTTTCTGCAAACTGAAACAACTGATAGCATCCTCATTAGTTTTAGGATTACCAAAGTATCATAAACATTTTTTCCAAACTGTAGATTGTAAACAAGGTTACATGACATCAGTGTTAACACAGCAGCATGAGGATAAGCAACATCCCATAGCTTATTGTTCATCACAGCTGGACCCAGTGGCGCGATCGCTGCCCCACTGTGTACAAGCAGTAGTTGCAGCTCCAATGGCAGTACAGGCTTCGGCCTCAGTAGTGTTGTTCCACCCTCTCACATTGAGAGTGCCTCATGCAGTCGCAATTATTTTGCTACAAGAAAAAGTAGCATATCTTTCTCCTGCTAGACATCTTTCCTGTATGACTATACTCCTGAGCCAACCTCATATGACAATTGAACGATGTACAACTTTAAACCCATCTACCTTGCTCCCGACCCCTGTGGATGGCACACCACACAGCTGCCTGCAGGAAATTGAGCAAAAGACATTGCCTAGAAAAGATCTAATGGATGTTCCCTTGGATGATGCCGAGGTGACATATTACGTGGATGGCTCATGCAGAAGGGGTCCTACAGGACAGAATCTAGTAGGGTATGTAGTAGTTTCTGATACTGAGATTTTAGAAGCAAAGTCTTTACCACACAACTTATCTGCACAAGCAGCAGAATTGATTGCTTTGACAAGGGCATGTACCTTGGCAAAGGGTAAATGTGAACATTTTTACTGACAGCCAGTATGCTTTTTCTACTGTACATGTTTTTGCACAACAGTGGAAAAATAGAGGAATGATAACATCTACTGGTAAACTGATTAATCATGCGCAATTTATTTTAGATTTGTTAGAATCTATTCAGTTACCTCAGAAAGTAGCTATTTGTAAATGCGTAGCTCATACCAAGCAACAGGATAGGATTTCAAAAGGTAATGCGAGAGCTGATATAGCTGTAAAACAGGCAGCTTCAGCTTCAGAAGTATTTCTTTTGAGTGAGGAATTACAACCTTCTGAGATTTTAGATTTAGAAATGTTAAAAACAATGCAGACACTTACTACAAATGTAGAAAAACAGAAATGTATAAAATGAGGAGCAATTCTTGAGAAAGGGCTGTACATCTCCAAAGAAAGAAAACCAATTTTGCCGTCTAACTTGTTTAGATATGCAGCTTTGTTGAGCCATGGGCAGTGCCATGTCTCAATAGGAGGGATGGTACAGTTAGTGAACCGGGTGTTCACTGCATATGGATTTACAAACTACACAAAAAATGTTTGTGCAGCATGCCATGTTTGTAACAGGCATCATGCACAAGGGACATTGAAGCCTAAACAAAGGAGTTTCCCAACACCACCCTACCCGTTCCACACTATCTGTATGGATTTCATAGAACTAAACAAATGTGAAAATAGGAAATATTGTCTTGTCATTATAGATATGTTTTCCAAATGGGTGGAAGCTTTTCCGACCAAAAATCCAGATGCAGCTATTGTTGCAAAAGTCCTTGTTAATGAAATTATTCCTAGATTTGGCATACCGGAAAAGATCTACAGTGACAATGGCACACACTTTGTGAATCAAACCATACAACAGTTGAGTTGATATTTCGGAATTTCCTTAAAGAACCATAGTGCAAACCACCCCCAATCCGTAGGATTAGTAGACAGGCATAATGGGGTTTTGAAAAACAAACAGGAAATTGATTAGTGAGACACAGAAGAACTGGGTACACTGCCTGCCTCTGGCACTGTTGAGCATGAGAACTGTTCCAAATGCAAAGGGGTTAACTCCTTTTGAAATACTGTTTGGGAGGGCATATTATATACCTCAGTGGAAACCTCTCATGTCTGCAGACCAGGAGGCTGACAGTTCACTTGCAGAGTATATAAGATGACTTTTAAGTAATAAACAACTTTTGCAGTTAAATTCTGTTTCAGATAAAGAACAAACCAGACCATTGGAAGCAGCAGTAGTCCCAGGCACGTGGGTCTGGGTGAAAGTTATCAAGAGAAGGAACTGGACCACACCGAAGTGGGAAGGGCCATACCAGGTGCTACTGTCAACACCCACTGCAGTCAAGATCGCAGAGCGAGCATCCTGGATTCATCTGACACACTGTAAATTGGTTAAAAACTTTGAACTGGACAAAAAATTTGTTACTGCTACACAAGAACAAAATGACCAGATATGGAGCAAATAGAAATGCTGAACAACCTCAGAAGTATTGCATGATCATTCTGTTGGCCATACTGATAACATTAATCTTTTTGTTGTGGCCTTTCCTTTTTCCAGCCACATGAGCTGAACTGAATAAACATGAATCATTCATAGACTGGCATCCGAACTTTAACACTTACCAAGCAATTAAATATGTGTATGCTGAAACTTTTAATGTTTTGAATTGCTGGATCTGCACAGCTCTACCGACAGCATACGGGGGATTATTGATGATTGCTGTCCCGCTAGGGGTCAATGAGACCTGGGAAAATTTGCTTTTTGATACTACAACTGTAAAATCACAAGACAAAATAGCATTGTACCTGCCTGTTACACAAAAGGGAATTGTATGTTTTTACAAAAATGATACTGTTCAGGTAGATTGGAGCAATTGTAATGTGACTATTCCTTACAAATGTTATACCAAAGCCAATAATGCAGGTTATATCTGTGATGCAAACTATGACTCATATCTCGAGTCGATTCATAAGACTATTGATGAGATACGGCGTAATTCTGTTCTTTTAAAACAACTATCTATTATTGATAAGAAAATGCTTTATGCAGGGCAAGTGTATATTAATACTAAAGTAGAGGATTGTTATTTTGTTTGTGGGAAAAAGGCATACAAATGGTTACCTGAGGACTGGTCCGGCAGTTGTTTTTTGGGTTACCTGGTTCCGGCCATACGACACACTGCAGTTTTGCCTCAGGGAAGAATTCAAAATGTCAGAGAGGTCACCAAGAAAACTGGAAATCCAATCAGAAGGCCTGAAAATCCAGTGGGACGAATCGAAGCAGGCTGGAGAAACCATAATTCCATAAAAAAACAAAGACAAACTGACACACATGGACTTGAGTGACACTATTATATCATGGGCAGGTATAGCCCCTGCATATGGCGCAGTGAAATTGATTTGGGAGCTGAGAAAACTGTCCAAACTTCTTGAAGTAATGAGTAATGTAACTTTTTCTGCGCTCGAGTTAATGACTGATGAACTGAATGCTACGAGAACTGTGGTGCTTCAAAACCGCATGGCTCTTGACTTCACCCTAGCGGCGAAAGGTGGTACGTGCGCTTTAATAAAAGAGGAGTGCTGTTTGTATATTCCTGACAATCAGCATGAGATAAACAACCATTTTGAGGTGATTCAGCAAGTGTCGACCAAGGCCAAACCAGGCCCAAACCCACTGACGGACTTTTTCCAGAATTTGTTTGGGGGGTGGGGTAGCTGGGGTAGCATCCTAATGAACATCCTGATTGCCATTTGTGTGGGATTACTCCTATTAGGAGTATGTGTTTGTTGTGGTATTCCCTGCATGAAAAGATTGATCAAAGATTTTATAGACATGTCAGTTTCTGAGACTTTATATCAAAGTACTGAAATTGAAGAACTGCTGAAAAATGAAACACTTTCACAAGTTTAAACTGAATGACTCTCTTAACTGCAAATTCTGAGTAGAAAGAGGTTAGGAGAAGAAGCAATTGTTTATGCTTTTGAAAATAGAATAAAAAGTATTAACAGGGGGAAATGTTAGAAGAATATGTATTAATGTATATGTTTAGTGCTTATTAGGAGCTAAAAGGGATAACACATTTCATTCTATTTTATGTACAGCTCAATTCTGTATGAGATTATAAGATGCTTTTTCAAACTGCAGTATGCTTTCTGAAATTGTGAGATGCTCTCTGATCTAATATTTGCTAGCACAGCAAAATTCATGCTTATGCCTTTTGGAAATGTACTGAAAAGCAGGTGATTATCTGCTAGGTCAGAAAAATTAATGAATAGTGAATGAATAGAACAATACTGTTTTCTATAATGTGATTGAATATGAACAATCAGCCCTGTTCGTGTTATGGGAACATGCACAGCTGCGGAAAAGAAGAGATACATCAGACAAAAGACTGCTTGAAGAAATTAACTGTAATCTGTACTTGCTTTGTGCTCAAATTAGCCATAGTACCTTGAATGGTAACATTGCATAGTGAAAAGTTGTATCTGACCGGTGGTCGTCAAGGCCACGTTGTTTTTCTTAGGAAGTTTTTTTGTAAACTTGATATGCCAGCAGAAAATCATGGACAAACAGCTGCTGAGAAATAATATTGAAAGAACTTGTGATTTATTACATCAGCTTAGTAGGCAATACCTTGTAAGAAATGTATAAAGATAGTTTCACTTCCTGATTCTAGTTAGACAAACTCTGTATTAGCATGTTTTTGTCTCCTTGCTGCAAGATTAAAGTGCCTTAACCTGAATCTGCCGTGTGTTGATCATTTTGAAGCTATTTTTCCTTTGACAGGTTATTTAGACTATGTATTTTTTGTTTTATTGTAACTATTAAACATTTTCCTCTGATAACTATAAAGGATATGTTTGACCTTTTAAAGGAAATTATCAGTTTTGTACTTTGAGTGTTTACCAATAAAGTAATGTTTTGGTCAGGCATACCAAAATATTTTTGTGAAATAAATTTAAATTAATAAATGTTAACAAAACTAA
>NC_056737.1:1983535015-1983720015 GCF_019279795.1 Protopterus annectens
TACTAATTTATGGAGCTCTCAAAATTCACTGGTCTCAGTTGGCCATCTAGGCTCTGCCCCCAACCAGAGAACCTCTTGACGTGAGGTTACAACACTAACCACTTCAGCACGGTGCCACCCATTAGGCAGATGCTGTAACGTGTTATTTTCTCTTTTTAAAGTTACATAAACTCCTCATCCTCCAGTCCAAACTTCTCTGTCATTTACAACTATTTTTAATATCATGCACATGCTCACATAAGCTTGGAAAAACATTTTTAATTAGTGCTGTTCTACCACAGTCATAAATTGTGACATCAGTTTTCTTTTCAACTGTACATTTAAATCTTGTTAACTATTCTAAACACCTTCTGTCCCTTTCTTATATCACACAGTAAATCTCTCCCTGTTACCACCACCATTATATCTAATAAGTAATCTCTTCATGTTTAATAATACTGCAATAACTACAGGCCACACCACTTTTCTTTTCTATATCATCTCAAATTCCATGGACTGCGGTGGTGGTGCTGCGGTAGCGTTGTCGCCTCACAGTAAGATGTTGTCCCATTCGATTCTCAGCTAGAGCGTCTTCTGTGTGGAGAAATGCGGGAATGGGCGTACCTTCATTGAAGGTTGTGCGTCAGGGCCGGCAACTCGGCACGTAAAAATCTACTGCCAATCATTAGCAGACCGGAGTTCCGCTGTGGCGACCCCTAACCGGAAAAAGACGAAAGACACAACATCATCTCAAATTCCACCCTTTTCCCCTTATCTGTACAATATATGTCAAGGAGATATGTTACTTCTCCTTACGCAGTCATTAACATTTTTTTCTGCTAATGCAAATGTCTTAAAAGTTATTTCACAGACAGGTTTAGTTCCTATATATTTTAATGCCCTAATGTCAGAGAAACTGAAGCCCAACAGCATAAAAACATTATCTAAAGCACAATACCTGTTTATTTGCTGTTCATATTTTGTTTCCACCCACACAACAGGCCTTTTCTTCCAGCTCTCAACAGCTCCAGTCTGTCCCTTCTGTACCTACACATCCTTTACTTCCTGCAGTCCTTCGCTGCTACCTGCTAATGCTTTGCCTCTGCTACATAAGTCTTTTGTCTAAAAACACTGTTTTGTCTGGAAACACTGTTGTCAGTGTATGTTTACAGCTCTCTGTTCCATCTCTCTGAAGGCCAACACAGGGCATGACCTTAAATTCAGTAACTCCACTGGCCAGACAAACCCTATCTATGCACGCAATCATCTACAGCTTCTCACAGTCTTCCTGTCATCTCATCACATATCCTGTAATGCATTATCACAATCCCTATATGTTCAACACAAAGCATCTAAATGCAATAATGTATTTATATAGCTTTAATTAAATAGATTAATAATCTGGATGTCCAGTCAAGAACCATAATGAAAACATGATTTATATATAAATAATATATAATAATATATTTTAATATATATATATATATATATATATATATATATATATATATATATATATATACTCTATATATATATATAATATATATATATATATATATATATATATATACACACACACACACACACACACACACACACACACACACACACACACACACACACACATATATATATGTATATACAAAAGTATTTGTAGTTATTTTGATGATATGGGCACAGAAATTTTGACATGGTCTACAATGGTGTAATTAAACAGTAGTAAAACAGTAGGTATTCCTGAGCATTTAGAATGAGAAAATTGCACCTCAAATGTGCTATTGCCAGGACTAGAATCACTATATATTAGGATATTTTGTGTTCATTAACTTTTATTTAAAAATCAATAAACAGTTATTCTAAAGGTATTTGTTGCTTCTCATTCTGAGTTCATGGAAAATGTCTCCACTAGTATAACTAGGAACTTTATATGGAAATGAATCCCAGCCTGGATTAACATTTGTCACTTTTTATTTATTATGATAAGGACTTATAGAAGGCTTGAGATTATAGCCATTCTACACAGTTTTCCTATGCTTTCTTTGTTTGTAGAGTCAGCATTACATCATGGTGGTATTACAGCTTAATACATACGGCCTGTGTTTATTGTTTTTTAAGTAGTGATAGTCTCCAGGCCCCTGTGTACCCTTAATACACATTTGGTGTCTGAATACAGTTATTCAATGCTGTTATGTGGAATGTCTCTGCATTTATTAACTTAGACTCGATTTCACAGTTTTGACAGTCTAGAATAAAAATAAGAACACGTCAGTCACATACTTGTCTTACTATTTATCCATGCATTTTACTCCTGTATCCTCACCAAAACCCCAAAAAAATGTTCTATTAACATTTCTGCATCATTTAACTCTTGCACATGAAGAAAGACACTTGTGTTAATGCTGAAGACCAAACTGATATATGCAAAAAAAAAAATCTCATCATCCAAAGTAAATCTGCTTCTGCATTAAACATGAACCTGGAAGCATGTCACACCCACTCATTACACCAGCAAGTAGACATTTTCTCCAGCTTTACCCAGTCCATAGTAATGAAAGACTCTGTTGTGTGTCATTTCAAATACCATAAAGCAATAATAAAATAATAGGACATGCTGAACTTACTTTTACAAAGTACATATATTCCAATGTTATGTTAGCAGGTTTAATAGAAAATATAACTCATACTAAGAAGTTTCACATAACAGTAATAAAGAAGAAATTGTAACTGCAGAAAAATAATGAAAACAGGTTTGAAACTTCTATATAAAATTTTCACAACTTTGTGATTCCATGGAACATTTCTGAAATAATTGCTTCTTCACCAGTGCAGACTGTTCAGTAATATATAAATGTATTTATGAATAATAATGTATTGTATATCAAAATTATTCAAACTATAGTCATAACTAATAGGACAGTTGTTTTAATGGAAGCATATATAAACTTATATATATATTTTTTAGTAGCTAGAAAGTTTATATATTTGATATCGCTCTGTTTAATATTTGATAAGCTGGCACAGTGCCAGTACAGCTACAGACCATATAGACTAATTTAAAGAAAAATATGCAGACCAGAATGTGGTTTCCAAATGGAAAGTGTTTAAGGCTGGTATAGTGAATAACAATGTTTTTATTAATTTGCATATAGGAGTTGTGGCTTCTGACTTTTTTGTTGTTTTAGCATCAAGTTTGTAACTAAGTTATTGCCCTTGGTCAAAGTTAAGTTTTGAATCAATTCGTGCTTGTTATATATGCAGACAAAATTTTATCTTTATTTTAATATGTAGGCGAAACATTTACAAGTCATGATTTCATGATTTATGGGTAGAGTATATAGTAAAATGAACTTTTCCATTAATAGTTAAAGTACAAATCTTTGCATCTGTGGGTGAGAAGAAATTTCTAGTTCATTGTCCCGCATGCAGACTAAAGTAATATTGCCTTTATTTAAAACTTTTATCTGGAATGAATATGGAAAACGTTTGGTCTGAGAAACATAAGCTGCATTTCTCTCTTCTGCTAGATGTGTGGCACTGGGAGGGTTTGCAAAAGATATGAGTATTCAAAAACATTTTATTTGAAATAATCATTTATTAGTATTCCTTATAAAGAAGGCAACTGCAGCACATATTTCTTACCACTCTTGAAATCTATGGATAACCTGCAACAACCTATTTTAGCATTGCCCAAAGATGAAATTAGTGTTAATGAAAACACAAAAAATCAAAGTAGGACAGTAGAGATACAGAAGGAATATCCACAGCAGGCATAGCCTAGCATTGCAGGAAACAAAGGAAAATCTGAAAGTCTGACTGAGTAAGACTATGGTCGGTAGGCATTGCTGAATAACCTATATGATACCATTGTGCAAGGGTGTTCCACCTCCTTAGACAGTAAAACAATAAGGCAAACAGAGATGGATACAGGAATTTATATATGGTCAAGCTGTATTAAAGACAAATGGTAAGGAATTCAGAAAACAGGCAACATAGCCAAGCCCCAGTAGATGGTAGACAACTTCCAGTGTCAAAGGTGATATCATGTCTTGTGCAGACAGATACAGGTCACACAGAACAAATGATCTGTAGTATCTAAGCATGCACACATAAATGAGTCACCAATACATGCAATGCAAAGTGAGAAATACTCATATAAAGGACAGGCATTGGAGGCTAGCTCTGTTACTAAGCAGTAAAGGGACAGATGAAAGCAGAAAAGTGGACCAGGTACATCCCATAAGAATAGCTTCACCTGTAAGATGGCACACACAATCCACTTTACCAAAGTGCCTGAGACCCCAGAATAGAATGGCATATGAGCCAGTAGAGTTCACATTTATGTATTTTGAAATGCTTAGACTAGAAAGTGTACCGCACAAAGTTTTTGTACCATACACAATGGCAATCCAGCTTAGTAGCATTCTTTATGCAACAAGGTAGGGCTCATTCTCTGAAGTAAGGAAGATCCTCCCAAACATATACAACATAACTATACTTAGCTGCAATTGCATAGAAGGATCATGCCCCACTTACTAACTAGATGACAAATTAGTGGTTCATGTGTCTACTGGAGATAGCTTGGGAAGAAATAATGAGGCTTTTTAACCTCTATATGGAGGAGGGATGGAGAACATGTCTCCCAGCCACATTTGTAGGATTGACGCTGTAGGACAGTGGCAATCACACAGAGGTACTGTCCAGACTTCTTAACTGTCCAGATTTTTGCAGAATGTCTTGATTTTTGCTTCATATTTTTGGTCTATTCCTCATAAAATTTGTGGTTTTCTAGATTTTTTTGGCAAACCATTAAGGACTGAATTCAATAAATAATAACAAGCATTTGAGTTTCAGATTTTAAATCCTTTAGAAATGTGTGGTAACACAAGATCTTTTATTCTAGCAACGTTCTAAGTTTATAACAGCAATATTTAAAATTTGTCTCTATTTTTGGGGCTTCCCCCCATTATTTTTGGTTTTGTCCAGATTGTTTGTGCTAAGAGGTTGAAAGCTATGGCACTGTCTTCAAGGATATGGCAGGGCTAGCATTACATCATATGCAGACACATATGACATGATTCTAGCCCTGTGTATGATGTCATTTGCAGAGTCATATATGATGATTGTACAACTCATTGGATGCCAACCCCCCCAATAGTTTTGGCAAGTGCAGGAAATAGAGTGACCCAACCCATTAAGCCATTCTCTGGGAACTACAATAGCAACTCTCAGACTCACTCCACTCCAATGGCATCCCTCTCATCCCTTGTATGGCGGGAAGGGTGTTGTTTTTGATCCTATCCTCAAAGCATTAAGCACGTGGGTAAAATAGTTACATAGTGTGTCCACTGCATTGTGAGCCATTGGGGCTTAGGAGATTCATGATGCCACAGAAGAAATGTTCAACCCAAATCAAATGGCATCCGACATGAAAAAATACTGTTATAATTATTGCAAGGTGGCAGAACGCTGAGAAATCTGTGAATAATAAGTAAGTAATTCTGTGATGTATCCTGTGTCTTACATTTCATTTTACTATTTTTTCATTTTCATTTTTGACTAATGGAGCAGATTAACATTGAATTGGACTTTAATCCAGAGACGAGGACAACTTTTTCATCTGCTTGGGATTCTCTCAAGCACTGTACTGAAAATCCTTTATTGACTCTGGAGTTGACTAACCAAGACACTATTTCACCACAGACTCCTAACGGTGAGAGCATTAATGAATTTAATAGACTTTGTAAATTGTTCCAGGATGATTTGTACCAATTACAAAGATATGCATGGCAAAGATTGCACCTAGAGGCATGTATACATTTTAAAATAGTGCCTAGAGGCATGTGTATCTTTTGTATGCCTTCTTATGGGGACAGCCATCCCACTTTATTGAGAAAATGGCAAGATTTGAATATACAACTTGGTTTCAGCTACATCAACCTCCTTTTAGAATATTTTGCACCTCTTGAAACTGACTTAAGGAATAAAATAGATTCACAGTACAAAGTCATTTCAGAACGCTTCAACACGGAATATTTTGTTAAAAGGTTGGACAATGTATTGACTCAAGTTCATTCTTTTAGTGAAAGACTGAAACAGGTGAAGCACAAGAAACTTGTAAGGGATGCTAAAGATTTTGCTCTTGGTCAAGTTTTCTTATGGCCTAGGACAGAAACTGTACCCACGAATAGACTCTAATGCTGAAAAACAGCCTTATGCCTCCAGTTCTCTTCCCTTTTCACAAGGAACTTCTAATACTGGCATTGATATAGTTCCTTCTTCTTCATCTACAATCAGCACAATGGGTAACATGGAACTGATACCTAACAGTTTTGTTTTTAAATCCACTGAAGATGCAAGTTCTGCTAGTGATACCCCCCCTCCAAACCAACAGGCAGCCAAAGCTTTCCTTTTAGCAGGTGCCAAACCTAAGGATACAGCGCCTGCTACTAATTGTTTTTTACCATTTCCAGTCAAGCAACAACTTGGATGGAGAGGCCGATCAAACAGCAGGGGGCCCAGAAAAAGAAAGGGATCCGAAGAAAAATATGCAAACACAAGGAAACAAAGAAATTGAACTCTTTAGTGTATAATGTTTCTGATTATGTTTTATCTGATGCCAATATTTCTTTATTAGATAAAGGTCTTAATTTTATCCCTTCTCAAACCAGTATTTTGAATGAGGTTTTAATTGATTTGAGATTGTTTTGTCGAAATGTTTCTTTGAAAATTTTATTTAAAAACAAGAATGCTTTAGATACTCAAACCTTAAAAAATTTTTTTAGAATTAAAAGTAGTTTTATACCCTTTATGCCACATAATGTGGAAAGCTTTTTGAAGATATGTGAAAATGACTTTTATGAATGGTTTGCTTTGAATAAGAAAAGATGCAGCTTTTTTAATGTTACCAAAGCTGAACAAGAGTCCATTCATGCTTTAAAAAGCAATGTCCACATTATCATTAAGCCAGCTGATAAGGGCGGGGCCGTGGTCATTATGAACTCTTCAGACTATGACCATAACATGCATAGTCTTCTAACAGATGACACAGTTTATGAATTGGTCTCGTCGGAGAGAGTTAAGAGAATTATTAAAATGGTACAAACTGACTTATATGACCTTTTGATGTGTGGTCAGATAAGTTGTGAACTCTATGAATACTTTTACATAGAATTCCCCACAATCCCCATAATTAAAGGTCTACCTAAGATACACAAAGGTATTAATCCTGTACCAATGAGACCCATAGTTTCCAGCGAACGTTGGATAACCTCCACCATCTCTTCATTTGTTGAAAGCTTACTTAGACCTTTAGTAGATAATGTCCCTCATATTCTTAGGGACTCATACCAATTGGTTGAGTTTTTCAATTAATTTGTATTAGATAAGAAGGATAAAGATTTACTTTTAGTCACTATGGATGTCAAAAATCATTTTACTTGCATTCCTAGTGACATAGGGCTTCAAGCTATCAGAGAGATCCTAGTTGCTCAGTCTGACTATAGTAATAATAGACAAATTCTTATTAATTGTTTACTAGAATTAATACTCAACAATAATGTTTTTTTGTATAATGATCACCTTTATCTGCAAAAATGGGGGGTTGCCATGGGCACCCCCTGTGCTAACAGTTACGCTAACCTTGTAGTTTTTCACTGGGAGTGCAACTGTTTGTTCCAACAAGCAGAATTTAGCAGAATCAGGATGTATAAGAGATTTGTGGATGACGTTCTTTTCATATGGGAAGGCACACAATTGGAGTGTACTAATTTTATTAAAGAACTAAACACTACAACGTCTTTTCTAAGGTTTACAGCAGAGACATCTTGTCATCAGATAAATTATTTAGATTTAACATTGGACCTTGTGGGGAATAAAATAGTCACTTCATTGTACAGGAAACCTACCTGGAGGAACACGCTACTCCGTTATGAGAGTATGCACCCCAGATTTACTTTCAAGGGCATTATATTAAGCCAAATGTATAGGATATATAAAATATGCAGTAACAAAACTAATTTACAGTTAGAACTCAATAATTTGGAAGCTCTGCTTAGAGAAAGAGGTTACCCTCTAAATTAATTACAGAATGTAGGCAGGAAATTATAGGGAAAAGGAATGTTACTCACAACCTGGATGACTACACTAGGAGCATCTCAAAACCCTATATAAGAAACAAAGATAAGTTCACTGATAAGTTGAGTTAGGTCACTAAATACACCAGTGATATCATTAGTCTCAACAAAATCATTAGCAGGAATTGGAATGTTTTAATTGCTGATGCCTTCACTAAAAAATAGTGGGTGATTATCCCAGATTTAGTTACAAGACATGTAACAATTTAAAGCAGTTACTTTGTCTAGAAAAGATTTCTTCTAACAATTATGTAACGGAAGAACTACAGGGCACATTTCCATGTGGACACTGCCATATGTGTCCCTTTATTTCCAAGGTTATCAGCTTTCAACATCCTGAAGGGTTTTTTACTTTTAGACCCAAGTTCCATAGTGACTGTAACAGTGTCAATTTAATCTATTTAGCTACTTGTGATAAATGTGAAGTGTTTTATGTTGGCCTTACCAAGAGGAGACTTCGTGATAGAATTTATAATCACTGTTATGACATTAAGAAAGGTCATGAGTGCAATGCCTTAGCTAAGCACATTAATGAACATAAAACTCATACATTTAGTTTCAAGGTCTTGGAACTAGTGGCTTTTAACCATAGAGAAGGTGACAACATCAATCAGCTAGCTATTAAAGAACTTAAATGGATTTTCACCCTGAAAGCTCACATTTATCCAGGCATCAATCAGTCTGCATCTATTAAACCCATTTTGAATAGTAGAAAGTTATAAATATAAAATATATTGTCTTAGGATATAGGTCAACATAACATTAGTTGTGATTTTTAGCTCATGGGTACTGTCCCCTTCTTTTGACCTGTTTGGTTGACATTCCTTCTCCCTGTAGCTCCTGGCTTATTGAGTACATGTTTTTCTGTGACCTTGGACATGGCTTATATATGCCCTCTTTTGAATATTTTATATACCTATAAGGTGCCTTTGATGTTTAATATATATCACATATATTACTTTAATATCTGATAGAATATTCCTTATACAAGCCTAAATATAGAAGATTTGGTCTATATATACCTCTTTTGTTTGATTTTTCAATAATATATATTTTTTAATAATATTCTCATCAAGATTCTGGGAAATAATTCATATAACACATTATATGGTTTTTTTCATGTCCTTTTACTTTTAAGTATCTTTTCAGATGATCACTATATGCTATCGGTTGCAATTTACATTTATTGGCCACAGTATTTGTGCTCTTGGCAGCAGTATAAGACATTTTTTTATACATTGTGTTTCACAATTATTAGTTTTCTTAATCTCAGTCTCGTGTTTTATTATGAGTTATATGTTTATTAATTTTATATATGAGGTATTAATAGTAATTAATATTTTATATAACATCTATGGCAGTCATACGGTGTTTGTTTTTCTGCATTTGCTGCCTTTTATAGCGGACTCCCTTGGGAAGTTCGGCTTGTGGCATGTTTGATTCTGCGGTGTATTGTTGGAATGATTTTTGATTTGTTTTTGCTTTGATTGCATTTTGCGACGTTGTTCTTGGTGGTTTTCTTTGTAAATATTTTTAGGTAGGTACTGCAATAGTTGCTGTGAAGCACTGACTGGTTCATTTTGATTGATAACTTTCACTTACGTCATCAGACTTTCATTCTCTTGACAAATGTTACTTCGTCTCCCTGGTAAGCGTGTCTGGCTACTGTTATCAGTTTCTTTAAATTACCATTCATCACCTGTTTGAATTTGAAAATTACATTCTTTCAGGCTGATGAAGAACTAAATAATCAGTTTCATGTAAGCGACTCCCCCTTTTTTGATTGGATTTATATTATTTTAACATATTTTAATATATCTTAGTATATTTTGATACATAATTACTACATTCTCCTAATAGGATTTTAGGTAGTATGAATACTGAAGTAGTTCAGTCGATGTTCCTTGAATGCAGGACTTTTAATAATTTAAATTAAAATAGGCACGATGTTTTTGCAATATATTCTTGATGCTTCCTATAAGTATTTTCTGTCTTTCATGGCTTGAGCTTTGTCTCACATTTTAAGCGTATTATATGTGTTTTAATTTTTGGATCGGTATACGATCTATGTTAGCGTAACTATGGAGATTCCTCATGATAGTTCTATGACAACATGGAATTTTTTATGCTAAAGGTTGTGTCATAATGACAGTATTTATTAAAATATTCAATGTTTTTGACATCAGTAGCGTTTTTTTAATGGCTGTGTATACACTGTTTTTTTAACAAATGAAATTCTAACATGATTAATGAATTAAGTAAAGGCCATTATTGCTTAATTGTTATTTTGCCCGCCAAAATTTCTGATATATAAGAACTTTTGTTTTTACTGTTTAAATACACCTGAAGAAGCGTAGTTAAACTACGTGAAAGCGCTTGTGTTCTTTTATCTCTATAAAGAAGATTTACGCATATTGGTTCGTCTCCAGTGGTGACTCCTGTTTGGATCTCATACTACTATTTCATTTTACTAGTATGTTACTTCCAATACCAAAATGATATCTGCCACTACTATTTACCATTTTAAAGATCTTAATGTGCTAAGAAGATTCAGAGCTCATACTCCAGCATGTATGCTTCGTCTGAACTTCCTGCGCAGGCATCTTGCTGTACTATACCTACAATGTACTGTAATGGAAGCAAAAGTTGTGCTATAATGACATTGCATATCATTGTATCATTTATAAGCTTCACCCAGTAAAGGATCAGCTGCAAAACTAGCACCGGTATGTCTTATCTTAAAGGTCCATGACTTCTGCAGGGGTAAACCTTTTGTTACTCATAAGAAATTCTGAATTTCAATCATTTCATAAATGAGTATATAAAATAAGATGTAATATGTACAGGGAAAAGGTCATCTGATGAATAATTATAAAAATGAATGCAGAATATGTAAAAGTGAAGAGCATTTTTGGTTTGATTGTAAAATGAATAATCAGTATAATGTTGAGAAGGATGATGAAAAAAGTGTTGTAATGTCGGAAAGCTACATGGAAGGAGGGGAAAGGTGTTGAAAAAGGAGATGACGTGGAGAAAAATGTTATTTTTCAGGAGAATGAAGGTAACTGAAGTGAGTGTTGAAAATGAAGAGGAAATTGAAAGTGAGAAGTCAGATTTTTGTGAAGGGAGTGTAAAGGACATTAGTACCAGAAATGTGTTAGGTGCTAGGGTAAGGGTGAGGAAAAGAAGATTTAAAAATACATCAACAATGATTAAAAAGAAAGATGTGGAGCAGTTTTGGATGTGTTCCAGTTAATGAAAATCATGAAAAATCTGGCTCTGAAGATCAAAGAATAGTTCCACATAAAGTCAGAACAATACTTAGTTGGGGAAAATAAAAAAATAAGAAAATAAAAATTTAAAGCACTTCCTTTAAAATGTAAATGTGAATAGCATTAATAATACAGCGAACAAAACAAACTGAACTTCTAAAAGAAATAACTGTCAGGGACACACCAGTTAAGCCACAAACTGTATGTAATAATTGCATTTTAATCCAGAATACAATTTTGTTCAACTCCCTGGTCAAACTTCTTCAGACTAAAACATTTTTTTCATTTAAAAACACACAAATACAAATCCCATATTTCAAAAGCACCTATCACAATATCACATAAAACCTTTGTTGAATGTCTCAAACAAACAAACAGCAAGTACGGATGGCAAACAGTCCAATTGAACGCATTGAAGACATGACAAAATATACATCTAGCACATAAGAAAATAAAATAAATGCTTTAGTTAAATATATTAAAAACATGACAAACACAGGTGAAGTAAGTGCACAGTACCTAGAGACGTACTGCTGTACTAATGTTCCACAGTAGCGGATTGTATAAACAAACTATAGCAGGATTTGCCATCCGTGCTTGCTGTTTGTTTGTTGGATACATTCAACTAACGTTTTAATACATGATTATTTTAATAAGATTTCTCTCAATTAATTAGGATTGTTTTATCCGCCCATTTATTGCTGCTAGTTATGGGCAGATATGTGTTGATTATTGTCTTAATTACTGTCATGTTGTGATAGGTACTTTTGAAACATGTGATTTTTATTTTTGTGTTTTTAAATGAAATGGTTTCAGAAAAAAACGGTTTTAGTCTGAAGAAGTTTGACCAGGAAGTTGAACAAAATTGTATTCTGGATTAAAAAGCAATTATTACATACAGTTTGTGGCTTAACCGGTGCATCCCTGACAGTTATTTCTTTTAGAAGAATAGCATTAATGATACTATAAGAAGAATAAGTATCCTGGAATGGTGTGCTGAATGTGATGTGGATGTTATTCTTATAAGAGGATGCAAGATTCCTGACAAGTGAAAAAAGATTGCAAAGAGAAATATTGTGGGGTGTAACAATAGCATGGAATTTAGGAAGTGAATATTGTTCTGGAGTATCTATATTGTGTCAAAAACAGTAAAAAATATTAGCTCTAATGTTGGTAAGGATGGAAAGGTTAACTCTTGTGGATATGAGGTGGACTGAATATATTTATAGAATTGTAGCATTAAATGCATATAAAATGACAAGAAAAAAGAGAATCTATTTTGTGAAATATTACATTATATGGTGGATAGCATGGACATTATTATTGCAGGGGACTTTAATTGTGATTTAAGGGGAAATTGTAAAAAGAAAGGTAAAGATGTTAAAATATAAGAAGTTATACAATGTGGCAAGTTAGCTGTGTAGAATAAAAGTCAATGCACTTATAGAAGAAGGGCAATTGGATCTGAAATTGATTGTTTTCTACTTTCTGAAAGTTTGGGTGTAGCAGATGGCAAAGTAGATAAAAGTTTTTTTGGATCATTTAGCAATATGGATTGAGGTGATGGAAGAAACTGGGTATATTAAAACAGGAAAGGGAATAAAAATAATACATGAGAAATTATTGGATGAATTTGTAGAGTGGGAAACATTGCAGTTATGAAGTGACTATATAGCAATGAAGGACTTTTATACAAAATGATCTGAATGGCAGATTAAATGTAAAAAGAAGCATAAAAAGTGTTTCCCCCCATCGGCAGGATGATGTAAGAAATGAAGAGAGAGCGAAGTATGGAAAAATGTATAGAAATATATCAGAGAATTTAGAGATGAATACAAGAGAGAATTATGATATGGAAAAAAATGTATACAATACATTGAGAGCAAAATAAGATACTGTTTAAACATAGATATTATTTACAAGTATGGATGTGTCTGCATATGTGGTTAAAATAGAAATAGATGATCTTAATATAATTAGGGTAATGAAAAATGCAAAAAGAGAGGTAAACCAAAAAAAAATAATTCTGAGTATTGTAGTACAGTGTATATAAACTATGTATAACAGTAGAAAGAAAGAAAATAAGAGAGAATGGAAAGTAAAAAAATTTCAAGAATAAGTTAAGGAAGAATTTTTAAAAAGAAATTACTCTTACTAAATTGGATGAAATATTTAGGAAAGCAAATGTTGATTTAGTATCAGGTCCAGATGGTGTTGAGTATGAAATGTATAAGAAATCAAGGAATTGACAAAGATAATGTTTTGAATGAATAGTTGAAAGAAGATTTTCTTTATAAACAGGTATATAGTGGGATATAAAAACTTATATGGAGGAAAGATGAAAAGAATGAAATAAGAAAATGGAGACCTACCACATTAAATAAAAATATTATACATTTTAATAAAATAATACAGTGGAGAACTGAAAATTATTACTAGTGGTTTGAGAAATTGTGGATGCTGTGAAATTTATGGTAGGTGATGTTAGTAAGGTATTTGACACAGTAGGACATGATGCTTTACGGGATGTTATGGAAAAGAATGAAATAGGTAATAGAATTAAGAGAGTGTATTTGTGAACATATCAAAATAATACAGTGAGAGTGCTAGTGAATGTGTGGGTGAGTAAAGAAATATGCATGAATTATGTTATAAAGCAAGGATGTCCCATGGGTGATATATTGTTTGCATTAGTAATGAATGTGATAGTGAGTGAAGTAGTTTAGAAAATGAAAGATGCTAGATATATAATATGAAAGGTAGTGATTCCAGTAGTTTTGACATATGCAAATGATATAGGTGTGGTTGCTAAAAGTAAAACATGGATGAGGGAAGTGTTGATTGGTCTGCATGGATGTTTAAAGGTAATGGTAATGGCCTTGCATAAAGATAAAAGTAGGGGGTTGTTTGGTGTTATGAAAATTAGAGGGGTACATTTTCAATGAATTAAGTATCTTTGCTAGGGATAACATTTGGGAAAATTATATAATTATGAGGCACTGGGAGAGTTTGATAAAAGAAATTAAAAAGCATTCAAGAAAATGTTTAACTGTTGAATTCTGTTTTAATAGGAAAAATAATATATATGTCAAATGTTTATATGACTCCAGAAAAATATTAAAAAAAATGTGCAACTACTAGTTTCTTCCATATGGGGTTGAACATTACACCCAGTGAAAAGAGATGTGTTGTATGTGAGTGAAGATGAAGGGGAACTGGGGTATTAAATCAAGGAGTTTATT
Organism: Protopterus annectens; assembly: GCF_019279795.1. NCBI lineage: Eukaryota > Metazoa > Chordata > Ceratodontiformes > Protopteridae > Protopterus > Protopterus annectens. The sequence goes on from NC_056737.1 coordinate 1,983,549,641, forward strand.
CTGATTCTTTATGCTTGCATAAAGTATTAAAGTGGGTAAATGAAGAGAACGAGAAAATAAGAGTGAAAATATTTAAATATAAGCACAAAAATAATTAGGAGATGATAAGAATTAGAAAAAGATATAAAGATTATATAAATAAAGAAATTAAACTAATAGAAAATACTAGCATGGAAATGAAAATTGAAGATGCAGAGAAAAATAGAAGGCTATGGTATAATCATGTAATGAAACAACATTAATATATAAATCCATGGAAAATTTTACCAGAAGAAGAGATAAAAGCCATTAAAGTAAGGAAAAAGTGATGTACTGAGATTATAGGGTGTCAGGATTTCCTATGGAGACAGGTAATAAATAAGTTACTGGTAAAGGAAAATATGCCATATAAAAAGAACATTGAAAGTGTGTGTTTATTTTATGAGGAAGAAAAGACAACAGAGCATGTTTTTTAAAATATAAAAGTAGTTAAGACTGGAAAAAGTTGTGTGAAGAATTTTTTTTGAGAATATTGATGACATAACAATATAGATATGAATATGATTATGTATGAATATTATAAAAACAACATGAAAAAATATGTGAGAAGGGTTATTTGGAATGAAAGACTGAATGAAATTGTATTTAATGGGAGATGGAGTTTGGCTGATACATTGCAAAAAGATAGATTATAGCTGTGAAAAAAGGAGTGGGGATCAGTCATTGAAGAATAATAATGATGGCGGTATATAGGAATGTGCAGATAGGTACTTATAAATATGTATATTTTGCAAATATGTAAATAATGTTTTGTTTATGTTGTGTAATTTAAAAGTCTCCCTCTCTTTTTGATAGTTGCATTGGTATCTTTTACATCCACCTGAGGTACCACCAATTCAAGCAGCTGGGACCTCACTTTATGAGCCACCAGCTCAAGCAGCTGGCACCTCAGTTTAACATCTCATTCAGACAGCACACTCAGGAGTGCACCCACCCCCCTTAAGCTGAACTTCAGTGTTAATAATCAATCTAACTGGTATGAGAATAAAACCCATAGCCTTCTGCATTAAAGGTAAGTGTGCTACCTGATGCTCCATAACACTAAAAATGCACAAAAGACTGTAAGCTACCAACATCACTCTATCTGGAATCTCTACAAAACAGCACATGGCCAGCTATCGCAAACACGCATGTGGTTAACAAATGTAAACAGCAGGCAATGATTTTTATAACCTATTAATCTGTTTAATCAAATAATTATACAACAAGAAAAGCAAGCACCTAGCCTTATACAAATTGTGCCCCTTCTCATCTAATAAAACACAACTTAACCAAATTAGTAAAGAACTCATGAATATTATGAGAAGCAGCAATGCTGCTTAAAAGAACAAGATAGCTGCTAACATTAACACTAACTTTAACACTAACACTAACAACCATAGGGCCTTTTTAGCAGTGTATGTAAAATCCAGAATACTGCCCTGCCATTTTCTGACTCATTGTAAATGGTTCATCTCATACTTACCCAGAAGTCATAGCTAACTTCTTAACTAATGAAGTCAGCTCTAATTCACTCCACCTGCTATATCATTGCCCCCCACCCCCTTGCCAGCTCAGGCCATCCCCCTTTGTTAATACTGACTATGTTTCAGCATCCTTCGGAAAAACAAAATATAATACTTCCAAAAGGCCATCCAACATACCTAGCTGAGCATATTGGTAAGTATAGATTCATAGTTTAACACTAGGCCAACTACCCTTTTGGATCATTTTAACCCTAGCCATATCCCCCATGTGAGAATCAAACCCTGCATCTTGTGTCAATAAAGTAAACACTTTAACCATTTCAACATACCTAGCTGAGCATATTGGTAAGTATAGGTTCATAGATTAACACTAGCCCAACTACCCTTTTGGATCATTTTTAAGCCTAGCCAATTCCCCCGTGTGAGATTCAACCCCTGCATCTTGTGTCAATAAAGCAAACACTTAAACCATTATGCCAACCTCCTGCTTAATAAGCTAACTGCCCAGAAGGACCATTTTAAGCCCGCCATTAACACCAGATCAGAATTAAACCTTTAGTCTATGACACAAAGGCCTTAACCATTATGACAACTCCACTAAGCCATAATTCTCCTAAACATCTTCAAAGTTTCATCACAAGGTAGGTACTTGAACAATGGAGAAACACTATAGTTAGGCCACTCCATAAGGGCACCTCTGCTTTCACCCAGGTAATTATAGGTACATCAGCCTCACTAGGCTTATCTGTCAGGCCATTGAATGCATCATTTATTTGTTTATTTTTGACATTTTTTTATTGGGAAAGCCTGACTGGATAATTTTGCACATTTTCTACAGAGGCCCTGGGAGAAAAGCTCTAAAAGTAAAGGACATAAACTGCATATGCATAGGTGAAAATTGACATCATATAACAATTGCAAACACATAGATTAATGCAAATATTAATACACATGTGACATGTAGAATAATACACGTAGCATCATTAAAACAAAATAAAATACAGTATCATGTAACACTGAAATGTGCTGACATTTTGTAAGTGCAAGAGTTTATTACTCACACATAAAGCAAATGACAGAGTGGAAAATTCAAACAGCAGATGAGAAGTAGGAAAGAGAGGGGAGAGTAAGAAAAAGTATTTGTTAAGGGTACTAAGTGGGACAGATATGGGAGGCAGGAGCAATAAGGAGTAAAAGCAAGTTTACGAGCAAGGGACATTGTAAGAGTTAAGAAAAATAAAAACAAATAAAAGGAGAGCTAAGATGTAAACAAGTATTAGAGAAGAAGAGGCTGAACTGTTAGCCAGGAGAGCAGCAAGTGCAAAGCCAGGATTCAGAAAGGAGTTCTCTTAGTTGTAGCTTAAATACATGAATGAATGAATGAATGTTATTTATTGCTAAGATTGGTGCAGGGATCGTACTCCAGACTTTTGCTACACAGTGTGAGTACAGACGTTGACCACAGTTTTTGTAAGGCTTATGGGTGTCAGGTAGAATTTTGTCAGAAAATCCAAGATGACGATTTGGGAGGTAGTTGTGGATTATTGTATTTATAGCTGGACAGAAAGCAGGATTAAATATAATTTGTGTGTTAAGAGAAATTGGGTGTAATTTAGTTGGTGGGATAATTATAGACAACTTTGAGTTTTTAGTGCAGAGCAATGATATACACTGTGACTTGCATGAGATACAAATCTAGCTACCTTGTTGTAACACTGTTATAGTTTAGATTTTAGAGTGGCCCAGAGGTTAATCAAGATGGGAGAACCATATCATAGAGAGGGGAGTAGTGGCAAGAGTGACTCTAGTAGATACAGTAAAGATTTTTTTATCTACATAGTATTTCTATATTTTGTGAGTATTAATATTTTTTAGTTTTATTATTGCCCTGTATGTAGAGATCATATTTGAGGTTTTCACCTGGTGTAACCCCCAGCACTTTTATATGAGGCAATACTTCAGTTGGAGTATTGTTTCGTGAGGTGATCTTAAAGTTATTTTTCATACTGGTGAGGGATTTGGAGAAAAATAAAAGGAGTTTTTTTTTTTTTTTTTTTTTTTTTACTAAGAAGGCATTGATGGTTACAAAGCCATGTTTTAATAGAGTTAAAGGCATGTTGTTTAACCTTTTCTAAATTTTCTAGATTTTCTGGATTATCTGAGAGAAAGATAAGGGTAGAATCATCTGCATACTATACAAGGGATGCCATATAGAAGTATGAAGAGAAGGAACTTCATATGTGTTAGGGTAGATGATGGCTGCCCCTCCAGATTTTTTGTTATGCCTGTCAGTTTTAATGATGTTGTATTAAGGGAAAATAATTTCTTACTCTTTTATATAAAGTTATAGCCATGTCTCAGTAATGGCAACAATATCTGGTGTATTGTAGAACTAATCAATTAAGACATATATCATCTTCAAAGATTGTAATGGGGGGTAATGCCTTCTAAGTCTTGTTACCTTCTTCAAACAAGCCAGGAAATCACTAGATGAAAGACACCCCATCCACTCTCCTTTTGTGGACTTAGTCAAAACATTTAATACCATTTTCCACTCTGACATCATAGATAAGCTGTTGGATTGCTAACTGGCATCACAGAGCTGATGTAATCAGAATAAATGCTACCATCTCTGAAAAGTTAAATATAGCTAGTAGCATTCCTTAATGTTCTGTGCTAGGCCTCCTCTGATGTCTAGTTGGGTTGTTTAACTAAATTGGCAGATGACTGCAAGCTAGGAATCATCCTAAGCTCCCCCCACACAGTGTAATAGTCCAACAAGACCTTGATTGTACTATTAATCAGTGCTGTAATCACGATCTCACCCTAAATGCAATCAAATGTATTATAGTAACTTCTGGTAAAACTAGTGCCCCTGTACAGTATCACATACATGGAATTTTCCTTAACAGTAATGCTGTGATCTAGGATTTAGGACAATGAGCTGTCCTTAAATCAGAAAATCTCCAGTGTTCATAGAAAATCCATCTTTCCATCTCATCTGTCCTGTAATCTCAACTAAATCACAATTTACCCTAATCCCACTGTATACTGCCCTCATTCACCACATCATATCTCATTACAACCGAGTGACGCCTCCAGGTGCATCTGCAGTTAACTCCTACTGACGTCTCTAGGCATCAAATATTGCTTGGTCATATTTGCATCAATAATTCCTAAACCATGCTATGTACAAGGCTTTAAAAGATTTCATTCACACAATGGCAAACTGAAATGCATTAATACATGACCTCTGTCTACTGCAGGTGAATAGATATTAACTGTTATTTTTATGATACTAATTTATACAGATATATTTTTCATATTTTTGTAAATATCTCAACAGCCAAGTAACACAGACAGAAATCCTTAGTCTCCTATGAAAGCTCTCAACTATATGAATAAAATGTTGCTGACACTGTGTGTAACTTGAGTGGTTGCTGAGATACTGTAAGTTGTTTACAAAATATTATAAATGTAATAGTTACTGTGTTTACTGTGACTTACAAAATATGGTTTAAGACCTAGAACCTAAAGAATACCACCACCATAAAAAATAGTTTGTGCTGAAGAGTTTGCCATTTATACTGCTTTCATAATCCTTATGGTTCCAGAGATATGAACAAATATGAGGAGATAATTTGATTCTGTCAAAAGGCTTAGGCTCCGCTCATTGAAAGTTACAGTGCAAACTTCCTGAGCTCCATTGGAGTGAATGAGATATAATACAACGCTTAGCTTAGCAAGTGTCGCTCTAAACAACTTTCCCAAATAAAAAAGATCCCATCATTTTACAGAGCTCTAGCTAGACAGGATGGTACCCGGTGCATCTGATTTGGACCCCTCCAGTTAGTGCTGTCAGAGTTGAGAGCCAAAATAAATTCCTCCCAAAGCTGAACACCAAATGTCCTACCCTCTAACACAGCAAAAAAGGAACAAAAGTATTCATCTCTGCAAAGAGACATTTCTATGTGTCCATTATATACAGAATAGCTCTTTGCTCACACGTGCTAAACTATATCAAGAGCTATAACAGCTCTGTGCACTAAAGTTCAGTGACTATAAAACAATTCTCTAGACTACACAAAGAACTATTGTATATCAGCATAACAGCTCCTTTTTAAACTGCTTTGTTAATCTATAGCATTTAAGGTATGATTCATGGTTGCACCTGCTTAAATGATTGCTAATAATGCTTTCAGGGACTGACTAGCACTATCAGATATAGTGACGATCACACCTCCCCTGACAACTTGCACATAGAAACAGCTGCCCCCTTCACCCTTCCCTGTCTCTAGCACTGTTGCTTTATACCCAAAAGAGTCCAGGTTTTAAAGAACTGCTGCTATTCTGATAGGTAAAAAAAACATGTCCTTATTTTATGTGGCCTATAGACTGATGCAAGGCAATCTATCCCTTGCCTCCTGAGCTATGTGAAATCCTGCTCCCTCTCTACCCTCCTTTTCCTCAGAGGAAAACATCTCAGCTAATGCCCATTCAAAAGGTGTAGTTCTATGACAAAATATCAGCAAATATTGATTAAGGGATAAATTCACTACCCAGTCTCCAACTCCTATAATACAAGCTTTGTCTAAATATTAGACAGTGTAAAAGCCTAGCAGCATTCAAACTTCAGTTAGATAAATGGGCAGGTTCCCATCAATCCTTCCCCAAAGCCACTGCCTACAAGCTTCTAACTATGCCAAAATAAATATTGTCTTACCACAATCCTCCCTGTTCCTTCACTGCTTCTCTTCTCTTGTTTTCTCTTCTCTTCTCTTCTCTTCTCTTCTCTTCTCCTCTCTTCTCTTCAACTTTTCTATATTTCCCTTCTCTCTAGTATGACCCAAGATTAAAATATTATATCTATATCGTCCAACTTAATTTTGTCACTTTTTTGCATCTTTTTGAAGTATTTACTATCAAAATAATGAATTCCGTATTAACTTTTAATGTAACAGTTGAAAAATAAGGATAGAAACTGTTCTGTTGAGTGTTCACTATGTTGAAAGTTCGGAAGCCTAAAATCGACATTTGGCATTTCCTGAACAGTTCATCTTCTGCAACATAAACAGTTCATAAAACACAAACATTTTTACTGGTTTGCAGGGGGCAAGCCCCCCCTGCACCCCCCATTTCAGGAGCTGTGCTGCCAAGACCCCATGATCAAACTACAGTGAGGAAAAGGTTAATTTTTCCCATCCCCACTGTAGTGCGATCCAATTGTAAACAGCGACGCTCAAAGCTGCAAACATGGCCTATGAGTTGATGTTTTGGAGGCAATGGGATTTCCACTTGCAATTTTGCACTTTTACACCTTTACCCTTGACCTTATGACCAACAGTAAGGTAAGTTTTACACATTTGATAGTAAACCTTTTTGAACTACTAACTTGACTAAAAGGGGTATTCTTTTATGGCATTGCTAGATATGCTTGCCATTTGCAATGGCTAATATCTGCTTCCTTACTATAGGCCTATGAACCTAGGTATGCAAGAAGTACTCACGTCTTTGATACATGGTCTCAAGCCCAGCAAAAGAATGTTATGAATGCTTTACTACATACATCATGTAAGTATGCAGCAAAAATATGTATGTATCTCTCACATACAGTAGGTAAGCCTACAGGGACATTATACATATCTTCTTCAACTAGCAACAGGTAAGCAACACATAGCAGCACAATGTCTCCCACCCACACATACCAAAGAAACTCACACTAATAATCTGCACCTCCACAAAATAAGGAGCAGGTAAGTAATCAGTGGTTTCAGGCCGGTGTCTCACCTTAGAAATACCCGTAAAACACACTGCAATAAGTGTATGTGCACCTGCTCAACTCAGAGGATGTAAGCAGAGAACAGCTGCCAGGATGTCCCAATGACCTCTCTGTACATCCCCAGCTGCTTACATTAAGGATTTTACCAGCTGTGGGTCTGGACCAAAGAGACTGGTCAGAAGGTGTCAAGGAAGTTTGAACTGATGAACAAGGAGGGTCTTTAGGATGCAAATGATTTCTGCCAGCTGTGGTAATAACCAAGCAAAAGAAAATATGCCATTTTTGTATATTTCTAGATAATATGAATTGAACAGCTAGGGCTATATTTTCCTTAAACATCACTACAGAGCAGGTCTATACATTATTTTACACAAAACGTTTGCTTCATCAGGGGACACTGATATGATACATTCTGCAAACCTAGCTGTCACACTGTCACATGCAACACTGAGTACGATATGCTCAGAAATTGTACTTTGAGAGAACTGTAGCACTTTTGATCTATCCTCCTGTTCTTCATTTTGTTGATCACCACAGAAATCTTCAACCAGCAATGCTTGTTGCCTTCCTATCTGCCTCCACGAAGGCCACATATTATGTAGTATCAGATGAGCCTGGAATATTCATGCTGCCTTCTGGGGAGTACTGCTTCAAATCTCCTATTCATGTAGAGACCTGTCAACCACTTGTTATGACATTATATACTGTGCTTTTTTGTTTGTTTGTTTGTTTGTTTGTTTGTTTGTTTGTTTGTTTGTTTGTTTGTTTGTTTGTTTCTGGTCCATATACTTACTAGCAAGCTGGTCTTAGTGCACATGCCTACTGTCATATGTGGACATTACAGATCCTTCCAGGATGATTAGAACAGTCAGTGGAAATGAAGCCTAAGACACACTACAGACAGCCAAGCATTTATTGAGTGGAACCTCTTCAGATTCTTGTGTACCATACTCCCAATGTCCACTGTGTCACATATTACAATACATATGCAATCTATGGAACTGGGCACCATTTCCTGTCTTAAAATCCTATGGAATTCTTGCATGATCGCATGTCATTCCTGGTAGGTAGCCAGAATTATGATGTTTTCTCACAAGTTGCAACATGTAGGTGAGAATAGCAGGCTCTATTATTGATGGAGATGGGCAGCATATGCCTAGTGTATAGCCTCTAGGATTCTGGAGTGGCTCTATGGTACACATGATGAGTGCAGCCTCAACCTGGATGACAAACAAGAGTACCCCACCTTCCAGATCACCTATTTTGAGGACCATGATGCACATATCATACATCGTGTGCAGCACTCTACCAGTCAGGAAACTCTTCTCTTCATCAACTTTGTAACAATTGTTTTATATATATCTACATACATATGTATCTATCTACCTATGGGTTCATTGTGTTTCATTTACATTTGTTATAATGAATGTTTAGTTAGGATAATTGTTTTGTCAAACCACTGGTTGGTTTATTACAGGATGCCAGCATATGTGTTGTGGGAATGCAATACAGTGAATACTATATATAATTAGTGTGTGGGGGGGGGGGGTGCAAGCCCCTGCCTAAAAACTTTTTTATTTTTATTTGATTGGATTTCAAGCATTTGTGGTCAATGCAGCATATACCAATTGAATCAGTGATATAGTGAAATTAACAATATATATATATATATATATATATATATATATATATATATATAGGTCCCCTACAGAATTCCAAAGACCATATGATCGAAGTTTTAAAATTTTGAAATCCTGAATGGAGATCAGCATACAGTGGGGAATGGGAAATTTCCCTTTTCCTCGCTATAGTGCAATCTCGGAGTTGGTAAATTTAAGCAGCGGAGGGTGTGGGGGTGCAGGGGGGATGGCCTCACTGCAAAAACATGTTTTTTGATATGTTGACTGCTTTTTGGAGGGTTTCTTAATTTCAAGATTCCAGGATCTCGAGGTTCTGAATTCGATAGTCTAATCTTCGGGATTTTGGTCTTTCAAAATTAAGAATTGAATAAATATATATATATATATATATATATATATATATATATATGTGTGTGTGTGTGTGTGTGTGTGTGTGTGTGTGTGTGTGTGTGTGTGTGTGTGTGTGTGTGTGTGTGTGTGTGTGTGTGTGTGTGTGTGTGTGTGTGTGTGTGTGTGTGTGTATGTATGTATATATATATATATATGGGTCCATGTTGTTACATCAAAAGTTCGGTTCATCGAACTGTACTTTCGCGGACTCACTTTAGTGAAAGTTCATTTTATCGAAAATGCCCTTTCACTAAAGAAAACAAAAAAAAACATGCAGTATGCATGTAATGTTAGTTGTTCATCAACATGTAGTGTTGATGTACAACTTATTAAACTCATGTTGACATCGTGGTACAGTTGGGATAAGTGAATATTCCCTTTTCCCCACTGTAGTGCCATCTCGGAGTGAAAATATTAAAGCAGGGGGGGTGTGGGAGTTGCAGCCCCCCCACATGGGGGGGGTGCAGGGTACCTGAAAAATCTTCGAATGCTCAAAATTTCGAACATTACATGGTCGAGACCAAATGTTCGAAATTTTAAGTGTTCGAAGATTGACTTTCAATGGTGCCGTATGGTGCAGATTGGGAGACATTCCCTTTTCTGCACTGAAGTGTGGTCTCGGAGTTGGTATATATAAGTAGGGGGTGTGTGGGGGGTGCAGGGCATATTGCCCCCCTGCCTATGCTGTTAAAGTGTTTTTTTTTCTTTTTTTAGTTTTTTTTTTTTATTTGATGTTTGAACATCCAAATGTTGAACATTTGGTCACAACCATGTAATGTTCGACATTTTGGATGTTCGAACATTTAACATAGACCCAGGGGTGGGGGTGCAGGGGGGCTTGCCCCCCTGCATAATTGTGTTTAGTGTGTTTTTTTTAATTTAGTTTTTATTTTTATTTTTACGCAAAAGTGCATTTTCGATATAATGCACTATCGCGGAAGTAAGTTATCGGAAGTACGGTTCAATGAACCGTATTTTCGATGATACAACATAGGCCCATATATATATATATATATATATATATATATATATATATATATATATATATATATATATGTGTGTGTGTGTGTGTGTGTGTGTGTGTGTGTATAACGTTTACTAGAAATTAGGCTTCTAAGCACAAGAAATTTCATTAAGCACTTGTAATTCTAAATGGGCATGTTAATGCACAGGTAAAATCCTTTAAAAAACATGAGCACTGATTCACTAAATTTTTCTTAATGCATCATATTTAATCATATTTTCTTTATTAATATTATAGAGTCATTTTACAGTGCTAATGTTATATGAAAGCAGGAACAACACCAAAAAGATGTTTAACAGCATTTAGTACCTTTGCTGTGCATTTCCATTTCAGCATGCATTTTGAAACTTTCACTTCTTGAAATGGTGTATTATGACATTTCAGATAGTCGCTGCACTTTCACATGCAAAACATTTTGTTATCAGCTTCGAATGACATTAACTCAGAGTACTGTAAAAATCACATTAGGAAGCAGTCTTGAAATGAAAGGCAAAATACAAAATACAAAAATACTTTTCTACTTGTTTACAATATACAAAACATTATAGTATGTTATAAAATACTGTAAAAAATGTCAGCATTTTTTCTGCTTCAGACATTTCTTCAAAACTTAATTTACAGTTTCTTCAATAATCACTCTACATGAAAAGTATGTCAAAACTGCAGTTGTATGTACTAGACTACACTTGTATAGATGCTACTAACATGAAAAATAACATATGGTAATATTACATTAAACTTAATTTCTGTGTTAATATTATGCAAACTGTGAGGCCCATGGCCTGGCACAGCAATCAAGGAGCCTCAATCCTCACCACTAACACCAGTGAGGGGCATTTCATATAGGAGGAAAGGATAACAAATACACACAGTAAAGTGCAATTTCCCTTAAGAGCACACAGAGGTCACAGTCAGTCCGGGGCTGGTCACTCCCTTGCTCTCCAGGTCCCCAGTAAGACTCCCCACTGGCACATATCTCAGCCTAGTGGGCAAGCTAAAACCTCCAGCATCCTCTCTGTCCAACCAGTGCTTTGTGTCCGTGCCCAAGTAGCTGACACACACACACACACACACACACACACACACACACACACACACACACACACACACACACACACACACACACACACACACACACACACACACGCACACACACACACACACACACACACACACACACTCCCTCTTAAACTGATCTGCAAATGTCCATAGCATGGACTTGATTGTAGAGTTTAACCTCTCAACAAGACCATTAGTCTGGGGATGGTAGGGGTGATTTTCATGTGCTTCACCCCACAGGACTTCCACAGACAAGCCAGCAGGTCTGACATAAAATTTGAACCTCTGTCAGTCATTATTTCCTTTGGGAAACCTACCCTGCTGAAAATCTCTAACAAAGCATTTACCACCTTCTCTGCCTCTCTGGAGGACAAAGCCACTGCCTCAGTGTATCGTGTAGAATAATCCACTACCACTAGGATATACTTTTTCCCTGTGGAACTTGGGGTACTCAGAGGACCCACAATATCCATAGCTACCCTCTGAAATGGCTCTTCAATCACAGGCAAAGGCATCAAAGGATCTCTCATCTTGTATCCTGCCTTGCCTACCTTTTGGCACTGCTCACAGGTCCTGCAGTAACCTGTTACATCCCTGGAAATTCCAGGCCACTAAAAGTTCTGCATATTATGCTTCTTTGTACTTTTTATGCTCAAATGACCTGCAAAGGGAATATCATGGGCTATGGCTAGAAGCGCCAGATGGTAGTCTCTAGGCACTATCAACTGCTGTACTCTCTCATCTTCTAGCCCTCCCTCAGAGGTCCACTCTCTGTACAGTAACCCTTTATCCCAGTATACAGATCCCCCCTTTCCTTGAAAATCAGGTGTCTCCCCAGCTACCTGCCTCAGGCCTTGCAATGTAGGGTCCGAGAGCTGAGCCTGTCTCAACTCTCTCCTTTTAACCCTTCCCAGCTCCCCTTCCACAGGAAGTCTGGTATCCTCTGACAGTGGTGCCTCACTGTCAGCCTGGGTACTCCTAATCACCTCTGCCATCACAGTCACTCTGTCCAAGGGACCATCAGTACCCCCAAGCAGCTGTGGCTCACCTTCAGTCTCACTACTACTGGATAGCTCCCTCGCTGAGGTAACCACCTCACCAGTCCTGGCTGCAAGTATGCAGTCTGTCTGGGTCTCCCTTAGGCTACCAGACTTACCTGCTTACCTCCAAGTCTGACTGTGTGTAACTAGACAAGCACAGGGTACTGCACTATCAAAATCATTCCCTATCAAGACATCTGCAGGTATATTCTCAAACACACCTACTTGCTGGCTTCCTTTTCCACCCTCCCAGTCAAGGTGAACCTAGCCAAAGGTATTTGGAATGGGATCCCTCCTAAAGCCCTGACTAGAGTAGACTGCCCAGGAAAGGAGTGCTCCTCTGCAACCATTGCAGGCTTTACAATGGTTATAACAGAGGCTGTGCCTCTCTTGGCAATGGCCTCTTTGCCATTCACTACAATAAGATATAACCTCTGGTGGTAGTTTGGTACCCTTGTTATCCCAAGACAACCTACTATTGGCATTTTGTCTTTCCCACTTACTGGCTCCCTCACCTTTTGTTCCCCACCTTGTCTCCGTGGACACCTGTATGGCACATGGCCCCACTGGTTGCATTCAAAACATTTAACCTAAGCTTCTGGACATGCACCTGGACTAGAGGCATGCCCTGCTACTGGCAGATTCTGTTGGGGCAGTCTTTCCTTTAGATCCAGGAACAGTACTGGGGTCCCTTTCCTATCAGGGCTGCCCGGCTTGCCAGGTATAGGTCTCCCTTTTTCCCAAACTCATCTGAAGTGGCACATTGTCTATCAGCTAACCAGATCCTCATGTCCTCAGGAAAAGTGCTAAGGGCTTGTTTCCTCACCAAAAGGTCTGCCAGCCCTTCAAAAGTGGTGGCCTGACATCCACTCACCCACCTATGGAAATAAGTGCTCAGTTCAGCAACATATTCACACACACACTTTCATCTGCCTTGCGTCTATGCTCACAAAACTTTTTCCTATATGTTTCAGGTGTTAGCTTAAACAATTCTAACAAGTGATTTTTAACAGCAGCATAATCAAAACATGCAACATCAGACATTTTTGACAAAGCAGTTGCAGCTTTACCATGGAGTAAGGGGGTCAGGAACTGTACCCAGAGCCTTTGGTCAACACCATACTCTTTGCATACCCTCTCAAACATAAGAATGAAACTATCAAAATGATCCCCCTTTTTAAACTGCAGAAGAAATTTACTGACCTTTTCTTCTTGTGGGGTCCAGTTACTCCCTTCCCATTACCTCCATGACTTTGGCAAAGAGTCAGCATCTCCTTCTCATGCTGCCTCTGCCTCTCCTTTTCCTCAGCTTCCAGGCATAGCAGTTTCTCATTCTCCTCAGTCTGTAGACTCCTCAGTCTCTCAGCTGCTTCTTTCTCCAAATGCCTGGCCTCCAACTCAAATCTCTTTAGCTCCAGATGGATTTTTAAGTCCTCTGCAGAAAGGTTGAGCTGTCCATTCTCCGAGGGTATTATATCTCCATTTCCAGTCTGATTGTCCTCCTGGTTGCTGTTTTCTGATGCAGCTGTAACTAAGGCTGCAATCAGGTCTGTCTTAGTCAGGTTTCCATGCACCAGTCCCCTAGACTGACACATCTCTGCCAGCTGGCTCCTTGTCAGCTTTCCATACTCCTCTGCTGACATGCTGCCTGCTCACCCTGACTAACTAAAATAACAAAAGAAATAAAATAATTGTGATCTGAACTCTGAGAATTCACTGTGTGGCTGACTTAGAGTACAAAACACTGTCAGAGCTCACTGTATAACAGCTACAGGAATTTACTCTACCCACACCACTACAAGCCAATTAGCATTTGCCAAACAATTAATATGTGGTGTGGATATCCCACCACTGCCAAACAATTAATATGTGACACCCGTGCCCTGACCCAGCAATCAAGGAGCATCAATCCTCACTACTAACACCAGTGAGGGGCATCTCATATAGGAGGAAAGGATAACAAATACACACAGTAAAGTACAATTTCCCTTAAGTGCACACAGAGATCACAGTCAGTCTGCGGCTGGTCGCTCCCTTGCTCTCCAAGTCCCCAATAAGTCTCCCCACTGGCACAGCTATAGGGTCCAGATCTCAGCCTAGTGGACAAGCTAAAATCTCCAGCACCCTCTCTGTCCAACCAGTGCTTTGTGTCCCTGCCGAAGTAGCTGACACACGCATACACACACACACACACACACACACACACACACACACACACACACACACACACACACACTTTGAGAAGAGTTTATACAACCACATAGACACTCCTGGGGAAGGCTGGCACAGGTTCTCCAGTTGTGCCCCTTTTTCCACAGACTATATGGTAGAACCAGCTGCCACCACCCACTAATATTTATCAGCCACTCAAAGGCCCTTAAAAGGGTGTCCAACTATTACTGTGCAATATTATTATCCAGTTGGTAGTATAGCACAGGGCTAAAGCTATTAGAGTGGGTTTGTACAATTTTACCAAAGGCATGCAAGTATTCTAAAGAGTTTAAATTATCTCTACAAAACAGCTACAGTTGAAATGTTTTAAAAATATTTAATAATAAATAGTCAAAACAGAAGACAATACTTTTTACTACATAGTGCTAGTCAAGAGTTTACAGATCACAGATAAATATTTAAAATAATTCAGTAGTATAGTTCTGACATCACAGAAAAACACTTAGTCTAATCTTTCTAGTTTCTAAGAGAAAACACAAGTCTAAAATAACTTACATATAGAGCAAAGGCAGAGTGCTGATGAGTTGGATGGTCAAGACAAAAATGCTTAATGCTCTCTGATTCTCTCTGTTTTTAAAATCACATTCCAGGTTCACATTACATCATTCTTCACACTTCCCTGGTTTCCCAGGTTAACAGAAACTACATTTAAATTTACATTATTCACCTCTGGGCAGAAACCAGAGCAATAAAGGACATTTATGCATGGAAATTCTGGCCATTAACTCTGGCCTTAAAACAATAGCAAGAATTCCTTCATCTAGACAGGCCGGAGTTATATTTACATCAAAGGGTCACAACATGCTTTACTTGGTCAGCAGAGTGCACTGTTGTTACATTTTTTTCCAGTTCTACATGTAACACTGTTTTTACCATTTAAGACACAAGCCTGTGGTTTACATTAATATTTACAGATGACAGAATTATCTCCAAAATTCTATCTGGTTAGGCTGGCCGCCTTCATCTATCTTCACCCAATCTTCACACAAACTATATGTTTTACTACTTTTTTATCGTAAAATAATATCAGAAAAGTGCTTTTTAGAAGTGCTTAATGCCTGTACTTTAAATTTCTACTTCAGTATACAATCTACATTAGTGTAGAAATGCTGAGCAGATGAAACGATGTATTAAGAATATTCAAATATATACTATCTTCATTCAGTGTTCATTTTTTGATAGGGCTTTAGTGTAAGTGCCTAAATGAATACCTACTCCAAATGCTGAGCAATTTTCTAGTATGAACTGAATGATGGAGTGGAAATACAAAGTAATGGAGTTAAACACTGTTAAATAGCAACTTTCAAGTGTTTTGGTTGTCAGATGCCAAAAGGATAAGGATGACATCTCAATATTAATGAAGTATTTTAAGAAGGGAAGACAAGCAGCATTTTCGGTGTAAAAATAGATAGTATTGTCTTGTATATAATATTAAACGTTTTTTCTTTGTTCTTCATACTGTATAGTATGCTAACAGTGTAGAAAAGTGTCCACAAGACTGAAGGTTTGATGAATTATAAACAGAGTAATTCAGGTTATTTATATTTAATATTTTGTAAGTTTGTTAAATTCAGTTTAAAATTAATGCATTTTTAAGGGATAACTTTCTTGCCCAAGCGTCTTTCTCATGTAATTATATGATCAGTTTCTGTATTGGATTGTAAATGTTATGACCCATGGAAGGACTGCAACACCAAAACAGAAAAATATTTCTACACTTCATACCAAAAACAAACAAAAAAAAAAAAACATACAAAGTAAAGAACAGATAACATTTTTTCAAAGAACAATAATATCCTGTAGGATGAGGGTTATGGGGAACAACATACCTTCCAGAAGAAATCAGACCGTCTGCTTGGGGTCATGGCCCTCAAAATGCCCCCAGGGTGTTCTTTTATTTCTCAGTACTTCTCAGTACATTGGGTATTACTGCATTCCTATCAGTCTCCTTGCTAGGCTTAATCTCTATAAAGATGGGGGGGGGGGGGCACATGTATCAACATGCCTCCAAAAAAGTGGTTCACATATGAGTTGCACGCATAATTTTTCACTGCTGAAGGTATTTATACCATACTTTTGAAAATTATTGTACTGAGAGTGAGCAGTTTTGTCAGTACATAATAATAATGCACAAAACTATTTAAAACATCCATTGTATCTCTGAAATGCTTCTGCTGTCAGTGTGAGACAATTTATTTTCTGAGTAAAATACTTATTCATTGGCAAAATGCTTAAAACAACTTCTACCAAGAACAGTAAGCTGTAGTTGTTTACAAATATTTTCCATGAACTATCTGGTCTTCCTACCACCTTAGGATGCTGGGCTCTCATTACTCTGATAGTATATTTGGCTGTATATAGCACTTTTGACTTTGAATAGCAAAGCTTTTCACTGCATAGATTGATTATTACTTCACTGAAGTTTGACAGGAGCTTAAAATACTCCCCTGAAGAAAATCTGTTCTTAGAAATTGTTAGAAATACAACAGAACCAGTTAAAGGAGTCCACCCTCAAATGCTAGTTTTGTTTGAACCAGTATCTCATTATACAATTTAATGATATATATTCACAAGTAATGCCAGTAATTTACCTCATGTTATTACCATGAAATCCACTGTTAATTTTTGTCTAGCTTCCCTGCAGTTCCTCGAGGTAAATTTGCTTGAGAGTCAGTAGCATGAAAAAAAAGAGATGAAAGACATAATGCTGTTTACTGTTTCCCATAGAAAATCATTGCAAGTGTGGTTTCTAAGTGTGCACCAGCAATTACTCACTTGTTTAGGGAGATTTCTTCTCTTCTTCCAGTTAGTACAACCATGGAGTTGGCATATATATATATATATATATATATATATATATATATATATATATATATATATATATATATAGATTCAGGAGTGTGGATGACTTCCCTCCCATCAGGGGATGCAGAGGGATTTCCCCCTGCAAAAAACAACTAAAATTGAATTTTTAGCCCTTCTGTGTTTCTACATTTTTTTCATCCTTTTCCCTCGTCAACTTTTAGGAAGTTGGTATTTCATACTATTACTATCTTGTCTTACTTTGGTGAGTGTATAAATTCAAGAAAGTTTTGCCTTATAGTGTTTTTTTTTCTTAGTCTGTTTGTTTGTTTTCTGTATGTGATCAGTCCTATATTTTAGTTAATCTATAAACATTTGTTTGTTAGCCATCTTACTTTTTTGTGAATTCCTTGTACTAAGATATACATGATGCAGGGCAAAGGATGAAACAAAGCATGATAAAGTAACAGAAAAGAACTAACACACGCTGATAGAGATCTAATGCAAAGCACAGAACATAATTAAAAAACAAGGCAAGAATACAAACAGAGAATGAAGCACTTTCAAATAAAAAAATGGAAACAGCATTCAGTTTTATTATTTCATATCACTTAAAGGATGATAAGAAATATGATAAGGCAGCAAAGAAACTAGGAAAGTTTTGGGATGCATAAATACTTCAGTAGTAAAAGAGGGATGCTAACATACATTTATACACAGAATTGCAGAGGTCATGCCTCAGGCACTGAGCAAAATTCTTAAGACTATTTACCTTCAAAGACATAGACACATTTTCTTTAGAAGTTAGCTATAATGGAGACTGGAAGAACTTCAGCATGGAAAGGGAGAGCTTATCAGGGGGGATTAGGCTATCCCACAGTACCAGTAAGGCTGGAGCACCTCCTGTCACCTGACTCCCGCTGTAAGCAGATTAGTGACAGATGATTCCCTGGAATGAATGAAATGGACATAAGTGCTATTGCCTCAGCTGTGGATTCCTACTTCCTGCAACCGTGGAATGAATGGGCCATTTGGGACAAGGTAGAGAGGCCATCAAGTTCATTTTAATGACAGGAATTAAAAACAAAGCAAAAGAAGACAAAAGGACTCAATAAATTCCAAAACCGTATTCTCTGTGTAAAAACAAATGCGTATGAACAAGATGACACAATCTGAAAATAGAGGAGGATGTCTCGGAGACATGTGAGGAAGTAATTCTCTCACAGAAAGCTGTGATGCATAGAACTGCATTTCACAGTAGGTGGATTCAAAAGCAGTGAATGAATTCAATTTGTTGTGAGACAGATACAGAGTTATATTTGAAATGAGTAGGATGGTATAAAATCCAAGTTAACAGAAGCAGGCCATGGGGTTAAGTTCATGGAAAACATATGTGGATGTCTTCATCCTACTGGATGTTTCTTTGTGCTATTAAATTGTTAAAATATCCTGTTTCATAGTGCAAAACCATGGATTGGAATAACTGTTATGATATGCCTTAAAGAGTTTTTTATTCTACATGCATTCTATTAGGCTTTCACTCAGTGCCAGAGCTTGAACATTTTGATAACAAGTCACCACATTTTCAAAATGCTATCTTTGGGAAACAGTTCATGACTAATGCAGTGATGCTATACCGCCGTCTTCAGCAGGGTGATTTTTCAGTAAATGTGTGTCATCAGATTCTAAAAAGGAACCACATGTCCCATCATTTAGGATGTAAGTTTAGCAGTATATTTTCAGAACCACCAAACATACTGCTGTGTATCTAGTCTGGGGAATGCTCCTTTGTACTTAACAAAATCTTGCAATAATTTTACCCAGATTTTACAAACTAACAGATGACCTCATGAATGCAACATTAGCACAGGGTGGAATTCATGAAAAATCACACATTTTATAACAGACCACAACCTGTAAAAGGCAGAAGCAGAATTTTCAACTGATGTTCAAGCAAAAGCTCTGTAATATGCCACTAGCTTGAAGTTGCAGTCAGGTATGTTAATGTGCGCTGTGACATCACAAAAGTGAACCTTAGGATGAAGGTATTAGAAGGGGACAGACTGC
The DNA here is from genome assembly GCF_019279795.1 of Protopterus annectens. Lineage (NCBI taxonomy): Eukaryota > Metazoa > Chordata > Ceratodontiformes > Protopteridae > Protopterus > Protopterus annectens. Next base: position 1,983,569,179 of record NC_056737.1, read on the forward strand.
ACAGAATTCAGGTAGACGACAGACATCAAGACCATATGATGTGCAGGAGGACAGATTTAGGAATAGTTAAGATCCATGGAAAGATCAATATATGAGAGGAGGTGGTCTGAGAGGGGATTACAAAAAGTAGCTGCTAGAGAGTCAAGCCAATATTGCCTTGAAGGTTTACTAAGTAAGTATTTAGAAGATAATCTAATTGCTAGACTGGATCTACCAAGCACTGATAAAAAGTGAGTGCACAGGGTGTGTGTGCGTGTGTGTGTGTGCGTGTGTGCGTGTGTGCGTGCGTGTGTGTGTGTGTGTGTGTGTGTGTCTCTGTGTCTGTGTGTGTTTGTGTGTGGAGGGGGCTGATAAAAACTGTTAAGGTAGGTGTAATGCAGGTTATTAGCATCTGTTCCCTAAGGGTAACCTTGCAAATGGGAACACATTCTGGCAGTTTTGTGCATGAGTGACAAAAATGCATATATTGCACAGTGTGTATATGTATATGTGGATTTACTTCATTATATCAAAGTACCACGTTATAGAAACTCATTTTGTGTACACCATAACTTTGAAAGCTGACTTCCTCAAACTCCTGGAACAGCAAAAATGGCCTCCGGGAATGTAAACACTTGGCTACCATTAAAAACCAGCAAAATGAACCACATAAACCCACCAAAGTGGGGGGCTTTGCTCCTACACCCCCCAATGTGGGGAGCTGTGCTCCCCAAACCCCCCTAACTAAATATACCAACTCTGAGATCTCACTAATGTGGGGAAAATGGCAAGGTTCTCCATGGTGTCCATGGTGGCCAAGTGGTTACATTCCTGGAAGTCAATGTTGCTGTTCCAGGAGTTTGAGTAAGTCAGCTTTCAACATTACTGTGTCGACAAAATGAGCTGCTATCAAAATTATTAAACTAAATCTGTCGATTAATGACTTGCTTGAAAAAAAAAACAAAATAAAAACATCGGCTATGCAAAACAATGAAAAAGGTAGTGGGTGCAGGGGGGCCTTGAAATTTTTTCAGTGAATCACATCCATGCATTTGTCCATCAAAGTTCTTGCCCTGAAACATTTATAATAAAAGCTAAAAGCAATAAACACTAAATTAACAGATTTATGAACATTAATTGATAGGCTCAAATTGATGTCAACTTGGACATATGAAAATGGCAAACTGTATTATTTCTAAAACCGGTAGCAGTGCAGAATAAAAGTATTATAAACAATTCTAGTAAAGACAAGAATATTCAAAACTATCAGAACATCCTCAGATCTCATTAGAACATGAGGCCAAAGAAGTCTGTGGAGTGTATTCAGAAGCAATTAGGACATAGCGCAACCCTGTCTGAAACAAGATTGCTCAGTGCACTGTGAGGGAAGGATTGAAGGACGAGTGTGCTACAGTGATATAAAGCCTCCTGCATGTATTGCTACAGACATCTACTGTATAATGCTGCATGCAAATAATACAGTCTGGGAGACTGGCTCATGTGAATTTGCCATGCACTCTGTCCCACAGCTTTACTCCAGAATCTAATAGCTTGATATAGTGATTTAAAGGCAATCTGTTGCTTGCTTGTTGTTGTCTATGGCAACATGTAGGTGTGTGTATGTCTGTGTGTGTATCTTTGTGTGTTTCTGTGTGTAGGACATGAGTAGGTCTGTATCAGTGCTTGTGTGGGAGTGTGGCTGTCTGTTTGACTATGTATGTGTTGGAATGTGTGTCAAAGAGTGTGTGTGTGTGTGTGTGTGTGTGTGTGTGTGTGTGTGTGTGTGTGTGTGTGTGTGTGTGTGTGTGTGTGTGTGTGTGTGTGTGTGTGTGTTATATACATATGGGTCCACTTCTGAATCTTGAAATACTGAAATATCAAATACCAGAATAGCGAAAGTGCAGTTGTTCGAAACTGCATATTGTCGAATCTTAGTTTGCCAAATCTGCTGTAGGTATGGTGTGGTCTCTTCTTCACTGTATGCTATTACTTTAAGGTTTATTAGTTTCTGGGTTGTAAATATGGTGACCGATGCGTGGTTATGTTCAGCGATTTAGGTAGATTTGTAGTTTGTAAGGGTTTTGACTAGAAATCGGGTTTGTTTTAGTTTTTTGGGAAGTTTTGGGAGTAGGTTAGGGTAGGTAGGTGAGAGTGTGTGTGTGTAAGTGTTGAAAGTGGTGATTTCTGTACCTGTGTAGTATGTGTGTTTCTAGTGGGATAAGTATGACAGTGTGCAATGGGAGTGCAGGGCACATAACAGTAGGTTTGTTGTTTTTTTTTCATGTTAGTGCAGTTGGTATATATAAGTAACATGGGTGTGAGGGGCACAGTGGGGCTTGCCCCTTTGCTTAAATGTATAATAGTGTTATGCATTTTTTTGTGTGTGCTTTTATGTTGGGGAAGGGTTGGGTCTTTATTTGTGTTCTTTTATTTTCTATATTTCGAATGTTGGTGTTGTTGTTTTTCATTTTTGTGGATGTTCACTATTCTGGTCTCGAGATACTGAAATTCGATATTTCAGTATTTCAAGATTCAGAAGTGATATATATATATATATATATATATATATATATATATATATATATATAATCTCCCTCTCCAGTAACCCTAACAACCACTTCAGGCCAAATTTTTCCATAAATAGGGAAAGTTTTTTTTTTGTGGATTAATGTTTAGGGCTATGGTCAGGGGCATGTCAGGGTTAGGGTTAGCATGCCTGAGTAATGTGGATGTGGATGTTAAGTTTGTTTCATGCTTTTTACAGAAGTAGAAGCTGTAAAATGAGAAACATATCCCCAATGCTTTGAGCATCCCACTTGTCTTGGTCATCTCCTGGTAAATGAGGACAGACTGCTAGTAAGCACTGATGTTGTCTTAATCTAAGTAGCTAGTGTCAGTGCTCCATCATAAAGTAGCAGGCCATGGACTGGTTAGCTATAAGCTCTTGATAAATGGTGATGTAAGAAAGAAGACACTGGTAATTAATAGTGCATGTTATCTGATTTCTGGATTTACATTGAGGACACTTTTATTAATTTACATTAGCTTATACCATTATACAGCAATAAAGCGGTGCTATAGCCCAGGTGATCCAAGTTTGAAGATGGAGCTGACATGGAGAAAGATGAACGGTAAGTGTCAGTTTGCTTTTTTCTTCTGGGTTGGGGGAAGGTGTGAGCAGTGCATGTTCCTGCAAACTCTCTGTGGTTAAAGTCCTAGTTTAACATGAAGGGAGCAGGCTACTAGAATGCTAGGGTCAATTATTATATCACATGTGGCGATATGGAATACAGCTTGAAGGTCCTTTACACTCCTGCTCCTTGAGTATGACTTAGCATGCACAAGGAAGGTGAGAGTAAAAACTGCAAAGACCCAATGGCTGGTATATGGATGACATCTCCCACTCCTGACCTCTTTGACCGAATAGGTCCATGGAGAGGCCAAGATGGCAGAACTGCATGGTCAACATTGTGAAAGGAGGAAAAAAGAAAAAAAAACAGGTTAATTTGTTCCTTAGTACATTAAATGTACTAACAAAATGCTCAGTCCTAAGCTAATCTGAGGATAGTAAAAGTGCATTTTTATTTTAAAATAGAGATTTCCCTCAATGAAAATGTAAAAATATGGGAAACAAATTAATCTTGACACCCACTGGTATGACAAAATAATTTGAATCCCATAGGAAATGGGCAGAAGTAAAACAACTGACTACTACAGCGGTTAAGTAAGATACATTTGTTTTAGAGAAATAAGACTTGTATATCTTTGTAGAGACACACAAATCAACTATGATACCGCACTGTGGTCAAAATCAGTGACTTCAGTGTTATACATATATTCTTAATTGTTTAACTTTACACTTAGAAAAACTGTTACTGATTCTACTTTAAGTGGACAGATGCACTAGTAAAATCAGTAACTAACATACTCAAAGACAGAATTCCTAGAAGCTGCTTTTTGTATAAAAATGCCAAAATTACCTTTAAAGAATGATTAAATATATCAAGCTATCTTTGACAAAAGAAGTGGAAAAATCCCACTGGCAGTCCAACATTTAGATGCAAACAAGAACAGCACAAGGACACCTCAGGGAAAGGCTTGCAATCAATCCCATGCATAAATAGTACAACACAGACTAAGGCTTTCTCTTTATGAAAACAACAATAGGCAGGAAAACATATTCTAAAACATATATAAAATACAAAGACTGCTGCCTACTTAACTAAAGCTAGGACTATCTCCAGTGATATTCCCAGAAAAGCTGTTATTCACTGATAGATGATTTTCTCAAGAAAACTTTTTATCTGGTTTTAGATGAAAAGGTCATGCATCTTTTTTTCCCAAAACTGGATCCTACTTACTTCCATTGAATTCACTTGTGCCCTAGCCTTATGTTATAGGCTGTAATCGATTCTTATGGGAATGACATTTAGCTAATAGTGATAACAATTTCTGGAACATTTTCAGAGTTTATTTTGTTCTGAACTCCTTTCATACTAAAAATTCTGTTACCAACAAAGTGCTCATAAAAATGTTTTTTCTTCAGAATCCTTAAATGGTAAAGTTGTTTTAAATGCTAAGATTTCTTCTCATGTACTCTGATGATTATGGCCAGATGCAATGAGATTAAGTTATGCCTTGTTTCAAAAAATGCAGACCTAAGATGAACAGACTGTTCAAATCCAAGCTCGTAAACATGTTAACAGCTTTGCTGCACTGTGAATAATAACACATTCTATAGTGTACTGAAACACCTGTGCTTTTTCTGTTAGTTTAATAAACCAGTCCCTTCAGACATATGAAAGTACATAGTACCTATGTGAGCAGAAAATTGACACACATTGATTTGGGCAATACGCATACTATGCTGATGAATTGATCAAATAAAATCATCTACAGGCAACTAACAAATTTCATAGTTTTATTCCTTTGGTTCTTTTGCCAACTCTGTGACTCCAAGCAAAGTAATTAACCAGACAATACCCCTAAATTGCACTTGATAAAAGGCAATTGTGCCTAGTGTGTTTATCAAGTAAGTAAAGCAGTCTTATGATATTTAATACTGGCTTTTATTTACCCTTTGCTCAGACATACATGTGATGATTAAGACAGAACAAGCATGCGAGTGTTTAATGTATGTAAATGGCTAGATTCAGAAAGATTCGCACAACGCTGCAGAATGTTCAGAGTTTAGTACAAAGCTTGTGGAAAGCCACATAGTATGCAAATAAGGTCAGAGTAGCAGATGTGCATACCACAACTGCTGAGTGGCAGGCAAATCAAAACTGTAGTTCAGTCGACAGTAATTATCAGGTAAAGAATGTGCATACAGCAAAAAATACCTCTAAGAAAACATAGTTATACCACAAAAACCTCTATCATACTTTGTAATACTATAGATTGTGCTGGAAGTTGCATGATGTTTTATGGTGTATAAACAAAAAGTATTCTATTTTTTTCTGCCAGTGCTGTTTATGTGCCATTTTATTGCTGTTTTAAGTTTAAAGCACATAACTAATGAAGCTTAAAAGTTCTTTTAAGCCTTGTAGCTCTATATTGTCTTTTTGGAAGTGGCTTACACTGCCACATCACCAGCACCATAGAAAATGTTTATCTAAAATTTTTGACAGCACAGTGGTGCAACGTTAGTGTTGCTGCTTCACAGCAAGAGGTTCTCTGCTTCGATTCTCGGCTGGAGTCCCTTCTGTGCGAAGTCTGCATGTCCTCCCTGCATTTGTGTGGGTTTCCTCCTGTGTCACAAAGACATGCATCTGGAGCATTTATTCCTGGGCCTCTGCTGAATTGGCTTTGTTCCAAGTTGGACTATCCTGCTAAACAAATATTAAGTAAAATAAATAAATTGTATTGGGGGTGGGACACTTGGGGGGGTACATGTAATGCACACACCTGAAGACATGGGGCTACAGGACAGTATAAGGTGGGTTAGGGTAAAGAACTGGGACATATATGATGTAAAAAGGTAAAGGGTGTCAGAAGAGCATTTTTTTGTGGGAATACTCCCTTAATTTATTTCTTCTTTTTTTTTTTTTTTTTTTTTGAAGAAAACTAAAATTAGTAAAATCTTGGGAAATGAAAAAGAAAGTGGTAGGTGGGAAACATACAACAAAAAGGACAACACAGAAAAGGCAGGTACTATACAAAAAGAGCAGGCTGTGAAACACAGACATTACACATTCAGACCACATATGAAGACTCACAGAATACTAAAAAACATGGTAGGAATGCAGCCTGAGCATGAGCCAGCCTGTGAAAATGCATAAAGTAATGCATCAATGTATATAACAGCATCCCTGTGATATTGTCACCTGTACAACACCCTTACAAATAGGATCATGGATGACTTTATGCATATGATGGAGAGCAACACCTGCACAAAAAGGGCACTGCAGCACAGAATCACATATATCTGTAACCATGTCCTTGAGCATTATTAGTGGATAAACCCACAAATCAATAATCCACAAAAACAAATCTAGGATGACCAAAGCAGAGGTCAAGATAACATCTCCAGCCATGCATTAATGAGGAATGTATCTGTCCACCAAGCCAATTAGCAATTCTGCATTTTGCATGATAAATGGATGTGTTACTCAAGTCTTAACTAAAAGCATACTACAAGTTAGAAGATGCTTTACATAAGACACACTGGAAACATCACAATCTTAATACAGTAATGATGGAGGACAGGTTTGCATGAGTAAATAACTGCCATGCATAAAACATGTACAACACGCCCATTCCTAAAATACTGCAATCGCTTGTCCTGCAGCAGCATACCCAATGGTATGTCCGTATCCTTTAAGTTCATACTGATGTGGGCATGCTTTGGTTACAACAATGTAGCACAACATCACAAATGTGATAACTCATATATACCACTACAACATCAAAAGTATCTACATTGAGTCCAAATTACCTCATGTGACTCTATTACAGAAAGCAGACATGCAGAAGCTTCACATGTATCAATATTATGCTTGTGTGCTGCACACTAGTGCCATCTAGATCTCCACAGGCAAACGGCCCCATAGCACAGTACTGTAACTTGCCAGTAATGCAACTGTCACACAAATGTACAGTTAAACATCATGCAGTCATAGTCCTATGCCATGCATATGTGTATGTCATGAGCACAACGTGTCTATGTGGGAATAACAGAGGTCACATAAAAAACCCACGTATAATGCATAGCCATTATGGAATGTAATTACAGTGAATAATCATGATAGTGATATCTGCAGCAAAGCATCACAAATGCATGCATCTATAAAATAACAGAACAAAAAGGTTTCCAGATAATCAGCTTAACAGTATATCTTGCATGGTTCAGAAAATGTTATATGTGTGTAACATGCACCTGTGACAGCAGTAAGGCCTATATGTGTGCAAAGTCGACACACAATGCAGTTATGTACAACACACATCTTGTCTGTAATATAGGTGATTTCATAAATGAAGATGAATAGTAATACATAATGCATGCATACTGTCATGTTAACCTCTTAAGACATGTGGCGCACCCATAAAATAGATACAGCTGTATTATCCACATTTCTTTGAAGACAAATTAGGAAATGTAAATGCAGAAACCTAACATCCACCAGAGCAAGTATTACTATACATGTACATAGCAGATAATGGCCGTACAAACATAGAGTACCACTGTGGTACTATGGGTAGAATACAATTGTGGTACTATGGGTAGAGCACCACTATGGTGCTATGAGTAGAGTACCACTGTGGTACTATGGGTAGAATACAACTGTGGTAATATGGACAGAGCACCACTGTGGTAGTGTGGGTAGAGCACCACTGTGGTACTATGGGTAGAATACAATTGTGGTACTATGGGTAGAATACAACTGTGTTACTATGAGTAGATGATTACAGTAGTCTTTTGCATGGAGACAAGTATTTGATTGCTTAGTTTCCCATGCATGTGTGTTCTCGTACAATAAAATAAATCATTTTACATTGCTGACCTGTGTTGCATGAAGTTATTTTTGACTTTAACAGTTTGATGCAGTGATTCAGATTTCTAGCAGTCTGTGATTTGCTGCAGCAAACATCATATCTGACAGGTTTTCTGTCAGATGTTAAGGCTATTTAAAAAAATATAAAGAAGCTCAAAAAAACTGTCTTTTGTTGATCAGCATTTAATGACCTACAAAAAATCTAAAAATTAAAAAAAGAATATGTAGTTAAAAGTTTAAAATATAAATCTGCTAGGTTAAATCACAGCTGCAGGTATCTAAAGGAACAGTCAATATATATATTACAAAAATGTGCAGGAGATAATTTGTGTGGACCTGGGGACTTTACCCTTTAAAACAATTTTAAAAAGATAACACAACCCGATTCTTCTTATGACAACTGGTCACCTATTTTTTCAACTCCCCCTCTCCTTCTTCCTTATGACCATTCTGCTTCTTATGAAGCAGATAGCATTGCTGATCTGAGAAAACAAGCAAAAAGTGAACAGCTCGAATATATTATTTCCCCTAATACTTTCTGGCTTAAAGATAATCCCTCTGCTATTTCCCCTAATACTTTCCAAGTCACTTCTAGTACTTAAACCCAAACTAAAAGTTCTATTTATAACACTAGATTCCAGTAATAGCGACAGCAACTTACTGTTTCAAATTCCTATCAAATGTTAATGAAAATAGCAAACAAAAGCAAACAGTTCTATCCAAAACACAAGCATGCATCTAGGACAAAACACATAGACTAATTAAAATGATTTGGTGACAAAATCACCTCCTCTAACAAAGAAACTACTTTAAAAATTTTAAAAAGTTAATTACACAATGTCCAATAACTGACAGAAAAGAAAGAGAGGGGAAAAACCACCTCACAAGCAAAGTTTAGAGAATACATCAAGTTGTAATTCATCCTCTGATGATGCTATCCCACCATTGCCAACCCACACCATCTAACACTCAGATTCACACTTTGAGTGAGCTACATAACCCTGCAGCATCCCAAGATGTTGATGCTAAGCCTACTGTAAGAGTAGTCTGCCTGTGGTCTACAATAGATTTTCAAACTGCTGTAATTTCTCTCCCTCCCATTCAAACACATTCAGCTAAATATGCAAACATTTTGAAAGGACATGTACAGTTACAAAACCCTACAACTGAAGACTTGTGGGCAATTTTAAAATCTTCCACTCATCCAGATATTTTTAAAAATGTATGGAAAAGGTCAGCTATAGGGAACAATATTCCAAAACATACAGACACAGGCAATAACTACAGCATGGTCTCCAGAAACTGGGCACAAATTAAAGGTATTGTGCAAAACTAAAATGAATCTATTGATGTGTACTTAAAATGCATAATAGATGGGAATGAAGCTTTTTCAGGACATCTAAAACCTACTAAAGGAGTGGCAGCCACTGGACTGTCAGCAGCATTTGTGAAAGACTAAAACTGCAGAAAATACTGGCCTCATGACACTCAAAACAGCACTTGAAATGCAATGAAGAACGTGAACTTGTACGACTTTATTTTCTTCATTGTTTTTCAAGTGCTGTTTTGAGTGTCGTGGGGCTAGTCTTTTCTGTAGTTTTGGTTATCATTAATACTGGTACAAGTGTTTTGTTATTTGCGAAAGACTTATTATCCCTTATACAAGATAAAAAAAGTTTGTCTAAATTAGCCCAGTTCATGTATTCACAAAATTATTGATTAAGCACAATATGTGGCAGACAGCATAGTCAGACAAAAGAACAATGACAAAAAATTAGTTAATGTTCAACTTCAGAGATTTAATACTGAGCCTCAGAAAAGGAAGCATGGCAAAAAAATCAGGGAGGTAGAGGCAAATTTAGATTCTTTCCACAAAAAACTCCAGGACAATACCACAAAAATTTTTACCCCCTACCTCACCTCAGATCCTGAAGAGTGGATCACATATTAACCCATCTTTTAACTGTGGCCAACGTGGACTTTGGCATAACAAGTGTCACTTTCTTCAACCAACAAACTTATCTTTTCATCCTACCAGTCAGCCAAATATCCAAGTACCACAGCAAGGAGAGTGATAGCCTTCTACGTGGAGCATCCCTTGGCAGCACAGCCAGCAGGACAACTAAGAACAAGAAACACAACTGTTATCTTTGATACCAGAAGTCCAGGTGCATCCTTTTGTTAATATTTCAGTGTGCAATTATACTATTCCTTTTCTTATCAGCACAGAAGCAAGTCAAACTATATAACTTCATTGAAGGCAAAAGCTTCCCACTCACCATGAAAACTGTTAATTGTGTAGGGGTCTCTGGGATTCCTTTAGATTATTCAGAGACAAGGTCTGTCTCAGTTCAAATAGGGCCATTACAAGAGCAGTATGTTTTTATTGTAGAAAATTCTGACCATTTAAATCTTTTAGGTAGACATTTCTTGTGTAAGCTATGTGTTTTGCACTCTGAATGGAGTTTTTTTCTAGTTATCCCAAACAAACCCCCCCCCCCCCGAGTCTGTATTCAGATGATATTTGTGTAGATGAAGCCACACTATTTGCAGTGCTTAAATCAAAGCAGACCTCAAATATAACTAATTTGGGGGGACGTAAAGCTATTCCTCTGCAATTGTTGCCTAACCATGATAATGAGGTAGGATTCACCAAAGATGCAGAACCAGTTAAAATTATTTTAAAGCCTTGTGAGTCCCTACCAGTTGTAGTTTAGTACCTTTTATTAATAGAGGCATGAAAAGGAATAGCACCTGTCATTTAAGCACTACTCCAGCAAGAAATAATAGTCCCGGTTACAGCTCCTTGTTAATATGTCTGTTTTGCCAGTTTAAAAAAAAAAAAGATAAAGGCACTCATAGATTTGTGCAAGATGCAAGAGCAGTTAATTTGGTAGTAGTCCCAACTTCTACTATAGTACATAACCCATCTACTATACTAAGCTATCTACCCTGTCAATAGCTACCACCTTTTCAGTGATGTATATGTCCTCTGCTTACTTTTCTATTCTTATTCACACAGGCAGTCAGTATTTGTTCACCTTTACTTACAAAGGACAACAATATACATGGACAAGGTTGCCTAAATGGTATGTAGAATTACTTACTCTTTTTTCTAGACAGATGAAGAAACAACTAGATAAAATTCAATTTCCTTGTAGGACTACCTTATTACAGTGTATGAATGATTTGCTTTTAGCTTCTGATTCTTACTCCAGCTGCTGACAAGATACTATTTGTATTTTGATCAGGTTAGTGGAACTAGTATTTAATGTTAATAAGTTGAAACTGCAGTTCTGAAAACCACACATCCAATATTTAGGATATCTTATTAAAAGGCATTCCTGACAAATTTAACTCTCATGGATTACTGCCATTCAAGGTGCAACATGCTCTACAAAGTTGAAACAGATATGGGCTTTCTGGGACTGACAGGTTATTCATTACAATAATAATATTGTGAAAATAATAAAGCCTTTGTTATAATTATTGAAAAAAGACACCGCTGAGCCCTTATGCTTGCAAGCATATCATGAACAAGCTTCTGTCCAGCTAAACATTTTGCTTTCAAATTATTCTGCTCTTGGGTTACCTGATTATTCAAAAAGATTACTTCTGCTAAATTGTAAAAGGAATATAAAGTGGATTAGGATTATTAGCACAATGTAAAAATGATGGTTTTAGACCTGTTGCTTATTTCAGTACAAATCTTGATCCTCTACAGGCAGAATACCTCCACTGTCTTAGGGTGGTGACGTTGACAGTGCACATGGTAAAAATGGCAGCTGCCCTAACTCTCGAGCAGTTCTGCGATCTATAAAAGTGATGCTACTGAAAATGAAAATGCAATATCTGTCTACTTCAAGACTGTCTTAAGTATCAGTTTTCTTTGTTTAATAAGCTTTCTTTTCAGGTAATTAGATATCCACCTCTTAATTATGCTTCTTTAATTCCTGCAGCAGATGAAGGCTTTTGTAGTTAGCCATGTGCTTCCTCCTTGATCAGATTTAAAAGATGTCCTGTTACTGAATTCTGGGTTGCTTTTATTTTTCAATAGATCCTGTGTTCAAAACAAAAAATGATGGATCACTGGCAGCAGCAGCATTTTCCTTGTGTATAGCAAATCAATACTACCAACTGGACAGTTCAATGAAAATGTATCTGTACAGACAGCTGAACTTGTAACCATTACTAAAGTATGCAAATTAGCAAAATACAAAACAGTAACACATTTTTACAGATAGACATTATGCCTGTGGGGTAGTACATGATTTTGAGACATTTTGAAAAAAGAGGGCATATGACATCAGCAGGAACTCTTATTAAAAATTCTGTTTTTGGCAATAAGCTGTTAAATGCACTTCTGTTACCTAGAAAAATATCCATGGTCAAGTGTGCTGCTCAAAAGACTAATAATTCTTACATTTCAAAATGAAATGCTTTCTGCTGACATGGCAGCCAGACAAGCTACAGTGTCCTATACTGTTCAGCCCTCATTTTTTTGCAATAACATGAAACTAATGCACCTATTTCTTTACAGAAACTGATGTCTTTTGAAAACCAAGCTGTTGACTCTGAAAAGATAAGGAGGATATGAGATGGCTGTAGCTACTCCCCAGACTTAGTATGGCACTATCCAGATGGAAGGCTAGTAGCCACATGTTCTTTTCTAGTTCAACTAATTCAGGCTTATCATTTTTACTCTCATTTGGAAAAATATCATTAAAAAGACAAATTTTAACTGATTGGTATGCCCTTTACATTTGTGAGGTCATTCAACATTTTGTAAATACATGTACAACATGTGTACAGTATAATACCTCAAAAGCGTGTTCCTGTCCCTTTGCAGTCTTTGAAAAAGCCATGGAGACCTTTCTGTTGAATACAGTGGAATTTTATTAAGCTACCACAATGTCAGAAATTCAAGCATATTTAGCAATTATAGATATTTCTTTCCTGGAGATGTTAAAGCTTACCCTTGTGCTAGAAATAATGGGACTACGGTCACCAAGAAATTGTTGCAGAAAAATCTTACCCAGTTTCTTGTTGCATCTAGTCAGATAGAGACACTCATTTCACATATCAGGTAATACAACAAATGTGTAAAATCATGAGGGTAAACGGGCAATATCATTGCTCTCTCAGATCCCAAGTTTCATAAATTATTGAAAAAATGAGCCAGACTTTAAAAACTAAGATTGCAAAATTGTGTGAGAAAACTGGGCTGCAATGGCCAGAGACATTGCCTTAAGTTTTACTTAGTATTCACAGTGCAGTTAGTACCCCTAGAAAATACCCCCATAAAGTTTTTTTATGGACAGATACATGAAAATGCCAGCAACACCGTTTCTCAGTAATTTAGAGATACAAGATGTTAATTAATCTAGATTTTCTGTTTTACTGTATGTTCATTCACAGATTATTTTAGCTCAGCAACAGGCATCCTGTCATAATGTATCACCAGGAGATCTTGCATTCATTAAATCCTTTTTCAGATGACATGCCCTCCAGCCAAGATAAAAAGGACCTTTCCTGGTTCTCCTTAAGACAGCTACAGTCATTCATTGTAAAGGATTGTCTGCATAGATTCATGTTTTGCACATCAAAATGGTCCTCCCTAGTGATGAATCTCAACGAGAGGCCAACAATGTCATTCCACATATTACCAGTGATAAACTAATCACATCCTGTACCCAAAAAAAAATACAGAAAGATGAGTGTGGCCAAACATGAGATCTAGTGATCCAGCATCATCATCAGTTCGGGACCCAATGTAAAATTTGTTTGAAATTTTATATTATATGAGCTATTAAAAAAAAAGTGTACCACCCATGTTTGTAAATATTTAAAATTCCTCTCCAGCCCCAGCCTGCTTAATAATAATATGGACTTATCGTTGAAAAAAGAATGCTGATATTCATCATTCTTCTATTGAATTTCTTCTTTCCTCAAAAACCATCCGAACTGTAAGTACCGACATTTTTTTGCCAAAAATAAGCTGTTGGTTAAAATGAGAAAAGTTAACCAGACTGGTATCCTAAGTTTAAGATGTTTTCTGCCGGGTTGTGTACATATGCTAAGACAATGAATGTCAGCAACTGTTGGGTGTGTGCACATATAACAATGACATATGATGGGGTATTCCTTTGTTTCCAGTACCAGCATTAGAGACAAAAGTAAAAGCAGCTTTTGAAACAATTTGAATCACCAAAAATTAAAAAAAGCAACATAATTCTTGCTAAAATGTTACTCCCACTTTAAACTGGTTACATTCCATTTATCAGTGACACATTTAGAAAATGTATTTTCACCAAATCCACCAAAGCAAGGCTCCAGACACTACTTGTATTTTTTAGCACATTCGTTCTATTTATTTTTAAATCAGAACTTTATCAGTAAATACAAGTAAAAATCTAAAGCAGTTTAAAAAGATTGCTGACTTAAATGACCCAATCAACCTTCAAAAAAAGTGGATATCAGACAACTAAAATACATTGGCTAAGACATTAAAACACAAAAGAAATATTAAAAGATGGATACAAATGTCTAACATGTAACAAATGACGTACACAAACTAACAACCATCAACCGAACTTATGCATAAGTAAAAACATTTGATATTAATGTGTTCATTTAATTCAGGACAGCAGATGGCTCTTAATCAAATTTATCATGCTGATTCTACACATTCCAGCATGCTTTTACAGTTTCCACTTAAAATCTCATAAGCAAAATGATCCAATACAAAAAGTGAACTTTCTAAAGTCAATACAAATGACACTGCATGTTTTGCCAATGCTTTATTGATATATTTCTTATGTATCACCAAGCTATGCTCATAAATCCTTCTAGACAGACTTCTGATCTTTTTGTCAGTTTAGAAACTGGAGCAGAACTCACAGGATGCCAAATATACAACATACTTGGAGTTACAGTCAAATCTTTCATTTGCCCAGATGTCACTACCAAGTGGTTAAAGTTTATTGAAGATGAATGAGAAATGCACCTACATTGCTTGCAATTACGACATAGGAAAGTACCTGGCATGCGGTGACCTAGAGTACCCTGGGCAGTCTTCTCTTCTAAAATCATTTTAAGATTAAATGATTTCTTGTAAGAAAAAAAACAGACTTATCCCCTATTACATTAGATAATTCAGTGTTGCCCAGAATGATTTTCCAATTGTCTATGATAATATTTCTAATATTGGACATATCTATGGAAATGGGAATCTGAAAAGCTTGTCTGAAACAAACACTATTGGTTGTTGAGGAAACACCCTCAGTCTCACTGGCCAATGGAACTGCTGGAAATCTAATGTTGAGGATAGGTTGAGCTTTGTGTTCTCTGAGCAAAGACACCTCATCCTCTATGCCAATGAACCAATCAGGATCATAATCACATTAAATGAAGAAGTTCTTTAACTTGGCCCTTTCCTCAATAAAAATGTCATCCGTGGTCAACCTGCTTATTCTAATTAACTGGCCCTTTATTACACCTTTTTTATATGCTGTGGGTGTAAACTATCATGATGCAAGTATGTGGTTGACAAATGTTTTTTTTATGTAAATTTTGCTTGTAAAATACTTGCTTGAGGTGTCAAAAAACAAAGAAATGTCTAGATAGTCGATGCTTTACCAAAGCTGCTAATGGTTAATTTGAGAAAGTCTGTACTAGTATTAAGGTGTTCCACAAATGAAAGAAAATCATCATAGGTACCTTTCAACAAGAAAAACAAATCATCAATGCACCTACAATAAAAATCAATTATGCTAAATAACTGGTGAGACCCTTTCTTCCCAAGAAGCCATAACTAAATTGACAAAAGATGGGGCTACCCATGCATGCATAGCAACACCAGATGTCTGTTTATAACATTTGTTCAAAAAAACAGACAAATTATTGTCCAGCGCTACATTTAATAACTGACATATTGTGTTGATCTTGTCATTTCTAAAGGTGCTGAAAGATATTCAATAGTCTCTAACCAGTTCCATTCCACTTTCCTGTTTAATACAAGTATAAAGTGACACCACATCCAGTGACACAAAACAGAAATACTTCTGGATCTCAGAAAGTCCATTAAGTGACTCAAGCAAATGCCAGGAATCATGAATTACCTTGGGTATCCCAAAAACCTTAGCCATCCTTGGATGCTCAATCTATAGAAAAAAAATAATACAGTAGCCAATGTTTGCTTGACTGAACAAATCAAAAAGTGCACTGTTAATAGTAGCAAAACTATTTTTAACATAATTTACTGCCATTTCAATGTAACACATTTGATCAGATAATAGCTGGTGGATGGTGCAGTTGCAATCATCGGTGTTCATGACTAATATCATCCCACCTTTGTTCGCCTTCATAATTCTAAGATTCATGTCAGAGGATAACTCTCTTAAGAATGACCTTTCAAATGTAGAAAGGTTGTGCTTTCTCAGCTTAGAACACAATTGGTTCCAAACTCTTCTTCGCATAGATCATTGAAAACGTGCAAGGTGTTATTTAAAACTGGATTAAACATAATTCTTTTAAACAACTTTTCAATGTCACTTCATGTGTCAGGTATATCGTGCATAAAAAATTGAAGATTAAACTCTAGATTTAATAAAATTTGTGTAGGCATAGTGTAGAGCATACACAGAATGTTACATGTCCATATACATGTTTCCCTCTTGACAGCATGCCATGCATATTAAGCATGGTGCGTTGCTG
Organism: Protopterus annectens; assembly: GCF_019279795.1. Classification (NCBI taxonomy): domain Eukaryota; kingdom Metazoa; phylum Chordata; order Ceratodontiformes; family Protopteridae; genus Protopterus; species Protopterus annectens. The sequence goes on from NC_056737.1 coordinate 1,983,585,867, forward strand.
AGGGAGAGCTGCGGAATACAGTTATTAATCAGTGTAGGGATTGTAGTGTGAACTGTGCCCACAGATGAGTAAGACACTCCCAGCACTATTTAATAGTAGTTGTCCCAATGCTATTTTCATTTTTTTGTTTTATTTTTAAAAGCATGTTTGTGTGGTGAGGCATGGAGCACAGCAGTGTTAGGCTGTGCTGAGGCACCAGACATCTTAAAATAGAAACTGCATGCATTTAATTATTTATCAAAAGGCCATGGTTAAGAGCAGCTAAGCAGGTCTGTGCAGTGAGGTGTGGTGTTCAGCACTGCTTAAAGGTAGCTCAGAGGTATATGTAAAGGTATAGCAAAATTCCACATATCCACATAGCTAAATGGGCAGAGTTATGCCCTCATGTGCAGTAGGTGCATAGTTTGAGAACATGGAAGAGTAAGTAAGCATTTATTTTTGAAATACAAATTATGCAAATTATTTTTAAATACTGGCCTGCTGCACTCAGCTAAATTCTGCTAAGACCTGCTAAGCACTGCATAAACAAAATAATGGCTGATAATGTTTATGCACTGCTTGCCACTACATGGTTGGTTTCTGCACTGCTAAGCAATGCCAAACATTCTAAGTATTTGAGTTTTCTCACTGCTCAGCTCAGCTGTGCTGGACTGAGCAGTGCTAAGCAATGCACCATATTTTTAAATGCTGCCCAATGGGATGTAAGGGCAAGAAAACAGGCTATATTAAACCCAATAGATGGGAATACAGCATAATCTATTGGAGTTCTGTCTCTGAAGGATACTATGGCAGCCATTGGAGAGAGTTTTCACTTTCGGGCACAGCATTGGGGCATTCAGGGTCATGGTCGGACTCCTTGTCAAAAAACATGATGACCGGCTGATGCAGGGAGGTTACCAGAGCTCAGAGTGCAAGGAGGAGGCCTGGGACCAGCTGGCAAGGGACCTCTTCAGTGCAACTGATATCCCCCACACAGGTGAGCAGTGTTGTCACCATCATGTTGACCTGAAAAGATGGAAAGGGGTTCTCTTGGACACCTGGGTCCAAGAATTCCTGGCAGGGAATGTCCCACATATATGTAAGTACTTTTATCTCTGTTTCACCAATCTCTAATATTGAATGTCTGCTAAACTGGTATACATAATGGTGTGCTTCTCTCCCAACAGCTGCAGAGGAGAAGGCTCACAACAGTGAGGCACATGCCGGGAGCCTGGCCAGGTTGCACTGCACTGTGAGTGTTGTGAGTACAGATGTATTTTGCTATCTATTGTCAAATAAGCAAGAAAGAGTAAAGCATTAACTCTGAGTAGGTATATACAGTAAAGATTGTATTGTAATGAATGTGGACTTACACCTGTACTGCAAGAAGTGCATCCTGCCAACTGTAGTGCCATAAGCAGGGAAAACTAAAGCATTATCCATAATAAAGTATATGCAATAAAGTTTGCAGTGCAATAACTGTGGAATGACACTGTATTGCAATGCCTGCATAATGACAGCTTTTGTGCAATAAAAACTTGAAACTGTACCAGTAACTGCATGAAGGTATGTCTAATAAAGTCTGTTGTGCAATATGTGTAGAGTCAGAGCTGTTTTATAAGAAATGAAGTATGACAACTGTTCTGCAACAGCACATGAACCAATAGGAATAACACCAACGTAAATTGTGTACATCAGGGTTATCTTCTTTTCAGCAGTGCATGTCATGTCAGCTGCATGCATCCAAGCTGTGAGGTAAGGTGCTGCAGTCAGGTATAAAGTGTAATAGTTGTAGACTGCAAATACTAACCCATAATCATATATTGTTTGTTGACTTCACAGATACTTCAACACACTAACAATATATTATGTACACCTGCATTCTATGTAGTAATGTATAGGTTACCTAGTCTCTCTGTCATGCTTGAATCTCATGCATGTGTGTTAACTGTCACTGCAGTCTAGTATAAAACTGTACTACTATTACCAGATCATATATTGGTGCAAGGTGAGCTCTAGGCAAATATCGGTCAGTCCGCAATTGGCAGTGACTCAGTAGTTCAGTTTGCTAAATGCTCTGTATGAAGTACATTTTTGCCACACACAGGCCAGAGTTCGAATCCAGTGCTATGTAGATCTAAATATTTACAGTATTAGTCATGTAATATTTACAGATATTCTCTCCACAGGGACTAAAGGTAAAATGGGTGAAGTAGCCCATATCATGAGTAAATATTAATGTGTTAGATGTCACAGACTGTTACAATCATTACAAGGAATGTAAAAATACAGCATAAAATAAAGGAAATAAGTATAATAATAATAATAAAATAAAATAAAAGATATAAAATGTGCCTGGAGTGTCTGTTACAGGTCACTGCAGTCAATTAATACATTTGATGCAGATGTCCTCTGCAGTCACTGCTATTGGGTTCTATCCCCATGCCTGCCAAGCAAGGCATGATAGTTGTTTACTCTCTGTACTGTACACATACATGTCTCTCAAGTATCACACTGTCATGTAGTATAATTACTAGTGTGTAATTCCTGTCACAGATGTATTATCGATATGAGTATGTAAATAGCAAAGTGTCACTGCATCAGCCCACAGTACACCTTGGTAGTTATATAGGTACACCTGTTGTGCAAGAGTTCTATGTAGCTGTGCACCGGCAGTTGTTACTGCTTGGCCCATACTGTCCCATGCAGATAGCTTGAGAGTTATGTACATGCTACAGCAGCTATAGGGCACTTTTACACATAAAGAAAGGACAAAACTGTAGAGTAGATAGTGGTACTGCTGTCAACTATTTAGTCTCTAATGGTATTAATGGGCTGTTATTTCTCTCTCTCTCCCCACCCCTTATCTCCATATATTTATTATCATTATTCATTGGTTATGGTTTAATATTAACATATGATGTTACATTAAACTTTATTTTGGGGCATGTGTTTTATTATTGTTATGTATTAAAATGGTTGCATATTAACATATCTTGTTGAATTATCTATTCTGGTGGCCTTATGCTGTTAACTGTTACTGACATGATGTTAATATACTGACTGTTCTGTCACCTATTGTTGTGTCTCACATAATATGCATTGAAATGTAATGTGGTTATTTCCAATGTTCTGGCATGCTTGTATGACTAACAATGGTTTTGTTCATTACTAACCCAAACATATTGCTATACCTCCATAACCACAGCATGACAGGGTAGGCTGATTCCTGCTGATCCTCCTACCTTACCTCAGCCGGCAGTGGCACCAGATCCTTGCATGTCTGGGACTCAAGCTGGTGATGCCCCCTCTGCTGGCCCTGCACCACCTTTGGGTGGAACCACCTCAGGGGATGGGGCCCAGTGTCCCCTGAGAGCAGTGGCAGAGGGGCAATAGTCACCCAGGAACAGCTACCAGCCATGTTGCTCAGGTATGGTCATAGACGCTATGAATGTCGCCTGCTCCAGATTGAAGGCAGACTCAACAACTGGTGCCCAGCCTCCAGCACAGCCCCCTTTGGGACAGTGAAAGAGCAGGGTGGACTGCTCATGGGTGGGGATGTCAGTCACACTGCTGCACTAAATAGGTACAAATCTCAACCAAATTGGGGACAAATCCAGAAATAATCAGGGACACTTTTTAAAATATCAGTGTTGCTAACTTGTGATATTAACAGAATAAGGAAATGCAAATTAATACACATTTTCTAAAGTAAAGGAAGTCTGTAACTAATTATTGTCATTATTTATTAACTGTAACTCATCATCATGTCTCTAAAAGTCACCAATTTTAGGAGGGATTAAGAGGGTCAGAGCTAAATTTTCTGTCAAAAATCAGGGACGTCCCTGAAAATCAGGGAAAGTTGAGAGGTGCTGTCATCTGGAAGGACATGTATCTCAGATTCCACAACACCCTCCCCATCCAAGGAGTTTACCCCCTCAGGTGTCTTCTCTGTCTTGCTGTCTGCAATTGCATCCTCTCATGCCCAACTTACCTCCCAACATGTAGCTATATCCCTTCCCCAACATTCCACTCTCTCCTTTAAAAAAAAAAATGGGCACCTTTCCCACAAACAAAAATATCGTCCCATACATAGCTTTCCATTTCGCACAAGTGTCCACTGGACCCAACTAATGTGGTTCAATTGGTTTGACAAAACATTTATGTTGTCCTCACCCCTCTCTATGGAGTTTGAAAGTCCACATTCATCCACAAAATCAGTCAAAATGCACAGATGTTGCTGTACAAGAAATGGAAAGCTATAGCTCTTTCCTACATGCTTCCTGCACATCCCTATCTTCCTTTCACTATGTTTTTCCCCCCTGCTTACCCCCATTTCACCACTGTCCTATCACCCCCTTTTTTTCTTTTTAATTTTTAGCGTGGGTTTGCTTGGAGCTAAGTGAAGCACTACGATGCAGCCCATCACCGATCTTTTTCTTTTCTTCTTAATTTTTAGCGTGGGTTTGCTTGGAGCTAAGTGAAGAGCCATGATGCAGCCTATCACCCCCTTTTTCTTTTCTTTTTAATTTTTAGCGTGGGTTTGCTTGGAGCTAAGTGAAGCACCACGATGCAGCCTATCACCCCCCCCTTTTCTTTTCTTTTTAATTTTTAGCGTGGGTTTGCTTGGAGCTAAGTGAAGCACCACGATGCAGCCTATCACCCCCCCCTTTTCTTTTCTTTTTAATTTTTAGCGTGGGTTTGCTTGGAGCTAAGTGAAGCACCACGATGCAGCCTATCCCCCCCCTTTTCTTTTCTTTTTAATTTTTAGCGTGGGTTTGCTTGGAGCTAAGTGAAGCACCACGATGCAGCCTATCACCCCCCTTTTTCTTTTCTTTTTAATTTTTAGCTTGGGATGCAGGCAGCATGTCTCACAGTTGTATTTCTGCACATATATCTGGCAAATACACCTGCTGCAGAACCAATTTACTAGCTCAGTGTGTTAAATACATTCCATACAGTGCATTTTGCCAAACACAGTCCTGGATTCAAATCCAGTGTGTTGCACTTTAATTACATTGTTGTGAAGACAGCAAGTAATGACTGAGTCATGCTACTGAATTATCTGCTACCAAGTTTTGCAAGTCAAAGGCCTGCAGGTAGGGACACACTGCACATATTTGTACAGCCTACCTATATGTCACCTACTACTCTGATACTGGCACTGTTGCATAACAGATGTACCTTAAGCACATGCCTCATTGGATTGTAAAAGGGTATCCTCACCCTGGCTCTTCTGTAATGACAGAGCTGCCACTGCTGCCACAGTTACACATATAGCTTGCTGGCCACCAAAGTGTTCACACTCTCCCCATGTGTCCTAGTCTGCAGCAGCAGCTGCAGTCTGGAGCACACACAGATATATGTTAAGGTATCTTTTACAGACTGACCATACCTCCCAAACCCCTACAAAAGGTGATTCAGACACACCCAAACATAAAGGGGGACAAAGGCCCAGAGATAAAGACATGTTTCACAGTTTGCGCTTACAAAGATAGTGAGTAAATAGATGGAATGGCAGCTACCACATTAGCTTGCATATTCTGAGGTGTATAACATGTGACACTCACATGTCTCTCTCCCCTTACTGACCTCAACCCACATGAACTACCAGAGGACCACAATGTCATAGGACACTGCCCAAACATGAGGCAAAACTGTGCACATACTTCATACATCTCTACAGTGGAAAGTATTGGTGCTTACTCTCTGTGATGCTGCAGTCTCCACACCTCAGTAATGTTCATCTCAAAAGCTAAGAAAGGGGTCAAGACCTACATGAAGGCATTATATATTGCACTGTGGTACCATGTTATTGGCCAATAATAGTGCAATTCAGCTGTTTTGCATGCAGTTATCAATTCTGGACCACAGATTGGTGCAGAGGCAATTACTTGTTCATGAGCATCAATTACAAATGGCAAGCAACTACTTATGGGGAACAGGACTGTATGTGGTTTCACTCACACAGACAGCCAAATGTGCAAAGCATTAGCAGTGGGACACTTCAAACAAAGGAATACATCACTCTACCAGGTATGTACTTCATTTTCCCCATAAAACAGGATGTAGATGGGAGGATGGAGGTATGGGGAATAAGGATTAAAACAGTAGACTTGTATTAGATCTATGACATTGACATATCAGTGATACTTTGCTGTCCAACACCTACAGCCATGGCTCTCAATTGTCCCTGCTATGAATCACATTTCTGTTCTGTCCCTATCAATCCCCCCTACAATGGTCAACTGTTGTATTAAAAATAGTGGATTACACATAAGACATAGTGATACTAAGCAAGGATGTATACTCATGAATCATCAAATGATGTACTGTAAATTCACATCCTCTCAGTCTGTCAATGTCACACATAAATGGTACTAACATTGGAAAAGTGTCCCTGAATGTCCCTGACGTACTCTGGCTAAGTCACTGCTTTATGGACATCCATCCCTGTCTGGTTGAGAGCTATGCCTAACATACCTCTCAACCCCCTTCAGTAAGAAATCAGGACAAAGCCATAATTAATGGGCAGACAAAGACCCAAGCTCAGTGACAGACTATACATATTGGCCATACAAAGTAAGAATGTGAATAGACTAACAGATATTACTGTAGCATAAGTGTTTTCTGTGGGGTCTGATGGGTAACAGTTACATTCTGTTTTCATTTCCTGACAGCAACCATCAATGATATGACAAGCATTTTTCAGACAACTCCTCTCTGATTAGATCTGACCACAAACTAATCACCTTGGAAATCCACCCCCCCCCCCCCCCCCGCAGAGGTAACCACCATGAAAATCTTCTCCAAAGCTTACTTTGGGCTCCTAAAAACAGAGGTGGCTAATTTCATGGCATCCATGCAAATGGAGAATAGTTGCATGACTACCAAATCATGCACCAATGCACTGTATGAACACGTACACATGCATGGATCTCGCCATACCCAATAGAACCAAAATGCCCTCCTCCAAAAAAAGGAAGCCAATCTGGTGGTCCCCTGCCACAAACAAACTCTACAACAGAAGGCGGAAACTGATGCAGAATAAGGTGAAGTCGGAAAAACCCTTATCAGCCTCAACAAAAAGTTGAGATCCCTCATCAAATCCTCTAACGTTAGCTATGAAAACAGAATTGCAGCAGATAGTAAAGACAACCACAAGGACTTTTATAGTTACTGCACAATGGTACTTCTTATACCGAGCCAACAGATGTTGCCAATATACTGGCCGACAGATTCAATGTCAACTTTACCCCTCACTCCCCCCAAAGGACCAATCACAATACCAGTAGCTTGCCAGACACCCATTATTACTGCTGCAGGAATACATCTTCTATGGGACCTGACAATATACTTAGCTGTGTTCTACATGAACTACAGAGTAAACTGGCACCTCACCTGTGCGCCCTGTTGAATCACAGCCTCACCTCAGACTTTGTCCCTACCAAATGGGGCACTGCTACAGTCATCTCTTTCCACAAAGGAGGAGTGACTACAGACCCTGGGAACTATCCCTCCATTAGCTTGATGAGTCCAATATGCAAAGCTATGGAACCCATCATCATGGACCTAATATACAAGGATACAGGGAATCTCCAAACTCTGGATCCCACACAGTTTGGTTTTGTGAAGGGCAGATCATGCCTGCTTAACCTGGTCGACTTTGTTGAGTCAGTTACCAGAGATGTGGATGAATGCAAGGTGGTTCATGCAGCCTACCTATATCTGGCCAAGGCCTTTGATACCATTCCTCACTTAGGAACCATAGAAAAACTCACTAAGCTAGGCATCAACCCCTATATCACTAGGTGGGTTGCAAACTGGCTCACAGATAGAACCCACAGTGTGAAAGTAGCTGACTCCAAGTTAGACTGCTGACCAGTCACGAGTGGAGTCCCACAGGGTTTGGTCCTGGGTCCTCTCCTGTTTGGTATCTACTTCTCTGAAGTCCAGGAAAACACAAAGGGACTCTGGCTGACAGATTTCACAGACAATTGCATGTTGTGAGCTATTATTAACTCCCCAAGTGATGTTGACATCCTACAGAAAGGCCCCACTGAAACCAACGACTGGTGTCAGAACCATGGCCTTAAGTTCAATGCCAAAAAATATGTCATTATCCCATTTGGGAAAAACCTGGTTCCCATGAATTACCACATCAATGGTAGTCCACCGAACATGGAAAGTGTTATAAGAGATCTGGGAAGAGAGGTTGACAGCATCCTCTCTTTTGACCCCTACATTGCCACTGTGGTCAGAAAGTCCTTCTATGTTGCACATCTGATAACTAAGGGTTTTGCCTCCAGGAAGAAAGAGGTCATTGTCTCCCTCTACTCTTCCCTCATTAGGCCAATCATTGAGTACAATGCCCCATTTGGCATGTACCTCACTAGACACCTGCAACAACTGGGGAGGCCACAAAAGTATCTCACTAAGAGAATATTTGACCTTAAACACTCGTCCTATATGGACAGACTTAAAAAACTCCAACTATTCTTTATTTCATATCGTCTACTTAGATGCAATCACTGCTTGACTTACAAACCCATGTCTGACCCAGCTCTGTTAGAAATGCTACATTTAAAGAAATCCCAATCCCTCCACACCACACACTCCAGAGACCGCAACCTCATTTTCACAATCAACAGAACATGCTGGAGGGAGAGGTTCTTAACTCAGAGACTGCCCATGCTATTGAATAGACTTCCTATACATGTCAAACAGAGCACGTCACTGGCCCTCTTCAAGAGAAATCTTGATGAGTGGATGGGAAATAGAAAATTCACCCGGGGATCATTCCAGTGGCTCTACTTGGCAGAGGCACTGGGGGCTAGGGTCGGGTGGCATGATGCCAGGGTAATCCTATGGGCTGGGCTTGTGGGGGCTCCAGGGCCATTAGTGTAGTGCACACCTATGAACCTATGAACATAATCCACAAGCTTGTGCAAAAAGAAACACATCTATGAGGCAAACATTGTTACATTATGCAAACATCTGTATAGTTGAGAGATATGATGCCTACAGGAAACATATACTACAGCAGGTGTGCTGGACTGTCCCCATATAGTTGTTGCAATAGCATATTGCTATTTGTCTAGCAATGGCCGTATAACATATTAATGGGGATTTTCCCATGGAGGACACAGTACAGTACACTGCAGTGATGGGTGTAGAGACATACAGCAGAATCTGTCACGGCACACAGGGACAATACCCAGTATTGCCACTATCTTGGTGATAACCACACATGTAGTGTGTTGCCAGATTGTGGGGTATGCTGTATGAGGGAGCAGTGGATAGTGCAGCCCATTATGGGTGTGTAGGGTTTGTACATAGTAGACATCCATGACTCTGGTCCTGTAATGTGTTCCCCTCTTTTCTTGCAGGAATGATGTACCGATGGAGAAATCCACCATTTTTATCAGCAGAGAATGATACTATAATGGATGCCTTCAGACTCTACCATCACTTCCTGTTTTCAAGGGGTCACCACAATTGTGAACAGCAGGCTGCATCGTGGGGTGATCTTGTGAGAGCTGTTAATCAGATTGCCCAACAGGACAGGACCTAGAGCAGGTCTGACACTGGGCCACAGATATGGGCAATGTTGCACATCAAAGGGTAGCTGTTGCTGCCAGGGATTGTGCTGCCACCAGTGGAGAGCCTGCAACAGAACAAATACTAACCACTCTCAGCCACAGAGGAATTCCTGGTGAACCTATGATCAACCAACAGCTCCCAGGCCTCCATTACACCTTAGATCCTGGCAGTGGGTGCCACAGCGTCCACATCAAAGGAGTGTACAGATAAGCTTACTGTTTTCACTAGTATAATACATTAACAGTCATTGTGGCAAGCTCTACAGACCTGTACATGGATGTCAGGTCTATCTTCATTGGGGGGGGGGGGGTTTGGCTTTTACCCACAGTTCTGCACACATACTCAGAATGTCAGCAATATAGCCAGTATCACATTAGCTACTGCACATATGGATATATACACAGATCACATTGTAACACTGCAACATTTGGTGTTACTGAGAATACCTCTACCTCACCTATTCATAGGTCTGTCAGGTGTAGCCGGAGTCTGTGGTACTGTACCTGGTAAGTGTGATGCTGTTGTTTTATGGATCATATATACCATATGAAAGTTAAGAGGTGCCATTTTGCCTTAAGCACAACTGTTATGCTTAGCCAGAGTAGAATAGTTGTATGTTCCATTTCAGAGCAGTTAATTACAGTGCATAGCCTAAGGAATGACAGGTGTATTTGTACCAACATTAACATGTTTGCACTTATAGTTATGAGCAACTACGCAGCCTGCTACATATGAGGCAATTACTCCAAGATGCCCATTGAAACACAATAGGGAGATGGTACATACCTGAGGCATTCTCAAGATAGGTGTACAAGGTTTTATGTGTAGTTCTGTCACATACACTGTCATATTGAACACCTCACTGGTGTATTGTACTGGCAAAGTTAACTGGATGTAGGTGACGTACATGTTCTACAGGGGCTGACTTGTCTGAGTATGTTGTTGTGAGTATGTGTGTTGTGCATGGGTTCACAAGTGTGACATGTCATGCAATTGTGGATCCTCATCTGTATGAATCTGTGTGAGGGTTACCGTCTGTCCCGCTCACAACTTGATGCCAGTGTCGCATCAGACTCTGATGCTGACGGTGGCCATAGTGAGGCACAGCTAGGGTTGTCGGGGGCTGAATCTGTCCCAGAGTTTGACATCCGTCTTCTTCCCCCATTGTCCCCGCATGCAGTCAGTATGCCCACACATACCCAGTCACCAGAGGACACAGATATTGGACAGTCAGAGGGTGGCAACATAGTACAGGACAGTGTGAGAACTATGGGGTCAATGAGTGTAGACACTGGCCATAGCCAGAGATCTGGTGAGATCCCACACAGGCAGATTCACAGGGGGGCTCAAAGGAGGACTGCTGCCCATACACCTCCTGTTGCAGGTGTCATATCACTGGTCACTCACCCCATGTTTTGGGCTGTCATGGGGGCACAGGCATGTTCCGAATGGAACACAAAACAGATGCTTATGATTATGGATGCAGCACCGTCTGACATCTATGACTACCTCCACAGAATTGGTGATGCCCTGGATCATTTCAGTGATGTAGTGGATAGACGGTGGGCTGAGACAGTGTCTGTCTTTGAGCGCAAGTTGTCTGTGCTGGAACATCTGGTTGGAGTTGGGCATTGGGCAAGTGGAAATAAGCCAGAAATACCATCTGCTGAGAGCCCACATGGCCATGCATGGTCATGATCCAGTGGTGGCGGTACCTCCAGCGCTACAGAGGGAAGTGTGCTGTCCACACCATGATGTGGCAGGCCATGGGCACATGGTCCTGGGTGGTCCTGTGGGGCACATAGCCCAGCAAACAGCAGTCACCATCAGGTACTAGCACCACATCTGACCTTGGGCATAGTGGTGCCTGTGCTACTCCTGGTGAAGCCAGTTCCCATGTTCCTGGCTGGAGATAGTGAACTGTCATGTATGGTTCATAGCTGTCCACCATATACATGTGTAGGGCTAGCACTGGGCTTGACTGTGTACATGCACACACTCCAACACCATTGTCACATGCAGGTCACCTACAGGCACACATGGCACCTCTCCATGGCCCATCTAACCAGCATCCCTTCCTGACTCACACACAGGCTTGTCAACTGTTTGGCACAGCCTAGGCCTCTGGCACACCCTGTGCATGTGATGATACCTGTGCCACATTCCTGCCATCCATGCCATCAATGCAGGGACCTGCATATATGTGTCTGATGCACAGGCTGACTATATATTTTTATTTTATTTATTTATTTATTTTACATTTGTTGACCGGGATAGTCCGACTGGACACATGTCCTTTTTCAGCGGAGGCCCGGGGAGAAAAGCTCCAATAGGACAAAGTAGATTGCAACAATATATGACAGGTAACATACGGTTGTTGATTATACATTTAGTACACAGATGGGAGAAAAAAAATTCACTAGTATGTACAATAACACTTGTAAGAAAGAAACAAGACCTTCATGTTGTTAGTTTCAGGTAGAGAGTAGATGGCTTAATGCCTAGGTGGAAAGTAACATTACTGAGGAAATGGACGGGGAAAATATGGATTAGTCTGGATTAGAACATTGGCAAAGCCAGTGGGATTTAAAGTGGTGGGAGAGGCCTTTCTTGAATGTATTTAGGGAGGTGGAATTGGTGAGACTAGGTGGAAGAGAATTCCATATTTTACCCACTGTGTTGGAAAACAAAGAGTCACCTCCTGAGTTACAGGATTTGAGCGTCTGTGCAAGTAATCTGTGTGATGATCTAAGTCTATTTAGATTTGTGTAAGGGGTAAGTAATCTACTCAGACCAGGGATGTTGTCAGGTGGAGAGAGTATTTTGTAAGCAACTATAAGTTGCTGCTGTAGGATTAGGTTTGGTAGTTCTATCCAGCCTAGGTTCTGAAGATTAGTACAGTGATGGGTTTTGTAGGGTAAGCCAGTTGCAAATCTGGCAATATGATTATAACAACAAGAGAGTTTAGATAGATCCAATTTGTTGGGGTTTGTAAGTATAGGGGAGGCATACAAGAGGGTGGATAGGAGGTGGGTGCGAGCAATAGCCACTTTTGCCATGGGAGTCAGAAAGGGTTTTATTCTATAGAGGGACCCCAGTTTCTTATTAACAGTCTTAATAGTTTGGCTGATGTGTACATCAAATCTGAGTTTGTTGTCAATGGTAACTCCTAGTAGCTTGGTGTGGGGGTCGGGGTAGATGATGGTTCCATTATTGGATTGAATACAAAAGGGAAAGGTTGGTGTTTTATGAGTAGGATGGAAGAGGAGCATTTTAGTTTTTTTTGGGTTAAGGATAAGTTGGCGTTCCAATAGCCATTTCTCAACTGAAGTGAAACAGTCTTGAGTTTTGGATAGTAGAGTAATTGGGGATATATCTGAGCAAATTAATGTCGAGTCATCCGCATATTGAATACATGTGGACTCTGGAATGACTTTGTTAAGATCATTAATAAAGATGGAAAATAGTGGAGGGCCAAGTATGGAACCTTGGGGGACTCCTATGGTGTTAGGTAGGAGGTCTGAGAGCTTATTATGCCAGAGCACAGCTTGTTGCCTATCAGAAAGATAGGCATGAAACCAGTCAAGGGTTTTGTTATCTAGGTAGAGAGTTTTAAGGGTTACATGCATGAGTTTGTGGTTGACCATGTCAAAAGCTTTTGATAGGTCCAAGAAGAGAGCTGAAGATATTTTTTTGTCATTCCGGTTAAAATTAATAGTGTTAGTGAATGAGAGGAGAGCAGTAGTAGTACTATGTTTGGGCCTGAAGCCGTGTTGAGAGTTGGTTAGCAGATTGTTCTGAGTTAGGTGCTGGATGAGTTGTTTGTGAATACATTTTTCCATTATTTTTGCCAGTGGTGACAGAATGGCTATTGGCCTGTAATTTGAAAGGTCAGTGGATGGGCCGCCTTTATGGAGAGGAATGACATGGGAGATTTTCCATATGGAGGGGATTGTGGATTCGATTATGGTGTGATTAATTAAGATTGAGATTGGATAGGCTATGATATCTGCAGCTTTTTGTAGAAAGCTTTTTTTTTAGCTTTTAGCTTTTAGCTTTTTTTCTTGCTTTTTGTAGAAAGTCAGCTGGAAGTAGGTCTGCGGTGAGGGTGGTTGGCTTTAATTTCTTTAGTAAAGATCGAATGTATGCAGTAGGGACAGGTTGTAGGTTGAATAATGTCGTGGTCTTCAGGGTGGGACCTGTGGTTGGGGAATAGGGGGCAGATTGTTGGTTGGCTAAGGATTTGATAACATCGATGAAAAAGGTGTTAAAGGATGTAGCGACTTCTTCTGGGTTTTTCATAGTTAGGTCTGCTGGTGTAGGTGTGGAGGACCTACCCGGATGGAGAAGTTTATTTATTCCTGCCCAAAACTTTTGGGGGTTGTTTTGGTTTTTATGTTGTAGTTGGAGATAGTAGTTCTTTTTGTCAATTGAGATATTTTTTTTGTTTCATTTCTTAGTTGTTGGAAGTTGTTATGGTCTAGGGGTGACTTGGTAGCACGCCATTTATTCCATGCTTTATTTCTGGATTTAATTTTGGATATAGAGTCTTTTGATAACCATGGTGCTATTCGAGCTTTTGTTTTGATTGAGCGTTTGGGGGCATGTAAATCAAGTATGTTTAGAAATGTGGAGTTAAAATTTGTTACTGCCTCTTCTAGTGGGAGGTGTTTAAGGATAGACCAGTTATAGGACTGCAGCTCGTTTCGGAATCTAGTGAGGTCAAAATGTTTAGTGCTCCTAACAGTCCTGAGGACAGGGAGTTTGCAGTTACCTATTTTACTTTTTACCATATAAGTGATGAGGTGATCGCTGAGCTCATTTGGAATGGTCCCAGATTTGTACATTTCGGGTTTATGGTTGGTGAGTATCCAGTCTAGGATACTTTCTTTTTGTTTGTTGCAGCCAATTCTGGTGGAGGTGGTTATAATTTGTGAAAAACCATGGAGATTAATATTGGTTGGGTCAGACTCTGACACACATAGATTCCAGTCAATGTTGACATCTCCCAAGATTATGGTTTCTTGTGGGAAGTTATTGGTCAGCGAACTTAGACTGTTTTCAAGAGTGTCTGAGTTTTTCCCAGGGGGGATATAGATCACAATAAGGTTAATACTTTTTTCTTTGTTTAGTTGTAGTTTTAGGGCTGTTAACTCTACATTGGGCATTTGGGGTGGGTGAGTGGGGTTTGGTATAACATTGAGTGTGCTTTTAAAGAGCACAGCAGTACCACCACCTCTTTTTCTGAGGTGGTCGGTCCTATATATGTTATAGCCAGGTGGCAGGATTTCATTGTCTTTGGTCTCTGGTTTGAGCCAGGTTTCTGTGAGGCACATAATGTCAGGGAGGTAGGTTGCTAAGAGAGCATGTAGGTTATGAATTTTATTTTTTAGGCTTCTAATATTGAGGTGGCATATAAGAAGGGAGTCTGGAGGTCTTGGAACTAAGGATGTATTGTTTGAAGGGTCATTTACTGGGGGACCTGGATTTGGGTGTATATCCCCATCTATATTAATATTTTTTCTAAGATACTCTATTAGTTTCATAAGTTTTTGTAATAATTTTTCTATGTTATTGGATTTGGGGTAGATTATGTTTGGTCTATATGAGTGGTGGTAATTAGTAAACGTTGTTTTGTTGGTTAGGTATCGAGTGGGGTGATTGGTATTGATCAGAATTGTGGGGGTATTTGTTTGGCACTTTGGATAATGAAAACCTGAGTATGTCTGGTTCTCATATATAGTTAGTAGGTATAACGTGATAATCACTGGTAGGGTGAGTGTTACAGTTTTTAGGGCTGGTATTGTGAACCGGGGTGTTAAGGATTTCATAATGTAGAGTGATTGGTTACAAGATAAGCTAGTGTGAGTGGTTTGTTAGTGGTTAAGGGAGAGGGGGGATGGGGAGAAGGTGGTGAGATTTGTGAACCTGGTGATATTGGAGGGGCGTCGAGAGAGGGGGAGGGCTGAGTGTTTTGTGTGGCTAGGGATAATGGAGGGGTGTGGTTAGATAAGTATAAATCTAGGACTAGTGGGGGCGGGTGGGATATGGGGGCAGGGTGGGACGTGGAGCGAGCCCGAGCACAGCGAGGGCGAGCGGAGCGGGGTTAATCCCACTCCACACAGAGCAAGTTCAGGTAATACAGTAGTAAGTGTTTTTATCTTGCTACAGGGTTTTACAAGTGAAAAGAGATAGTAACTGCACTTGTTGTTTGGGACTAGCTCCAATTTCTCTGGTTTACACAGAATTAACACTATTTTTCTGAATAAATAGGGAATAGAATCCTGTTGTTAGCGTTTTTCACTGCTGTGTATGGAATCAGTTCGCAAGCTAGTTAAGGGGATACTTTACTGCGTAAAACACTAGTAGATTTTACTATATTTAGATATTAACCTTGTAAATAAATGGTTTAGGTCGACAGTTTTTGTTCTGGGCTGTTCTGTACTTTTTTGGTAACGCTTTCCTTCTTGAGCGTGATTTTCAGAGGGTGGCCAGGGGAGGTTACAGGGCAGTACCTGAACAAATATAAGAAAAAAAACTTCAGCTTGCTTGTAGAGTAGTTCAATGCAATGAGTTTTAAACAGTGTTAGAGCAAAAGATTATGTTACATTTCATCAGTAGCAGAGACTAGAGCTAGAGCTAGGAATCTCTTTACATGTGTTTCTGTAGTGTAGTAGTGTTATGCCATGGCAGTTATTATGGGCCATGACATTTACTGCATGCTGGCATGTGTTATGACTACACATCAAATGTTGTGCATCTTTGTTGCCTGATGGTACACTGGCAGCAGTGTTACAGAATGACAGGTATGTCACAGACCTAGGTATGTTTCTGTCACAAGAGTCTGAGTGGTTCAGCTATCTACACATGATGACAATACAGCGGCATAGGATGGCAAGACAGCACAGCAGACATATGACATCAGCAAGGTATGCCAGTATACTGTGGTAACTGAAATCTGTTTAGTCCCAGCAATAGCATCCTTGATCTTTACTAATCCCAATGCTGGGGTTTGTCAGAAGAGACGTCTTTTGGTGATGACAAGAGATATCCTTAAATCCAGGTCTTCCCTTCTCCCTTCCTACTCCAAAAGAGTCAGTCACAACAGATGATTCACACTTTGTTTGGGGAACAGTTTCAGGAGGGATAAAAGTGTGGGGGTGTGAGACACCAAGGCCAGATACAAGCACATAAATATCAAGGAGATGCTTGCCCTGATCAAGGCACTCAACTCTGAACAATCTTTGGACCTCAGGACCTATTCAAGTGGTTACAGTCAATACCACAGTCATGTGGTTCATCAACAAGCAAGGGACAACCAGGTTGTACTCACTTTGCAGATTAGCCATGCTAGCTTGGGATATAGCTTCACAGCACAATCTCACTCTACATGTATCCAACATTCTGTCAGAGCAAAACTGTGTGGCAGACAAGCTGAGCAGAACCAGGGTATACCCTCATGAATGGAAACTAGATCAGGGGGTGCTCCAAGATTTGACTATCTGTGGGGAGTTCCTTAAATAGACTTCTTTGCCTCCTCTCTGAACAATCAAGTGTCAAGATTCTGTTTCAGGACTCCATGCAAGAAGGCCAAGAAAACAGATGCCTTTTCTTTTCCTTGGATAGGAATGCTGCCGTATGTTTTTCCACCCTTTCCACTAATATCTAAGCTACTTATGAAGATTCAGAAGGAATCATCCAAGATCATTGTGGTGACTCCCTTCTGGCCCAGGTAACCATGGTTCTTCCTTCTTTTGGAAATGGCCTGGGGCAATTACCACAATCTTCCTCACTGGCTGGATCTACTCCCACAAGAACAATGGTGTTTGGTACACCCCCAAATCAATCAACTTCAGCTGACTGCCTGATGATATGGTCTTAATTCCTGTTAGGCATCTGTTTAATGAGGACTTGCAGCAGGGATTAATGAAGGCTTAACAGCATGCTATTAGAAAATCATATATTAGAAAGTGAAAAATGTGTTCTAGTTTATGCCAACAACATAACTAGCACCCATTCAGGGCAAGTTGTTCTCTGGTTCTACAATATTCGTGTGAGTTACTATCTCATGTTTTCACTCATTCCTCTATCAAGGCTCATTTATTAGCAATTTCAGCTTGCCTGTTCATGGATCCTCCTCTCTCAACGCAGTTTCATGTCACAATGTTCTTGAAAGGGGTTTTGCATAAGAAGCCTTCAAGAAAACCAGTGGCCTCTCCTTGGGATCTTAATCTTCTGCTAGAGAAGCTAACACTTGTTTTATTTTAATCAGCTAATCTGGTTGACTTGTGGTTATTAACATGGAAAACAGTTTTACTGATTGCTCTGACCTCTGCAAGAGGGGTGTCTGCATTACACACTTTTATGGTAAGTCACCCTATCTCATTTTCCATAGTGACAGGGTCTGTTTGAGAACAAATCCTTCTTTTCTGTATAAAGTGGTATCAGACTTTACTTTAAGTCAAACTACCCATCTCCCTCTTTTCTTTGCTGAACCTAACAATGAAGGAGAAAAAATAATCCATGCCTTGGATGCCCACAGACAACTCAGGTACTATCTTGACAGAACTAAATCTTTTAGATCTTCAGATCAAGTGTTCATTTCTTGTGTAGGTAAGAAGAAGGGACAACCAGTGTCAAAACAAATTATTTCCAAATGGTTGTCTAAGGCAATTGCCTTTTATTATACTCAACATAACAACCTATTCCAGGCAGGGTCAAGGCCAACTCTACCAGACCCTTGACTTCATCCATGGCTTTTTGGAAAAAGTTTGATTCTAGAACACTCTAGAAGCTGCTACTTGGTCCTCTCAACATACTTTTACAAAGTACTATAAGCTTTATTGTTTTCTCTAACACCTGATCAAGCTTTGCTAGGACCATTCTTCATGGGCTCCTAGACTCTTTCCCTCCACCTCCCAAATGCAGTTAGCTAAGGTAACCTACCCCGATAGCTAAGGGTACTGCAGCAGTGATCAATATGATGAACATAGTACATTTTTTGTAAGTAAAACGTACCATAACAGTAGATGTTCAAATGATTACTGTTGCAGTAGTTGTTCCTTCCATCCATCCTCCTTGGTATTGTTATGGTTCTTTATGCCAGGGTGTGGACATTTATAACTTGTTGCTCCTAGCATTGCAATTTCAGGACTCAGCCTCCCTCCCTCTGCTGGCAGAAAAGCTCTGAAGGACTTTGTGCTCAAACTTGTCTTTTATTCAACTCAATTTTGGCACATGGATGGTGCCCTGAAGCTTTGGAAGCTGGCTGGCTCTTACATCCTTGGCATTATATAATTCATATAGTTATGATAAGTTTTACTTACACAGCTGTACTTTCCAAATCTAAACGTTAACATTCTTGTCAGAAGACCTAATCACTTAGCTACACAGTATCAACACATTGACTTTCGGTGTATATAGACCTCTGTTTGCTTCTGATGCTTCTGTGCTAACACGGTATCACTGAAAGTATGTTATTTGAGTTGAGAACATAGAACAAATGATACATGGTTAGACAAAAGAAAACTATTCAACTGACATAGCTAAGCTGCAAAGCTAGATAGATAGAGAAGGAGACGAAGGCAAAAAGAAAAATGTAGGATTCATAGGAATGGGTTGAGGCATGATAAAATATGATACAATCTGAAAGTCATTGTGAAAAAGCAAGAAATAAAAACAAATGCAAATAGTATGAGAACATGAGGTGACTAGTAAATCTAGATAACGAAAAAGCAGGGATATTTTTTGAGGACAATACTAAGAGATGAATAAAGAAGAAGCCACGAGATACTGTCGAATGACTGAATGAAGTGCAACAATGGATAATGAAACTTCTTTGAGATGGTAAGAACAAACTGATTCCTAAGAAAGGGTAGGAAGGAGGAATCAGACAATGCATCACACAGTTATACTACTGAGAGATGAAGGTGGGATTTAATAATCTAGACAGTAAAAAGCCAGCTGGCTAAAGATAATTTAGGGTAAATTTATGTAAAGAGTGTTTTTATTTTATATTCATTTTATATTATTTAGAACAGCTCTGTTTCATCTGGGCCACTTTCAAGGTCAGCTCGGGAATACAAAGTTGCACCCATGATAAATAAACAAAGGTTGGTTATACATAAAAGGACAGACACACTTATAGCATGATTGGAGTGTAATTACAGCTTGTTCTGAGTCACAGAGACAGGGCAAGGTCAAATTGGGAAGAAAGTTAAAGTGAGTAGATAAATTGCAGTTTAAGAACTAAGCTTCGCAAGACAATATTTAATGGCAGGCTAAAGAAAAAAAAGACCTAAGTGATAAAGTAATAAACATTAGTGAAGAAAATGAAAGCAGTTCAGAAAGGAATACAAACAGTTGAGAAAATTTAAGGTATGATGCATCACTTCCGTCAAAAAAGGTCAAAGAACTTCATTGTAGCAGAAAGATTGAAACAGCTTATACAATAATAATCTGCAGATCACCAAAACTTATCTTCCAGAAATGAGCAAGCTGATACACTGGTCTGCAAATATAATGACATTTCATAGGATATTAATGTAACATGTCTATAAATAGGATAGGAGTATACAGACCTAGAAAACAGAATTGAAAATAGCATCTCATAGGTACATGGAGTACAGTTTCTGTAAGCAGCAGCAATAAATTATCAGAAGAAGCACAAAACTGCTAGTGTAGCAGTTAATAAGACTTGCTAGACTTTTCACCATTAAATGCTTAAATGATACAAAACAGCTAATGAGTTTATTTCAATAAAAAAATGAAAGACTTGTTTGTCTTTTCGGCTTTTCCCGGTTAGGGGGTCACCACAACAGAACTCCGGTCCGCTAATGATTGGCAGTAGATTTTTATGGTGCCGAGTTGCCAGCCCAATGCCCAACCTTCAGTGAAGACATGCCCATTCACGCATGTCTTTCGGAGGCCACTCGATCACGATGAGGAAATGCAGACTCAACGCAGAAGGCTTTTCAGCCGAGAATCGAACAGGAGAACTTCCTGCTGCGAGGCAACACCGCTACCGCAATGAAAGAGACTAAATGAGAAAAATATAAAACTGTTAATAAAAAAAACAGCCCAGGTAAATAGCAAGTAGAAACTAGGATGGAATGATTATACAGAAAAGCAAGTAATTTCTCAGTGCTGGATGTGGCTTGTACTACAAGCAAACTGCAGTTCCAGTAGTAAACAAAGCAGAGCAAACATTGTGGTGAAGTATGAGAAAGGGAATTTATGGAGATGAAACAGCAATACTCTTACGCAGTTTATATGTACACTTAATAATATCCATAGGATTCGGTGCAGTCTCTTAATAACTTGCTAAAAAAATGACTCAAGCTACATTGTGTGCTATAATAGCTAACTCTGTAACATAGAGGGATAAATTCCTTACTGTAACGCACATGGCCGGGGATCATCTAGGAACCCATGTGGTACAGACTGCGACAAGGGAAGGTGAAACTGAGCAAGCTGACATCTGTTAATTGGCCACAGGTGAGATTTTAGTTCCATCTACTGTGCTGCAAAATTAACACCCACAAAGCATGGGTGCCAGTTGTACAAACAACCAGCATAAGGGTCAGGAGTGTGTACCTGCCAAGCTGTGCATACTCACTGTAGCAAGCACTGGGCAAGGCTAACAGCCAACATATCAGAAGAGACGTGTGCTGGGGCACTTCCAGTCACATCACAAGAGACCTGCACTATGGCACTTCCAGTCACATCACTGCTGAAGGGAAGGGGAGGGCTATAGAAGGCCTGCACTGTGGGACTTCCAATCATATCACTGATGGAGGGAAGGGGAGGGTTGTAGAAGGTCTGTATTGTGGCACTTCCAGTCACATCACTGATGAAGGGAAGGGCAGAGTTGTAGAAGGCCTGCACTGTGGGACTTCCAGTCATATCACTGCTGAAGAGAAAAGGAGGGTTGTAGAAAGCCTGCACTGTGGCACTTCCAGTCACATCTCTGCTGAAGGGAAGGGGGGCTATAGAAGGCCTGCACTGTGGTACTTCCAGTCATATCACTGCTAAAGGGAAGGGGAAGGCTGTAGAAGGCCTGTACTGTGGAACTTCCACTCACATCACTACTGAAGAGAAGGGGAGGGTTGTAGAAGGACTGCACTGCGGAACTTCCAGTCACATCACTGCTGAAGGGAAGGTGCGGGTTGTAGAAGGTCTGCACTGTGGGATTTCCAGTCATATCACTGCTGAAAGGAACAGGAGGGTTGTAGAAGGCCTGCACTGTGGCACTTCCAGTCACATCACTGACGAAGGGAAGGGGAGAGTTGTAGAAGGCCCTCACCATGGGACTTCCAGTCATATCACTGCTAAAGAGAAAAGGAGGGTTGTGGAAAGCCTGCACTGTGGCACTTCCAGTCACATCACTGCTGAAGGAAAGGGGAGGGCTGTAGAAGGTCTGCACTGTGGGACTTCCAGTCATATCACTGATGAAGCAAGGGGAGGGTTGTAGAAGGCATGTACCTTGGAACTTCCACTCACATCATTACTGAAGGGAAGGGGAGGATTGTAGATGGCCTGCAGTGTGGGACTTCCAGTCATATCACTGATGAAAGGAAGAGGAGGGTTGTAGAAGGCCTGCACTGTGGAACTTCCAGTCACATCACTGATGAAGGGAATGGGAGGGCTGTAGAAGGCCTGCACTGAGGGTCTTCCAGTCATATCACTGATGAAGAGAAGGGGAGGGTTGTAGAAGCCCTGTATTGTGGAACATCCACTCACATCACTACTAAAGAGAAGGGGAGGGTTGTAGAAGGACTGCACTGTATAACTTCCAGTCACATCACTGCTGAAGGGAAGGTGAGGGTTATAGAAGGCCTGCACTGTGGGATTTCCAGTCATATCACTGCTGAAGGGAACGGGAGGGTTGTAGAAGGCCTGCACTGTGGCACTTCCAGTCACATCACTGATGAAGGGAAGGGGAGAGTTGTAGAAGGCCCATACCATGGGACTTCCAGTCATATCACTGCTAAAGAGAAAGGGAGGGTTGTGGAAAGCCTGCACTGTGGCACTTCCAGTCACATCACTGCTGAAGGGAAGGGGAGGGCTGTAGAAGGTCTGCACTGTGGGACTTCCAGTCATATCACTAATGAAGAGAAGGGGAGGGTTGTAGAAGGCATGTACTGTGGAACTTCCACTCACATCACTACTGAAGGGAAGGGGAGGGTTTTAGATGGCCTGCAGTGTGGGATTTCAAGTCATATCACTGATGAAAGGAAGAGGAGGGTTGTAGAAGGCCTGCACTGTGGAACTTCCAGTCACATCACTGATGAAGGGAATGGGAGGGTTGTAGAAGGCCTGCACTGTGGAACTTCCAGTCACATCACTGATGAAGGGAATGGGAGGGTTGTAGAAGGCCTGCACTGCGGAACTTCCAGTCACATCACTACTGAAAGGAAGGCGAGTGTTGTAGAAGGTCAGCACTGTGGGACCTCCAGTCATATCACTGCTGAAGGGAACAGGTGGGTTGCAGAAGGCCTGCACTGAGGAACTTCCACTCACACCACTGCTGAAGGGAAGGGATGTAAGATGTCTGCACTGTGAGATTTCTGATAACACCATGACTGAAGGTAAGGGATGTGAGGCATTCTTATCTTGATCTTTGTCTAAATTACTGCATCCAATGATCGTCAGGGAACAGCAAAGATGGTCAGGTCCCTGGAGGAGCTGATAGTCAACAGTCAATGGGGTGAGAAAGACAGAAAATTTTAATATAAAACACATACATCGAGTTCAGTCCTAAACACTGCCAGCCTGCCTAGTCATTGTCAGAATAAAATGCACAGTCTTAGCTCAGTTGGTGTTTATCATTTATGTTCTGGGGTCTCCACATACTATTTTTTATAAACCTGCTCCAGAATTATGAGATGTGACCATCAGGCTTTAAGGGTACTATGGTAAAATGCTGCACAACAAATGTAAATTCCCCCTCCAAGGTACAAAGAAAACATTTTATCCTATATCTCAAGAATCATATTCAAAAGGAAGTAAGAAATAATTTCTGTGCTGTAAAGTTCAACAAATATGATGAAATTTGTCAAACTGAAGATGCTGCTTTTTTGTAAAATCAAAATGTGTATTATAGCTTTAATGGTTAACAAAACATTTGCTTCAAAAGATTTGTATAGTATCTCTATGATGATATATTATGAATATAAGTGGTAAAATTATCAATACTTGGTATGAAAGATATTGCAAAATAAGTACAGAATCTCTTTCTTTTCTGCAAAATAAAAAAAAATGGCATGGCTTTGATAGAAGGCAATGTGATTTGAAAAGACCCAGCATGTTAAATGTTGGTTCAGAGCACTGGAGGTTTGCATTTATTTGGAGATTTGAAGATGTACCATGGCAAATATTGTCATCTGTGTTTT
Source organism: Protopterus annectens (assembly GCF_019279795.1). Lineage (NCBI taxonomy): Eukaryota > Metazoa > Chordata > Ceratodontiformes > Protopteridae > Protopterus > Protopterus annectens. Next base: position 1,983,609,842 of record NC_056737.1, read on the forward strand.
TTTCCACTCAGGCTACTCATACTTAAGAATGGTTTTATGTTGTGAATTCAAGATAACACACCTTACAGAAAGTGATAAAGCATTGTGTGATTTAATAAAATACAAGCTGGTCAAATGATTTGTGATTTCTGAAAAGAAAGCAAACGACAACTTTTGTTTTCCTATTAGGGTACAAATGCAATTGAGCCCTCTTCATTACTACATTATATAATCAAGTCCAAAGGTTACACATATTAGACAAAGAAGATCTGTTTGTAGTGTTATGATCATTTTACAGTGAAAGGACCGTTGTCAATAAAGCATGGCTTTCACTGTATTCATTGCTGTATGTTCCGGAAGGTGTGATTTATTGAATAACACCTGTCAAACTGACTGATGCACGGCAGGTACATTTTCTAACAATAGAGAAGCAAAATTGCTGTAGCTCTGGAATGTTATAACTATAATTTTTTTAAACATTGTGAAAATGGTACACTGTATGTCTGAGTTGAAAATATTAAAGATGCCAAAATAAGAAGGGTAGACCTACCAAACTAGCAAATGGATATTCCTAATATTATCCATCTGTAATATTTTTTACAAGAAAAATCATTATACTCTTTATGATTCTGCCTTGTAAATTTAAACTGTGAATTATTTCATGTTGTAAATTGGGTGTGGTGTACTAAAGTGAGCACAAACATAAATTTGGTGTGTAAAAATGCACTTTATCTTAGTCTTTTTCTTTCCAGATAACAGAAAATATAGGGCAGCTGAGTCTTATGACCGTTTATGCCTTCCTACAACCCATCTTCAGGCTGAACCTTCCCTCTCAAGGAAGGCCAGGCCAACCCAGCCATGGATGAATCTTTCAGTACCCACCCAATTATTTAGTTCTTATTTAAAAGAAGATAATGCAGCACACTGTTTAATTTGCAGTGGGAAAATGTTCATTGGGAGGGGATCCCCACCTTGTTTTATTTATCCGCTGATGATCCCTGGTTTTGGTAATGGTGGGACTATTTTATTTGAGAAGATCCAGAAGATCCAGAACCAATGGGTCCCTAATTGCTTGGAACATAAAGCACAGATCTCTTCTCAACAGTCTATAAAATACTGAATACAGGGACTATGCTTCCAGTCATTTTTGACAGCTTAGGCATTTTAAGCCAGTGATCATCTTAGTTAGTAAACTTGGGGCTCCATGTACTTGTTTGAAATGTCTAGTGAGATGCATCCCAGTGAGGGCTTTGCATGGTTAAATCAATGCTGAACATACAGGAGCAATGATCTCTTTAGATCTGGGTGATATTCCCTTGGCAAACAGCTATGCCAAGTATAAGGACTTTCTTTTTTTAAACATTTTATCATATTTAAAACAAAGATTGTACAAAATTATTTAAAGATAAATAGAACAAAAACATCACTATTTACAGATGTTCACAAAAAAATCAAACATGGAAAACTAAATCATTAAAATTTACCAAGTAAATCACTCAATTGTGACCAAAATCTAAACTGGCGAGTAATATTTAAAATTCTCATTTTGGCAGTTGACAATTCTTTTTTACAGAAATTTTTGCTAAATTAATGAATTCTGTGAAAGAAAGAGTAGTTTTACATTTCCAGTTCTTTGTGACTATTTTTGTTGTTATAGCTAAAATGGACCAAAGTAAAGGCACCTGCACCCTAGGAACGGAATACAGACATGGAGCATTAAATAAGATCAAGGAGTCAAAAATGATACAAGTATCTGTCCACAAAGCTTGGGCAAAATTTCTAAATTCAACCCAAAAAGCAGTTACTATTTTACAATCCAATATCATATGAAACCAATCTGGATTAGAGACTTCATTACACCTGCAACAATTAGTTTTTCCATAGTTATATATTAAAGCCGCTTTATGTGGAGTTAAAAAGCTCTGTGAATAAATCTCCATGTTTGTATTTTCTGATAAATAGAAGAAGTAGATTTTCTCACAGATTTAAGAATTAAGCATTTATTTTCATCAAAAAAAAGCCTTCTCATTAATCTTATTTGAGTAATTCCAAAATAATGAATTTGTGGAACCAAACTCTTCACTTATTATTTTATAAATTGTTGATATATATGATTTATTCTTATTTATGTTATTTGATTCTGAAAAAAAACTCAAGCATCTTTGGAATATGTTTTGTTTGAAAATCTATGGGAATTTTGATTTTATCACTAAGATATTTTTACAAGATTGTATAATCAACCAATTATTATTTTCTAAACAATGTCTTGCAAGAAGATAACCTGCATTATTTGATTTTTTTCCAATTAAGAATTGATGCCAAAAGAGTATATTTGCCTCTCTAAGGTCTAGCATTTTGTTTATTTTAAATGTTCCCAAACAATCTGTAGAAGTAGAAGGATTTTCTGACTATTGTTATTACATGATGATCAATGGAGAGAAAATTATCAATTCAAGTTCCATGGTCTCTAACAATATTCTTATTTTAACATCAGACATTATCAATGTTGCATGCCTATTTTGGCAAAACTGGCATTTCAAGTGTAAATTCTTGCTGAAGGCACAGGTATCATAGGATTAGTTAACAACTCCAAGTTTACAGTTGTTTACAGACTTGGTTAGCCAGATGTCTTATTTCAAGATCTGGAGATCTGAAAAGTAAATTCCAAGCAAGAAGGGCTCTGGCATGGACCCTTGTGGAACACTCACCAGTCATATTCATACTCTCTAGTGAAGTACCTTCTACTCATACTATGCAAGTTTATTCCTTTAGCTGATCTGGTATCCATCTTACCACACAGGGATCCATTTGTAATGCATTAAGCTTACTAACCATGTTAGCATGGGAAATGAGGTCAAATGCATTGATCAAGTCAAGGTAGATCAGATGGACAGCAAGACTGCTGTCATAGCTTGTGTTTCTCTTTCAAAAAGTTGACCAAATTCATCAGACAGGGTCTATCCTTAATAAAGCCAAACTGCTTGAGTCCAGCTTAGTGAGATTTTTTAAATGTTATAATTTATCAGACTAGTTATAATATATTCCATGGCTTTACAAATAAGACATGTTAGACTGATGGGCTCCATGGTTAATGGTGGGGTCACCCTTGTGGATTGGCATCACTACAGCTGTGCACTAAACCTAAGGGACAAAAATCAATGGATAAACTTATGTTAAATAGTTTAAGGGGTTGATATATCAGGGCTTGTCAAGTACTGTTTATTAAACAGCTAGGTATATCATCAGGTATTGTGGTGGTAGTGTTTTAATTCTTGGAGAGTACCTTTAGTACATATTGTTTAGTGATGACTGGGAGGGGATGAGAGTTGTGGTCTTTGGATACTCATCTCTGAGGTGAAGTTTGCACTGAATTTGTTTACTGGTTTGTTGGCAATATCTACTGGGACAGAGTAGGTGGTGTCATTGTGTATAAGTTCACAACAATGTTGGTTGCTGTTTCTTAGTTTATTAACATAGCTAAAGAAAGAAAGAATTGAACTTAGCTTCTGATGCTAGCCTAAGATCATGGGCTGCTTTAATAGCCCTCCTCATGTTTTTCAAATTCTTATAGGTTCATAGGTAGGTACTAGGCTATCTGCCCGAAGACATTTATAAGCCTAGCCAGAATGTGTTGGCCTTCGCTGCCCTCTTAGATTAGTTCCCTGTGCCTCTGTCCAGCACAGCCACTGAAGTGATCCCAGGGGTAAACTTTCTGTTTCCCATCAACTCGTCAAGGTTTCTCTTGAAGAGTGCTAGTGAGAAGCTCTGCCTAATGTAGATTGGAATCTTATTCCAAAGCATGGGAAGTCTCTGGGACAGGAATCTATCCCTCCAGCACATCCTATTTATTCTTGTGGTGAGGTTTAGATCCCAAGAGCATGTAGCTTGCGGGGATATGGATTTCTTTAGGTGGAGCATGTCCATCGATTCTGGGTTGGACATGGCCTTGTATGTCAGACAGAGATCACCTCTGAGTAGGCAGTATGCAACCGAGTACAGCTGGAGTTTCTTCAGTCCAGCTGCATAGGGCATCTGTTTGAGGCCAGTGATCCTCTTGGTGAGGTACTTCTGTGGTCTTTCCAGCTATTGCAGGTGTCTTGTAAGATACATCCCAAATGGGGCATTGTACTCTATGATGTGTCTAATGAGTGATGAGTAGAGGGGCACAATAACATCTTTTGATCTGGATCTGAACCCTTTTGTGATTAGGTGGGCCACATAGAAGGATTTTCTAGCCACTTTGGCAATGTGATTATTATAGGAGAGATTGCTATCTACTTGGGTCCTCAGATCCCTTATTATGTCTTCCGTATTTAGGGGACTACCACCTATGTGGTAGTTTATGGGTACTTTGTTTTTTCCAAAGGGGATGACTATGCACTTTTTGGCATTTAGCTTGAGGACATGATTTTGACAACAGGTATCCATCTCAGTGAGATGCTTTTGGAGGATGTCTGTGTCAGCCAGAGAGTCAATTATAGCCCCTAGTTTGCAGTCGTCTGTGAACTTGGTCAGCCGTCGTCCTCCTGTGCTTGCCTGTACCTCTGAGAAGTATATGCCGAACAGGAGGGGTTCTAGGACTGAGCCCTGGGGAATGCCACTTGTAACCGGTTTAGAGTCAGACCTAGCTCCTGCCACTCTCACCATGTGGGTTCTGTCAGTGAGCAAGTTGGCAACCCATCTTGTGACATAGGAGTTTATGTTCAGGCAGGTGATCTTGTCTATAATACCAGAATGGGGAATGGTGTCAAAGGCCTTTACGAGGTCTAGGTAGGCTGTCTGCACCACCTTTCCCTCATCTATAGCCTTGGTAACTGTCTCAAAGAAGTCCACCAGGTTTAGGAGGCATGATCTGCCCTTAACAAAGCTGAACTGGGTAGGGTCCAGTCTTTGGAGGTTCCCAATGTCTCTGTTAATGAGTTCTATGATGATGTGCTCTATAGCCTTGCAGACAAAGCTGGTCAGGCTTATAGGGCAATAGTTACCAGGGCCTGTTATGACTACACCTTTGTGGAGCAGAATAATTGTTGCTGTGCACCACTGTATGGGTATGTAGCCTGTGGAGAGGCTGAGTTTGAACAGTGTGTTTAGGTGAGGGGTTAGTTCGTCTTTGAGCTCATGTAGGATGCAGCCTGGGACACCATCTGGTCCCATTGATGCTGTGCTTTTGGCTTTGGAGAGGGCTGTTTTAACCTGTCTGTGATTTCAGGGGCTCTACATTCTTCTGGGTATGGTTATGGGCCCTTTCGGGAGTGAGAGGGAGGTGAAGTTTGCACTGAACCTGTCTGCCAGGATGTTGGCGATATTGGTTGGTTCAGTGTATTTTGTGCCATTCTGAACTAACTGTGAGCAGATCTGAGCATTGCCACTTAGATTCTTGACATAGCTAAAGAATGTCTTGTTGTTATATTTGGAGTCCTTGGCAATTTTTCTTTCTAAGCTAGCCTTGGATGATTTTATGAGGGATCGTAGTTTCTTGCTGATACTGACCAGGGATGTCTTTCCTTCTTGGGATTTTACTCTTTTCTGTACTAGTTTCCTCCTTCTATTGTATAGCTTGTTTATGGCAGGGGTCCACCAGACTAGTTTCCTTTTCTTGGAGGAGTGAGTTTTGGTTTTGCTTGGGATAGCACAATGCATGCATTCTTGTAGGTGCCCGTAGAATGCATTAGTAAAGGATTTTGCAGTTTGGACAGCATTATCCTTTAGCATGGGGGCTTTGAAACTTTCCACCTCAGTCTTAAGTAATGTGAAGTTTGCTTTTGAAAAGTTTTTCAAGGTGGTTTCCTTGACCAGGGGTGGGGGCAGAATGTCGATATCCAGAATTATTTGTTTATGGACAGATCTAACCAGCAAGGGGAAAAAAATCGCTATTCCGAGAAATATACACACACAACACAAACACACACAAAAAACAGCAATCCACACACATACACTTAAAATTCTACACCTAAACCTAAACTAAACTATACATACACTACTAGCTATCCACTTACCTCCATCACTATCGCACACTCACCCACCTGTGCCCTAACCCTAACTCACCTAACCCACCCCCTAACCCTAACCTACACACAATTGCACACTTACCTGAACCCGACACATATTGAATGCTGAAAACAGTGAAGCCACAGCAATGGACCACCGAATTCTTTCTCTGGGAAAGAATTTGGTGTCCTGCATCTTCGCTGTTTTCAGCGTTTGACATTACTGGTTCGATATTATAACATTCAAACTTTATAAAATTCAATGTTATAATATAGACCCGTATCATTCTTGGTGAGGGCAAGATGTTACTCAGGGTCAGGGTCATACTCGCCTGGGCTATGTGATCAGAGAGCTCTTCCATGTCTCTTTTCATGTAGTCCAGGAATGTACGGCTCAGGTCATTCACACCAACATGGACAATGACAGAGTCATATCTGTACTTGTTCTGGAGTGACCTGAGTGCTTGTGTTATGTGGCGAATCCTGGCACCCAACAGGCAGCTAACAGTAACCTTCTCCTTGTTCAGCCTAATGAGTGTGCCTGACTATAGCATCACCTATTACTAGTGTATTGGGTATGTTATTTTGCCTTAAGGGCTGTGATTGCATGGGAAACTGGTTTTGTGAAGTATGTGTTTCATGGTTTGTGTTGGGGGGTGGAGGTTGCTTGGATGTCTGCTTTGGAGGTCTCTGTTGCTTTTGCAGATTTTTATTTAGAGCCTCTGAGTATGTTTTCGTGTATTTATGTGCGTTTTTTGCCGGGGCTGGTTTAATGGGTCTATGTGAGTCTGGTTGCGTGATGCAAGTATTTCCCTTCTCCTCTTGACTGTCTGATCCAGTATTGGGTTGAGAGAGCTTAGCCTCCAGTTTGGCTGTATAATTGCATCTCTCGCATGTATTAGTGTTTGGTGGTAGAAGGAGAGTGTTGTCTGTGTACATGAGGCAGTTGTAACATTGCCTCAAAATGCCCAGATTCACCAATTGGACTGGAGAGTACACCTGAAACTGCCCTTTGGACATGCCTGGATAGGTACAGTGAACTGTTTTACTGATTGGCTGGTAAGGTCAAATAGAGAGCCTTGTTCTTCTGTACAGTATATGGGGGTCTAGTGCTAGGGTTTATAAGTGCTTGCTATGAGTTTTGAGCAAGTACCAGGCTGAGAAATGAATGGTTTGAGTGCTTAAGTTGAAAGTTTGTCTAGTTCCAAGGGAAAAATTGAAGAGGAGACTTTGTGGAGCGGGAATAGTTATACCCTAGCTAACCGGCGCTGCCTGGCACACAAAACAGGGCAAATGTGTTTTTTATTGCAGAGAAATGAAAGATATAGAAATTAGACCAAAATGGCCAATAAACTACTAATTTCTGGGTGGATACTACTCCTCCAGGGACAGATAGGATGCTCAAAGCTCCCCTCTCTCACAGGTGAACAGAGAAACTTCCTTTTATCCAAGTAAGGTATGGGCAAACACAGAGACTTGTAACACAGCCCTGAATTCAGCAGTAACCTGAAAACTGGACTATACTTGCTTAGAAAAGCGGGAAACAAGTATTTCTTTTTTTTGTTTTTTTGTTTTTTTTTTTTGTTTGTTTTCAGAAAATAAAGCAGATACAATCAAAAAACACTTTAAATGCACAGAAAAGGATGCTTATTGTTATATATCTCAGATCAGAGTTGTAATCAATGCCCCTAGTAATAAAGTAGTAAGAAACACAAATACAGTAAAAGATGAATAAAGTACAATATATATATATATATATATATATATATATATATATATATATATATGTATATATAAACAATAGAAAACAATCAAACTGATTTAAACAAGTTACCCAATTAACCAGAAAAAAGCTCAAAACTAAACCCTGTTCCAGCAATCTTCAATCAGACAAGTTCTAACTGCACACTCCTGCCACTAGTGTGCAGGGGAACCTTCTCCAAAAAAAGATGGGCTGGATCAGTGCTCAAGTTATACAAACAAAGCTAGATTCAGCAGGCCTGAATCTGGTCTATGCTACAGCAACAAGGCGCACCAATTTCAGAAAGAAACAGTTCAAATAAGCAGGCGCAATAAGCCTGTGACCAGAAATTCCCAGCTCAGAAAGGCAGAATCCAGCCTCTCCTCCCACAAGAGTGCAGACCACAAACCTTCTTAATGTAGAATAACTGGCCTGAAACCCAAGTGCTTAAACCAGAACTAATACACTTTTAAAATAGCAGACACTGAGCCTTCAATCAGCAATTCCCAGCTTAGAAGGATGTAAGCTACCTGTCCTGCCACAACAGTGCAGACCACAAACCTTCTTAATGTAAAACAACTGGTATGAATCCCAAGTGCTTAAACCAAAAGACTTAGAATAACAATTACAATTTAATCAGGCTACTACCAAGCAGTAATAAATGCAGCAGAATAAATAAAACTGAGTACTTTTAAGAAGCGGCAAAAGCAAAATAAAGTAGGAGGAAACACAAATACAGTAAAAGCAGATGAATAAAGTGCAATTTTTTTTTTTTGTTAGTAAAGTGCAAGGAGAGTGAAAGGAAGAACCTAAGTGGGTTGGTCTTCTCAAATCTTCTCTCTATATTAAGTAGATGAATTCTCAATTTTCTAACATTATTTTTTATTTGAGGGGGTTTTGGATCACATTACATATACTTTAAGAAGTTTTTTTTTTTAGATTTATATAACGGTGAACCAGCAGAGTAGTTTGCTTTTAAATTCTCTATTATATTCAGTTGGTACTGCCAATTCTATACATTTATCTAAGTGGGCATAGAACTCTTTTTTTTAGGCTTGCTGCTGTGGCATTGTCTGGGGTTGTGCTGCTATGAGGGAATTTGATGAAATTTGTACATTTGAAATATGTGATTTGCAAAATATTGCTATCTACAGTTTTAAACAATTTAAAAGGGAAAATCACTAGTTTATGATACAACATAGCCAGGGAAGGAAATACCAGGGAAACAGTATGCGAAGAAGCTATATTCATAGCTTCATAGGTTCATAGGAGATTATTAAGATAATGGATTAAGAGCCCTTACAAGTCTAGACAATATAACCTGATTTTACCCAATATATGGCCCTTAGGGGTAAGAGAATGTCATGGGTCTGTGTCTATGCCTTGAGTATATTAAAGACTGACTCTGCCCATAAGGGACCTGGGTACTACCACAGGTGTGAATTTGCAATTCCCTGTCCATTGATCCAAACTGTGTTTGAAGAGCGCCAGGGAAGGGTTCTGCTTAACGTGAATTGGACAGTTGTTCCATAGAACAGGCAATCTCTGTGACACATATCTGCCTTTCCAGCATGTTTTGTCTGAGTCACTAATTTTAGATCCCAAAATTTGGTGACCCTTGTGCTGTTTGACTTGTGGATGTGTAGCAACTCTATCAGGGCTGGATCTGTGCATGCCTTGTAGGTCAGTCATAGGTCACCCCTTAATAATCAGTAAGAGAAAGAGTAAAGGGATAGGGCTTTTAGTCTATCCCTATAGGCCAATTTGTTTACACCCTGTATTTTCTTTGTGAAGAACATCTGAGGTCATTCCAGCTGCTGTAAGCACCAGTTCACGTACATGCCAAATGGTTCAGTGTCCTTGATTATTGTTCTAATGAAAGCTGAGTACAGCAGGACTATAATTTCCTTGGATCTGGATGCCATACCTTTACATATAAGTTGTGCTACATAGAAGGATTTCCTCACCACTGTGGACACATAGTGGTCAAAGTTCAGGCTACTATCTGTCTGTGTACCTAGATCTCCCACCGCTGAATCTTCTCTTAGAGGTGTGCTATTGATGTTACTATTTGCAGGGGTATTTGACTTCCCAAAGTGTATGATAATGCATTTTTTTACATTTAGTTTTAGGTCATGGTTCTGGCACCAATCATTTGTCTGATCTAGACCCTCCTGAAGGATATCTACATCACTGGGGTATTCAGTGATTGCTTCCAGCTTGTAGTTATCAGCAAATGTTGTCATCCAGAGGCCTTCCACATTAGCCTTAACTTCAGAAAAGTATATTGTAAACAGGAATGGTTCTAGCACAGAGCCCTGTGGCACACCATTAGTAGCTGGCCTCTTGTTGGATCTGGATTAACCCATTTTAACCACCCGTGTCCTCGCTATGAGAAAATTGGCTATCCATTTGGTGACATAGGGATATATACCCAATTTTGTATGTTTATTTGTAATACCTGAGTGGGAAATTGTGTCAAATGCCTTGGCCAGGTCAAGGTGGTATGTACTGTTTTACCCTCATCTATGGCCTTAGTGAGTTTCTCAAAGAAATCTACTAGATTCAGTGGGCATGACCTATCTTTAACAAAGCCAAATTGGGTCAGGTCCAGTGTCTGGAGGTTTCCTATGTCATTATTTCCATGCTTATTCTTTCCATGGATTTACAATAAGACAAGTCAGACTTATAGGTCTGTAATTTCCCAGGCCAGTGGATGGTCCCCACCCTTTATGCAGAGGGATGACTGTTGATGCCCTCCACTCTATCAGGACAAATCCAGTCTGAAGGCTGTGGTTAAATAGAGATCCTAATGGACCAATAAGTCATGATTTAAGCTGTTTAAAAGGCAATCTGCTACATCATCAGGCCACATTGAAGCTGTGTTTTTAGCTTTAGATAGCACAGTGGCAACATGTTCTTTGGTGATATTTGGTGGTGGAGTGGTGGAGGGTATTTCTTGGGGGAGAACTGGGGGTGATGGGGGATGCAAAACTTGAGCTGAATTTGTTGACCAGCAGATTTGCTATATCTTCTGGACAAGTATACATGATCCTAGCTACAACTAATTCTGCATATCGCTTGGTGTTGACCTTAAGACTGTGGACATAACTGAAAAATGCCTTATGGTTATCCTTAGTTTTGAAGGCTATTTTTCACCCAAAGTCTGCTCTCAGAGACTTAACTAGTTCCCTAATTCACTTGTTTAGACTACTGAGGGACATTTTAGTCTGTTGCACTCATTCCCTCTTTCTTCTTGACAGGAGTTTATTTCTTTTGCTGTACAGCCTATTAATACCAGGTGTCCAAAAAGTTGGCTTGTTTTTGTGGTTTGCCATTTCTATGTAGTTGTTTATATGGTTGTACAGGACTTTTGTGTACATCTCTGGATAGGCTTATGTGTTTTCTAAGTTTGGGTTTGCTGGGAAACTAGCTATGCTGCCCCTTAATAGAGGGCAATTTGCCTTAGCAAAGTTCTTAAAGTTCTTAAAGTTGCTGGGGTTAGATGGGAGGGGGGCTAGTTTTATGCTTCTCCACATTTGTAAGTACCAGCTTTAGGATGTATGTTCCCCATTTGAATTTACAAGGTCAAGAAATCTTTGAGCCTACATGTTAGTGGTCACATATGATCCCAATCAGTGGAAGGGGTAGTTAAAATCACCCATGACTATGGTATTCGGCTGAATGGTAAGTGATAGTAACTTCATGTAAGGTGTACGGGTTTCCTCATAAGGACCAGGTCAAGAATATTATATCTTCAAATGGGTTTGTTAACAATCTGGTTCAGGAAGTTTTTGTTTATTAATTTAAGACCTTTTGGCTATAACCTCTATTTGAGATACAGTAGCTCCATTTTATTAATGGTATTTTAATTCTTCCAAGACAATAGATTTATTGTTTATAGGGAGTTCTTCAAGTACATTTATGATTGTCAGGAGACACAGATGATGTTCTGTAACATTCTATAAACTGATGGTTGGTCCTGCTTAGCATGATAAGGAGTTCTGCTAGTGGGTCTCTGGAAGCTGTCTAGAGGTAATATGGTCTTTGACCAATAAGGAGACACCAGTACAGTTGCTGCTGTGTCTGAAGGCATGGTAGGCACAAAACCCTGATATGGAGGGAGTATTTTCCAAATATTTGGGTCAAGTTTCAGTAAGTACACAGACATGGATGCACATCCAGGTCAGGCGTTTTATTGCTTAGCCTTTTGGCAATGAGGAAAGCCACCTTAATACGATCCTGTTTTGATTTTAATATATTAGTTATGCTGAGATGCTCATCAGCTGGACTCTGTCTAAAAAGGCACTATGGGAGCAACAAAGGCTTTAGCCAGAATACATTAGCCTTAGAATGAGAAGCATAGGCTGTACTTATCAAAGCTAGTATGACTGTCTTGCATCTTGTCCCATGCTGACAAATACTGGATCTACCTGGAATAACATCAACTATTTATCCAATTGTTGAAGCCAATTGTTTTTCCTTTGCACCTTGGAGAAGAAAGCATTCTGCAAATACCAGAGTCTTATCTGTGTGTGTGACATGCATGGAGAGTTCTGGTATGTGTCTCTGCATATCACTCAGGGGTCTGTGTACCAAGTTGTTCATCCCTAAATGGACAACCACCATGTTGCAGTCATATTTGTTAGATAAGAGATCCTTAAGTGCACTTGACATATCAGAGATCCTGGGACCTGAAAGATAATTCACCATCACCCTGTTTTTGTCCAGCCTACTGAGAAGAGAAACAATGTGTATTACTACAGAGTCACCAATCACTAATATGTTCTTATTTGTTGAGAGGTCTGGTGTCCTAGATTTGAGAATATTTAAATCCTGGTGATTCTTGTTTTGTGGAAGTATGTATTGCCCACAGTCTGTATTTTTTTTTTGTGAGAATAAGGCTTCTGTGTTAGTTAAATTCTTGCATCTCTCACAAACAGAGTGTCTTGTATAAGTAAAGGTTTATTATCATTGAGCATAAGGCAATCGTTATAATGCCTAGGGATACAAAATGCTATGAGGCTGATAACAGAAAGAAGATAAGCAGGGTGACCATTCATTTTAATCCAGAGATATGGAGAATTTAATAGAATGTCACACTGACCTACTTAATGAAAGAAGAATTTGTTTGTTGCTAAAGTTTCACTGCCTGACTATCTAACATAAATGAAGAAGTTTACCTTAAGCTGGCACTCAGACAGTGGTCAGTGCAATGTGGTTAGGCACTGTATAATATAAGTTACATATAGATAATTTGTTGGCTGATATGGGCAATGTAGAGCAGCTCTGAGCTGCTTTTGTTACTCCGAAGCAGCGATGGGCTGCTAGAGGCTACTTGGGGATGAGAGGTATGCAGCACCACTTGTCAAGCAAATGTGAGTAGCTATCTGTTCTACTACGAGCCAGTATTTGCATTGCTAATGGGATTTGGGAGAGGTTTGTGGTATAGAGAAGGTTATAGATCAAGATGCCTGTGTCTATACAGTGCATATTGCAATGCCACTGTGTAATGAGCAGTACCATATAAATGTGCACTGTTTATAACAACACAGACAAAGCTGGAAAAAAAGTTCAAATGTTCACATTTGCCTACAACACTTTTCAAGGCTCTTACAGTAATCACAGGCCTAGAAATGGTTAATTCTTTCTCTCCTCTCAACAGAGTATAAACTACTAGCAATTCTTAGCTAGTACTAAAAAAATCACCAAAACTGCAGTTATTACAGTAAACTCAGTAAAAGGAGAAAAGTACTAATCCTAGATATTATAGGGCTTATTTTTTTTTTGTCAAACCCAGTAGAATTTTGTCATAATGGGTAGCTTAGCACATCAGTGTGTGGAAGCTTGTAGCAAATGAGCTCTAGGCTATGTAAACTTGGGTAACTTATAACAACACAGACAAAGCTGAAACAAATTCAAGCAAGCACACTGGCCTAATAGCAAACAACACTCTTCAAAGTTCTACAGCAATAAGAGGCCTACAAATGGATAGGTTCTTTACCCCACTCTCTCACATCCGCTATTAGCTGCCTTTTTCCTCTAAGCTGTCATGCAGGCAGCCTAATACTTACCTATAAGGCTTTCTCATGGACATCTACCTTTTTACTCCAGCAGCAGTCTGATATGCACGACTACCTGCCAAGCCCACAACATGTTTACTTCTGCACATAAGCAGTAAGTGGCAGTAAAGTATGCTTCTTGCCAAGTATGAATGCCTTGACTCTAAATGCTGCTTTTCAATGACACATAGTCTCTTTTGGAGTCAGGATTGTAGTAGCTGACAGGGATGTCTCATCTTAGGATAGGGAAACCAGCATTTCCCCTCCCCCCACTCCAACACACACACACACGCACACACACACACACACACACACACACACGCACACGCACACGCACACGCACACACACACACACACGCACACATGCACACACAAACAGAAACACAATCATCCATCCTGTCTTGCTTCTTCAGTGGCCCAGACACTAATCTGTCCCTGGCCACATCATAGACAGGGTTTTATCCCTCTTTACCTGAAACCAGGCTGCAAAAAGATGCATTTTCACATAAGTCTGAAGATAACACCTATCACAGTCATGAGGCACTTTGAATATCTGTTTTGTAATGAAATCAGTCAGTCAATGGCAAAAGTCATTAAATTAGATAATAGACATCTATTAACCAGGAAAACCCACTGGACACACAGTCCCTTTTCAGGGGCAATTTAGGAACAATGTCTGGTTACATGACTTACTCAAGATCACACAACAGGCAAATATGGGCTGGGGAAGCCAAACAGCTCACAATCTTAGCCTTCTGCAGCAACTGCTAGACTGACACTTTATTGGCAGTTTTCAATATTACTGTTTTTAACAGATAACTACAGCTGGAACACAATGATTAATCATCCCACAGTACATTTTCCTGTCTAAAAAAATTATCCCTAAGCCATTATATAAGAATTAGGTATGCCTTAGCTGTTTCCTCCTTTGTGTCATATTTTTGGGCTATTTATCTTTGTCAGCACATACCACATTAGGTTTACATAAGATCTGGCAATGCTTTCTTTACATTTTTGTCACATTGCATCTTGGTCTTTACATATTAATGCCATTAAATTTAAGATTTTTTCTCTATGAGAAGCTTAAATAACATGGTAACTGTAGCAATGTTTTTTTTTCTCTCCCACAACAGGGTCACATATCTTTGGATTTCTTGGGTTACAGGCTTACTATGCAGAGAAAAGGCCACTCTGTTGACCCCTCTGAGTAACTAAATAACTCAGGAAACATAACATCTTTGGTTGAGATTTTACTTTTTCAGTAAAGCATTTCATTTAATCACATTTTATGGGTGAAACAAAAAGAGCACATGTAAGCTAACATAGAAGCTGGCTCATAGGCATTCATTAGGAATGCAGTGCAGGAGACTGGGGCTGTGGCGGACACAGTTACTACACTAGGTGGTGCAGAGACATAACCTCCTACAAAAACATTTACATTTAGATTTGATTTGATATAATATATCACCATGTTCAACTGGGTGACAGTAAGATCATTCATGGGAGATATATTAAGCTTCAAACAGTCCAAGAAGTAGTAATATTATAATCACTGTTTGAGGAAGTCTAGGATATAGCACCTCACAAAATTGCATCTTTTATATCTTCTATGCTTTGTTAGAAAACATAAACCCTAAAATGATACTTCACACGTCACTTTCTCTGCTTTATTACATGCCTTTGACTTTAATGCCAGCCCCGTTTTCTAAATATTTCAGATGTAGGCATCATCATTTTCTACCTCTGTTTTTGTAACATAAGTCAGCACATTGTCTTCAAAGCTTAATGATAATCATATCATTGACTTCCAGTTTGGTAAGTATATATTATCACTCCAAAGAAAGCCTGGAATACGCCAATAAGTGCCAACGACTGCCAATAATAATCCACAGTTTATTATCATGAAATACAAACACGAACACGGACTGAAACGACAAGCAGACTTGCAAACAAACAAATAAACAATTGTAGCATACGAAGAGAGTTAAGCGCTTTCAACCATTACTGGTCTTCATCAGAACTACTACTTTCATGTTAATCTGCTACTTAAATAACCTTTGTGGTGCCAAAACCGCTCATAACTTTTTAAAGTCGTACTAATACATATATACAAGTATATTAATAAAAAAAAAAAAAAAAAAAAAAAAAAATGACTACAAAAGATTCTCCTAACCATAATATTCACAATACATAAGTAACAATACTATAGAAAAAATGCATAAAAAAAAAAAAAGTCTGCTTGTTGTTTCAGTCCGTGTTCGTGTTTGTATTTCATGATAATAAACTGTGGATTATTATTGGCAGTCGTTGGCACTTATTGGTGTGTTCCAGGCTTTCTTTGGAGGTACTGTGAAGTATACTTTTTTCTGAAGTATATATTGTCACTTAACCTGTTCAGCTTGTTAATAATCAGTGGTTCTATGGTTTAATTTTCAGAGGCACCTATATGATTGTAAAATTCAAATTTGTTGGAGATTTATTGACTTGGGCTGAACTGGCATTGCTAATCCATATGTAAGTCACAAAGGTCCTGTTTAATGAATCTGGTTAATACTGAGAGGGCAACACAACCTGTGGACAGGGGTCACTAGTGGTACCTGGCACAGACTTTGGAGAGCCTAGTGGTACTTGGCACAGACTTTGAAGAGCCTAGCAGTATCTGGTATAGACTTTGGAGAGCCTAGTAGTACCTGGCACAGACTTTGGAGAGCCTAGTGGTACTTGGCACAGACTTTGAAGAGCCTAGCAGTACCTGGTACAGACTTTGGAGAGCCTAGTGGTACTTGGCACAGACTTTGGAGAGCCTAATGGCACTTGGCACAGACTTTGGAGAGCCTAGCAGTACCTGGTACAGACTTTGGAGAGCCTAGTGATACCTGGCACAGACTTTGGAGAGCCTAGTGGTACTTGGCACAGACTTTCGAGTGCCTAACAGTACCTGGTACAGACTTTGGAGAGCCTAGTGGTACTTATCATGGCTTAGAATAACCTAGTGGTATCAGGCACAGACTTTGAAGAGCACACCATACCAGAAGACAACAAACACAGATGTCAGCCTAGAGAAACTCATCAAAGTTACAGCACTAATGTGCATTCAGGCACACATGCACCATTAGCAGTCAGTAGAATTCTCCTCCCCTGACAGTCAATAGAAGAACAATCACCATTTTGAAAGCTCACTGTTACAAGGTTAATAACATGAATGATAACTAAATCCAACAGTAGACACAACATGGTCAATGAATTAAGAATCAAAGTGATGGTCATCTCCAGGTAAAATCTACCTGTGCACACATGGGTGGTGTACATCTCTGTCACTGAAAAATATGTAGTATGCATACTAGTGTTTTTTTTTTCTTTTGCCTGTTTTCCCTAATATGTGTGCAGTACTTATTATGGCCCTAACTAGGACGGACAGTAACTAAATACACATGATAAAAATTATAAACAATATTATCTACCAGAAAAGGTCAAATTCAAGTTATTACAATAAGACGTGTTAAAAATAGTGTGTTGTTAAGAGTGGGTGAATAGTTTTTTGTGAATTATGTAATAGCAGCATACCTCTCAATTGTCCACATTTTCACAGAATGTCCAGATTTTTACATCACATTTTTGGTCTGTTTCTCATAAATTTGTGTTTTTCTGGAAGATCACTGAGGACTAAAGTCACTAAATAATGACAGTCATTTGAGATTCAGACTTCATATCCTTCAGAAAATGTATGGCAATACAAACCTTTTATTCTAGCAACTTTTCTGAGTTAATCTGAGCAATATTCAACATTTTCCCTAGTTTCGGGCCTTTGTCCTCCCATATTTTTTGTCTTTGTCCAGATGTCTTGATTAAGAGGTTGAGAGGTAGGAAACAGCAGGTCGCCTAAAGCATAATCATGTAGCCATTTTTGCTGGAGCTTCATTAATTTTTACCTGAATTCTTTATTTACTTGGCATTATCTAATGCTTCTGGGGATTTGGTTCCCGAGTGTTGGGTCTGGGAAGTCTGAGGACCAGTTCTACTTGCCATTGCAAAATATTTTTGCTTACAATAGTTTGACATTCAGTTGTAAGAAAACAGATATTTTGTGTCTGCCATGTAAGACTGATTTATTGTTTTGCTTTTAGGTTATTGTTGTGAATGGACATAGACAAGGTCAGAATACGGATTAGGTCTAAGTATTTAAAGGAGGCTTGATTGTATGTATGGCTGGAAGTAAGAGTAGGTAAGGTGTTAATTTTTGGTTGAGTGCCAAAGAACATAAATTTAGTTTTCTTATCATTGTGGGGAAAGCTGTGTGTTCTGCAATCAGATAAAGAGCTTACCAAGTAGTGTCTCCAGTTTGTTCAGAATATTTCCATAGTAACAATACTCCAAAATGGACATGAGGATCACAAGGTCTTGTGCATGGAGAATTAGATTAGATAGTTTGAGATTAAGTCAAACGTGATTAATGAAAAGACAGAATACGGTTTAAAACTTGTCACTGATAAGCAATAGAAAAGCTATCATTAGGGGGTGATAAAGCTTTGTTAAAGCAACTGAAAAAGGACCTTTCAGAAGGGTGGGTATTGCTTGAGTACCAAAATAGGAAGAAGCAAGGGAATTTAACAGTAGGTTGTGGTTTAGGCTTTTGTAAACTTTGGTAAAGACAATGAATAGATTACCTGCTAAGTTGTCTTTATTAGTGTTATGTAATATCGTACTAGTAGTGTGACAAAATAGTTTGGAAATTTCCTCCTTTAGGACTCTGTGTTAGTGAAATAATAGAATGTTATAATGATATGAGAAGTAACCAGATTATGTACTGTTTTCTCTAAAATTGTCCCCAATGAAGTATTAGAGAAAGTGGTCTGTATTCTGATGGTTTTAACTGGTTTGCTACATTTTGGAATCAATAAAATGCATCCTGTAGAAAATAATTGCTAAGTGGTAGAGAAATTGTTAATTTGTTGAGGAACGTGATGAATTTACAAATTTTGTTTTCTAGTGCTTATATGGTAGTGAAGTTTTTCACAGTTACTGCAGAGACAGGAGGGAGGTAGAATTCAGGTTGAGGAAGTAGGATTACTTTCTCTATTGCAGCACTGTTTGGGTATGACAGACAAGGGAATATTTTTGCCCAGAATAGAAGGTGGTTCAGTTTTTTATGTGAATTTTCAAGATGAGTGGTGAAATTGAGTGCAGAGTCTAACCAGAGACCAAGGTACTTGAAGGAGGACACTTGCTCCAAGTGAGAATTGTCATCATAGATTGATGTAATCTGATGAACTTTAGATGAGTGCCAAGAAACATTGTTTTTGCTTTTGATGTGTTAAGAATGAAATGTTTCTTGCTGATTCATTCACTGAGGCTTAAGAAATCAGATTGTAGATCATGGTGTAATCCAGCTAATGATTGGTTAGAACTGTATAGGACCATATCATCAGTGTATAAAAAAAAAAAAAAAAAAAAAGAGGAAGGTGAGGAACATCTAGTGGAAGTTTGTTGAGATATACAGTGAGAATAGCAAAGCATTCAGAATAGAGCCATGAGGAACTCCATTGAGTAGAGGGGACACGTGAGAGTTATAGAAGTTAACTGTGAAATGTCAGTCCGTAAAATAGCTCTGGAACCAGGGCATACCATCAGGGCTGATGTCTAAGTCAATCAGGTGGAGTATGAGGGGGAAGTGGTCAAGTAGATCAAAGTCCCTGATGGGATCTAGGAAAATGGATAAAGATAGCACACCCTTGTTAATTGACATGAGAATGTCATCTGTGAGTGCTGGCATGACTGTGAAAATGCTCCTACCTGATCAGAAGCTATGCTGTTTATGACAGAGAAGATGGTCTTTTGAGATATAATCTTTAAGTTGGAAGTAGATTGTTTTCAAATATCTTGCACAAGGTTAGAAGAGTACAGATGGGGGGCAATAGTACAGGTAAAAATATCTTTGGATAAGCTCAGTCTGAAAATGATTAGAGGAATATGTTCAGGATAGGTGGGTAAGGGTATCTCGCAAAACTGGGGAATCACAGAAGTGCTTTTGGGGATCATCTTCCAATAGGGAAGAGGGAGTAGTGTGATTTGAGTGGGATAGGTCATGCCCAGTGAAGATATTGACTTCTTTCCAAAACCTCCTTAGGCTGTATCTAAGAGAGTTTTGAGCCTATAACATTAATTGGATTTTATGACTTCTAATGGCTTTTTTGGCTAGGTTCCATAGGCTAATGTACTGTTCCCTATTTTCTGAGGAAAGATTGGACTTCTGAAAGTGCCAAGATTCATTCCTACATATGTGGAGCGATTTTAATTCATGTTAATCACTTTTTTTTAATAATGGAGAGTCTAGAGATTAAGAAAAATTATGTGTCATGTTGTGGAGGTGAGGAGATGTGAATGTTTGTAAGGAATTTGGTGGCTTTGTTTGGATCAGTGATATTTATAACTGGTTTCCAGCTGAGGGAAGTGAGACAAGTAGCAAGCTTTGATATGTTAGTTTTGGATTTTGATCTGAAAGAAATTAGCTTAGGGCAGAACTTGGAAGCTAGACAAAAGATGGGACAGAGGTCACTTAATTAAGATGAGTGATTTACAGTGTTGGAAATAGAGTTTGGGTTATTGAAGATGATGAAATCAATGAGGGAGTGATTCACGTTTGTAAGGTTAGGTCTAGTAGAATTTTTTGACTGTTGTTCTGTGAGGAAGGCAGTCACTTCTAAATTAATGGATTGCTGCATATTAAGGTTGTAGTCTCACACAATTATTATATTTTCCTGTTGTTTTTACTGTGTAGAATTGCTTGAATGATGTGAATTTCTCTAAAGACAACCACAAAGCAATATGCAATGAATATTAAAATAAACAACTGTACTTTAAGCATTCTTTGGTGGAGAAGAATCATGAAACTGGACAAGTTAACGTATGGGAAAACTAAAGTGGGAAAAACAAAATTATGGTTTAAGTTAAGATTCAGTTAGACACAATTTTTATAACAGTTGTGAAAGAAGCACATGAAAATAGGTCCATGGGATTTTTTTTGGGGGGGGGGGTCTGATATTAATTAAGGAAATGGACAAAGCCCTTATGTGTGGTACAGCCTGTGGGTTGGAAGGGTATGTGCAAGAATGAGGCAGATGAAATAAGTATTTTACAACTGGAGGATGGGGATGAGGAAGGAATCATTGGTACAAGACTGATAAATGTCAATACTGTCAAACACATTTAAAGGTAAGCTCAGCTAAGACATAACTAATAGGGGTAGGTGCAGAGACAGATAGAGAGAGAGAGAGAGAGATACTCATCGCTGACAGCATGCTGCTTGAGTTGAGAATATGAAGCTAAAGTGATAGGGTTAGGCAGCACAGAAGTATTAAAATTATGTAGTAATGCTTCATAGCTAGAGAGACAGAAGAATGAAAGAGAGTGGAGCAAGAGAAATATTGAGAGAGATGAGATTTAATGGAATGGGGTGAATCAAGATGTATATAATAAAATCTGACAGTGACTGTGAAAAGCTAAAAAAAAAGCAAAGACAAACAGTATGGGAGAGAGGTGGACTAATAAATCTACATAACGAAAAATGGGGATACTCTTGAGGAAAACACTAAAAGAGAAGAAAGTGGAAGATCTAACAAAGTGTCAAATAAATAATAGAATAAAATGTAAGGCAACGATAATAACATTTTTGAGATGGTGAGAAAAGACTGATTCCTAAGAAAGGGTAGGAAGGAGGAGGAAGCAGAAGGTATGTTGTAAGATTATACTACAGACAAATAAATAGCAGGATTAAATTATCCAGACAGCAAAAAGACCAGCTGGCTGAAGGTAACTGAGAGAAAAGAATGACATGGCAAACACAGTTTGAGGGTCAGGGCAAGCTGTTAAGAAAGTTAAGCTGAGTAAAAGGATTGTTGCCAAAAAGCAAGACAATGCTTATAGAAAGGTCAAAGAAAGAAAGACCCAAGTAATGAAGCAATTAAGTATTGGTGAAAAAAATAACAATTGTCCGTAAAAGAATAAAAATAGGTGAGAGAATTTAAGGTATGTGTTAAGAGAAAATCATTACAGCATTGCTTTGCATCAGAAAAGAATGAAAAAGCTTATACAATAATAATCTACAGGGCATCAAACATTATCCTTGAGAAATGAACAGAGACATATGCTGGTCTGCAAGTATAACAATTCACAGAATATTAAAGGATATTAATGTGGCATGTCTATATAGAGAATAGTAATATACAGATCTAGAAAATAGTAAAGAAACTCGCAGCTCATTGGAACATGGAGTACAGTGTCTTAAAAGCAGTATCAGTCAATTACTAGAAGCAGCTCATAGCTTCCAAGTGTAACAGATAATAAGCATTGATGGACATTTCCCTGTTAATTATATTTATAAATTATCAAAAACTACAAAGTTACTAGACAATCTATTTCAGAAACTAACATCTAAATAGAGCAAGTTAATAAAATATAATACTTCTAATAGAAAAATACTGCATAGGAAAATGACAAATGGAATATTGGGTGTTATGATTATCTAGATAAGCAAATAATTTTCCAGTGCTGGTCGTGGCATGCACTGCAAACAAATTGCAGTAACAGTAGTGAAATATGTTGTACAAGCAGTGTGGTGAAATCTGAGAAACAGAATGAATGGAAATAAAATAACAGTATTCATATGCATTTTACATGTTTTCTATGTATTAAATGAGATGGGGTGCCATCTGTTAATCACTACCCACAACATTAGACTGACTAATGCTGCATAGAAGATGTGTTATAAAGACTGCCTCTGCAGCACAGAAGGATAAAGATCTGACTGTGATCCAGGTGTCCTCCAATCACTTAGCAACCTAGGTGCCTGAGATGTCATCAGGTAAGAAGGTAAAGGTGAAAGTGAGTGGCTGGCACCTGCTAAATAGTCAGTAGGGGATTTTATCTCAGTCCAATGCAAGACTGACTCCCAGCAGATGGCAGGGATTCTTAAAGGGGCAGCAGAAGGGCCAGGACTGAGTGTCCACCAAGTACTTTATTGTAATAAGTACTGGGGATGCTTACTACAGTAAGAGACCTGCACTGTGGGATGTCCACTCACACCACTACTGAAGTGAAGGGCTGTAGGAGGCCTGAACTTTGGGAGTTCTGCTCATAATGCTGTTTCAGAAAGGAACAGCTGTAGGAGACCTGCATTCTGTGACTTCTACTCACACCACTGCTGAAAGGAAGGGACATAGGAGTCCTTCACTGTGGGACTTCCAGTTATGCTACTGATGAAAGGAAGGAATGTAGGAGGTCTACACTATGAGGCACTTCCAGTCACGCCACTGCTGAAAAGGTGGAATGTAAGAGACCTACACTGTGGGACTTCCAGTCATGCCACTGCTGAAAGAAAGGAACACAGGAGGCCTACACTGTAGGACTTCCAGTCATGCCACTGCTGAAAAGATGGAATGTAGGAGGCCTACACTGTGGGAAAGCCAGTCATGCCACTGTTGAAAGGAAGGAACATAGGAAGCATACACTGTAGGACTTCCAGTCATGCCACTGCTGAAAGGAAGGAATATAGGAGGCCTGCACTGTAGGACATCCAGTCATTCCACTGCTGAAAGGAAGGAATGTAGGAGGCCTACACTGTGGGACTTCCAGTCATGCCACTGCTGAAAGGAAGGAAGGAACATAGGAGGCCTACACTGTGGGACTTCCACTCATGCCACTGATGAAAGGAAGGAATGTAGGAGGCCTACACTGTGGGACGTCCAGTCATGCCACTGCTGAAAGGAAGGAACATAGGAGGCCTACACTGTGGGACTTCCACTCATGCCACTGATGAAAGGAAGGAATGTAGGAGGTCTACACTGTGGGACTTCTAGTCATGCCACTCTGAAGGGAAGGGATATAGAAGACTTGCGCTGTAGAATTTCCATGCCCACTATTGCTGATGAGAATAGATTGCTCACACCACTCTTGAAAGAAACACTGGAAGGTCACCGAAAACCCTGATAATTACCTATATGATGGTCTCCCAGGATCAGCTCTTGCCCATGGTAAATGACAAGGATGGTCAGGTCACTGGAGGAGCTCATGGTCAAAAGTCAATGGAGTAATGAAGAAATGTGCTGCTGGAAAGCAGATAACATTGAGTTCAATGTTGAAAAAAGAAGTTATGCACTTACCATAACGATCCATCTGTGTTGCCCATTTTCATTCTTTGTCCATTAATGGGATCAGATCAGATCCTTGGATCCAACTTGGTTGTTTTACTAGCTTGTGGCCACCAACAAACTCTCAAGCTAATTCTGTACCCATAATGCACCACCCGTAAGATTCCCTCAGATCTATTTTGCAGCTATACAGGAAGCCTATAAAGGAAACACCATAACTGGAGTTCAATACAAAGGACACAGGTGTCCTGAAGTACCTTATTCTTCCAGAAGTCAGTTATAAAATATGGAGGGGGATGGTGAGTGGGGAGTTGAAGAAGAATGAAAATGGATAACACAGATGGAATATTATGGCAAGTAGCTTATGTATTTAACATTTGTTTACTAGGAAAGTCCAAATTGGAAAGAAGCCAAATTTCAGCAGAGACCCGGGGAGAAATGCTCCAGATATGTCTTTGTAATGTGGGAGGAAACCCACATGGATGAAATGCAGACTCCACACAAAAGGCACCACTGGAGAACCTCTTGCTGTGAGGCAACAATGCAACCACTGCACCATCCTGGTAAGCACCTAACTTCTTTATCTGATGTTGTCCATTTTTATGGCTTCCTCAACTAATGGGACAGAGTCCCCAGCTACCTAAATTCCTGGGTTGTATCTACGGAAAGATATTCCTGAGTACAGTTGAGACAAATGCTGCTCTTCCTCTCAAAACCAAATCTAGTTTGTAGTGAGTGATAAAGGTATGAGGATTTGACCAAGTTGTGGCTGCACATATATTGTCCATAGAAGCTCTAGAGTGGAATACAGCAGAAGTTGCCATAGATCTGGTTGAATGATTCTTTAGCAGTTCTGGTAAGGGGAGATTCAATTTGTTATAGATAAAAAATATGCAATTTGCCAACCATCTAGCTAGAGGTACCTTTGTAACCGATTCACCCAATTTATAATGTGCAAAGTAAACAAAAATCTGATTCGTCTTTCAACGTACCAACGCCCTGATAATATAGCTTCCTACTTTCTTAGTATAGCTGCTGAAACACTTGCATATCCCATTAGCATCCTAATCAACCATTCCCTAAACGAATGCGCAGTTCCCCAAATCTGGAAACAGGCATATATTATTCCTCTCCACAAAGGGGGCAACAACAACAACGTCACTAACTTTTGTCCCATAGCCATCCTGTCCCCCATTTCAAAAATCCTAGAAAAATGTGTCCAACTTCAACTCCTTCCTCATCTCCTAGACAATCACCTTATAACTCCCACACAACACGGCTTTAGACCTAACCACAGCACAATGACTGCCCTCCTCTCCTTCCTCGAAACGGTAAATAGAGCTCGTGATTCTGGCCTAATTGTTTCTACATTGCTACTAGACCTCTCCAAAGCCTTCGATACCATCTCACATAGCCTGCTCATTACTAAACTCTCAGAACTTAACCTTTCTTCATCCTCCTTGAAATGGTTCTCCAGTTACCTATCCAACCGAAATCAAGCAGTAAAATGGAAAAAAACTACCTCCTCATTCCTTAGTACCCCCACAGGTGTTCCACAAGGCTCCATTCTAGGTCCTGTTCTCTTCAACATATTTATAAATGACTTCCACAAATCACTCCCTTTCTCAAACATCATCCAATATGCAGATGATTCAACAATTATTTGCTCAGCCACCTCTATCACTACACTTCAAAAACTAACTCAGGATGCTTTCTCTACAACAGAGCAATGGATGTTAAAAAATCACCTAGCTCTTAATGCCTCCAAGACCAAACTAATGATTTTTATTCCTTCTAAAGCTACTTCTCTCAATATGAATACATTTTCTATCACTAGCCAAAATAACTCACCCCTAGAATTGGTGTCAGACACCAAGCTACTAGGGGTACAAATTGACAATCAACTGAAATTTACCTCTCACTTACAAAAAAACATCAAAAAGACCCATCAAAAACTTGGTATGCTTTATCGACAAAATACATACCTTACCTCTGCTACTAGAATAACTCTCACTACATCCTTCCTTATCCCCTCCTTTCTCTATGGCGCCCCACTCCTAACTAATCTTCAATCCTCTCTCAAAAAACAACTTTCCTCTTGCTACAATAAAATTGCAAAATTCGCCACTAGCCACAAGTCTTCCACCCACCACTGTTTTTCCCTCCAGAAACTAAAATGGCTAGAGCTTCCCAATCAATTAACTTACACACAACTAACTCTAGCCCACAAGCTTATTCTTAATCCCTCCCTCTGTCCTTCCCTTTCTTCTGCTTTTAATATGCACCTACCCAATAGAGTATTAAGATCAAACAATCAAAACCTACTCAAAGTCCATAAACCTACTCATCCCCCAGGCAAAAACCTTCTATCCTTCAACCTAGCTCGCCTCTGGAACTCCCTTCCTCCACTCATCCGCACCACCTCTAATCACGCTGCTTTCAAAAAATCTCTTTATACATACCTGGCATCACAGTGGGAATGCTCCTGCTCCCACCCTACATAACCTACTCTTCTCCTTCTCTCATCCCTCCGTGCTCTGTTTACATCTTTAAATCACCCAGAAAAGTCCATAGAAATTATTAGACTAGTCCATATCCTTCCTCTTCCCCCACTACATCAGGTCATTCTACCTCCTCTTCCATTTTAGTAACTTTGTTCTCCTAACTACTCTGCATAAATGGATAATTTCATGCTAAATAGTTAATACATTTTTCTGCAATGTATTTTAAATGTACACTTGCTGTACTACTTGATATTGCTTTATTTTTTACCTGTTGTACCTATTGTTAAACTTTGTTTGCATGTATAATGTTTGTTCGTAAGTATGACAAATGTATTTTTTGGAGCTTTTCTCCCCAGGACTCCATTGAAAACGGGTCCATTATGGCCCAATGGACTATCCTGGTAAACCAACTACAATAAATAAATAAATAAATATAAATAAATAAATTCTCTTTTGTTGTGTGTAGGTAGAAACATAATTGTCTATAAACATCCAGTAAGTGCAGTATATATTCCCCTTTATTTGCATATTTTGGGAAGAATACTAGCAGGTTAATGGATTGTTTTATGTTGGATTCTGACACCACCTTAGGAAAGAAGGAAGCATTAGTATGTAACGTGACCCTATCCTTATGAAAAATCAAATATGGGAGCTTAGAAGATAATGCTTGAAGTCATGAAATTCTTCTAGCAGATGCCATTGCTACTAAAAAGACAGTTTTCTAAGTCAAAAATTTAAGATCACATATGCTATCTGCAGGTTCAAAATGAGAGTCTATTAAGGCTTGCAGAACCAAATTTAAATCCCATGGAGAGGTGGGGTCTTTAAACAGTCGTCTTAGCATAAGACTACCTTTCAAAAATGCTTTGCATAGTTTAAAGGAAGCCAGGGAAGAATTTTGAAATCCCACATGAAAGTTAGAAATTGCTATGGGGTTAACTTTAACAGTTGTTAATTAAACTCACTAAAAAATCTAGAACAGAATTAATTGGAGCTGAGGAGGGGTCTATCTGATTCTGTTCTACCCAATAAACAAACCTTCTCCATTTAATCCTGCAGAGTTTCCCAGTAGAATGTTTATGGGAAGATAAAAGGATGGAATAAACAGGGGAAAAAAGCACTAGTTGCCTGGCTATTAAAGGAATTGGAGAAACCAGGCTGTTAGTTTGAGATTCAAGATATCCAGGTGAACCATGCCTGTCAGGTGAGACAAAAGGTCTGGAATTGGATCCAGAATCCAAGGTGGGTATAGTAGATGAGGCCAAAGGAAAAGGAACCAAATCTGCCAAGGCCAATAAGGTGCAATGAGGATGACTTTGCTTTTGAACCTCTTCAACTGGGCTGCTTTTGAAGTAATTTAGGAATTAGGGAGTTGGAGGATAAGCATACAGAAGACCGGGGGGGCAATCACGGAGCAGAGCATCCCTTAGTGATTTCCCTGGTCGGGGGGTTAGAGCAAAGAAGCTGCTGCACTTGTTATTTAAGGAAGATAAAAAAATATCGCAACAAGCCTGGCCTCACCGACTGAATCCTTTCTGTCACTTTGTTTTTGGGAAACCACTCGTGAGTTAGTAAAATGGACCTGCTCATTCTGTCTACTATCCAGAATATGCATTATTATGAGAAAGTGGTTGAAAGATATCACCTATTTGCCACACACTGAGGGCTTCTTGACACAGGGGATAAGATCTGGTTTCACCTTGCTTGTTGATGTACCAGATTACTGACATGCTGTCTGTCTGGACTGCAGTTGTCCTAAGAGGAAGAGAGTCCCAGAACGCCGGCAATGCTAAGAGCACCACTCTCATCTCCAGAACATTGATATGCAGGTTGACTTCTACCAGGGACCAAGTTCCTCAGACTGTTTTCCCCAGGAATTGCTCCCACCCAATCTGGGAAGCATCTGTGGTCACTATGCCCTTGGGCTGAAAGAAGATGAAAGGACAACCTTGTAACAGCTGTTCTGATTGCATCCACCAGGAAAGGTATCATTTTTCATACCTGGGTTATTCTTATCTTCACAGACATGGGCTGAGAAAGCATTGATCATTATGTTGAACATTGTTCCTATGAATTCTAATGTCTGGGTTGGTTGCAGATAAGACTTGCTGAAATTATGGTTATTCCAAGATGCGAACAAGTCTGTAACACCTGATCCCGAACTTCTATCAGAAGATGCCTGGTCGAGGCGGTATTGAGCCAATCATCTAAATATGAAAACACCCAAAATCCTTGCAGTCTTAATTGAGCTGCAACCACTGCCAATCACTTGGTGAACAACCTTGGGGCTGCGGTGAGGCCAAAAGGCAGTGCTTTGAACTGATAATGACTGGCTCCCAGCTGGAAGTATAAATACCTTCTGGATTGTCTGTTCATCTTTTTGTGATAGTACGCATCCTGAAGATCAATTGAGCACATCCAGTCATCTTTGTCCAGAAAGGGCAAAATGGACTGAACTGTGACCATCTGGAACTTTGTATGTCGAACCAACTTGTCCAATACACTGAGATTCAGAACTGGTCTCCAGTCCACTGTTTTCTTTGACATTAAAAAGAATCTTGAGTAAGTTCCGGATTCTATCTGATCTTGTGGGATTTCTTGGATGACTTTTTTTCCTAACAGCTTTTGGATTTCTAGTGCTGCTGCTTTCCTCTGATTGGATGGAACATCGGGATTTTTTTCTGGATAATGGAGGAGGTAGGGAAAAGGGAATTATATAACCTCTGGAAATAAATCTCTGCACCCAACTGTCTTTTGTTATACTTAGCCAGAGTCTCTGGTGCAGAGATAAGTGACCTCTGATTGCTTCCAGATGTAGGCAATCAGGCTTCCATTCAGGAGCACTGAAAGGGACAGTAGGGAAAGGAATCTCTAGACCTCCAGTTTTTCGGACCTCCTCTGCTATGGGGACATTGTGCTCCATTATCGAACCCCCTCTGTCTCTGGAAAGGATCCTGACATTTTCTGAAACACATTTTTCGACCTCCCCTTTGATTCCTGGAAAAGGTCCCTTGAAGGGTCAAAAAATGCATGCCCAGTGCAGAGAGGGTCTTTCCATCTTTCTCACACCTGCAGAGTGTGTCATTTACTATGGTGCCAAACAAAGAAGTGCTGTCAAAGGGAGCATTGATGAACGATGACTTGAAAGGCTCAGCAAAATCACACAGGCACATCTAGACATGTCTCCTAATGCAGCAGATTTCAGATTTTTGCCTCATATTTTTGGTCTGTTTCTACATAAAATCATTTTCTGGCAAATCACTGGCAGAGCATAGAGGTTTGAAGTCAGAAAATAATGACAGACAGTTGAGTTTCATACTTCATACCCTTCAGAAAATTCATGCTAATACAAAACCTGTATTTCTTTCTACATTCTAAGATTGTAAGAGCAGTACTTAAAAGCATCCCTATTTTGGGGCTTTGTCCCCCCCCCCATTATTTTTGGCTTTGTCTAAATTTCTTGATCTGAGAGGTTAAGAGGTATGTGTCCAGATTTACTGTGCGAGAGGTTGAGTGGCATGGTTGAAAGGTAGGCAAAACTCATTGCTGCTGCTGCTGCCAGAGATCACTCTCACCATTCACTCTCTCTGTCTCTCTCTCTCTCTCTCCCTCTCTCTCTCTCTCACACACACACACACACACACACACACACACACACACACACACACACACACACACACACACACACACAGTCTCTTTTGTATTCATACATGCATTCACTCACACATCATTCTCACTCTCACACACACACACACACACACACACACACACACACACACACACACACACACACACACACACTCACTTCCTCATTCATACCTGCATTTACTCACACATCACTGTCACTCTCCCGATCTCACATACACACACACACACACACACACAACACACACACACACACACACACACACACACACACACACACACACACACACACACACACACACACACACACACACACACACACACACACACACAAACAAACACACAGTTCCTTTTGCTTTCATGCACACATTCACTCACATATGCACACTGAAACATATACACACATACACACACAGACTCTTCTACTTTCATACACGCATTCACTCACATATACAGACAGACACATAAACACACTCATACACACATTCACCTATTTGTTTCACTCCATGCCTGATGGCCAAGTACCAAATGATCCAAGGCCCAGTATCAGTCCACAGCCTGGTGGTTGGGGACCGCTGTCCTAATGAAAAACCTGTATTTCTTTCTACTTCTGCAGTGTGTGAGATATGCCTCATGAACGAATTGGATATAGCCTGTGGAATAGCCATCTGAGAGACTGCTGAAGATTGAGCATCAGCAGTTCCAGTTCCAGAAAGAGATTTGGATAACTCTTTAATCAAATCTCTTTGTAACCTAGTAAAATATGCTAAATAGTTCAGTCATCTAAGTGCAAACATCACTGAAGCATAAACACGCTTTCCAAATCTGTCTGTTGCTCTTAACTTTCCATTAGGAAGATGGACAGTGGAACTCTATTCAGTGAGTTCATTTTTGTAGCTACTGCCACAACCATGGCATCTACTCCAATAATCTCAGCCTACTGGTGGAGCCAGAATCCTGTCTGGTCTCTTGGGAATTAGCTCAATCATATCATGTTCCTTCCATGCCCACTTTAAAATCAGATCAATAAGGCGGAATAACTCAGGAGGTAGATGGACCAGTACCAAATTCTTCCAGAAATACTGATTCCTCAGAAGAAAGGTCTTGGGAAGACCAGCCACCCTTTTGCTTCAGGATCGTAAGAATGTTTCCAAATGAGACATCACTGGGTAGTGAGTTTGGGGACCTCTCCTCTTCATCAAAATCAGTATCCTCAGTGACTGACTCCTGAGGAGAGTCCAAGTGCCTCCTTTTACACTTTCTCTTCCTTGAAACTTCCCTGGTGGGGTGGTCCGAAGAAGTATCAGAAGAGATCAAAATACCCTGCTTTGTAGACTGGAAGCTTTGGGCTGGCTGTCCCTGTCAAGTAGAATGTTGAAGATCATGGTGCAAAGTCATCTGAGAAGTAGAGGGTGAATCTGAAGGGGAAGGACCCTGTTTGACCTGTCAAAACAGAGAATACTCACTTCACTACCTCAAAGGAAGATCACTCCTGGGAGAAGAAAGCCAACGGAGCCGAGAAGGTGAGTTTCTGGCTTGTCACCTCCCTCCATCCCAAGAGCAATCCACCTGAGGCAGAAGTCAAAGCTGAGCTTTCCAATGCCAAAGCTCTGAGAGGAAGAGATGGTTCCAAAAACCTCAAAGTTGAACCCATCCTCTCATATCTGACAGGAGAGTCATCTGGCTCCAAGGATATCAGAGCCAGTCCACTCAGAGCAATAGTCATATCCAATCTGAAGAAGATATTCTGTTTGGATCCAAACCAGGTGGACCTGGAAGGCTTGGATCCATGGGATCTAAAACTAA
Organism: Protopterus annectens; assembly: GCF_019279795.1. Lineage (NCBI taxonomy): Eukaryota > Metazoa > Chordata > Ceratodontiformes > Protopteridae > Protopterus > Protopterus annectens. The sequence continues at coordinate 1,983,641,708 of NC_056737.1, forward strand.
AGGTTGAATTAGAGAAGGAGCTGTTATCATTGGAGTGGTAGATGGATGGACTTCTTGACCTGATAGTGTAGGAAGCATGAGAACTCCCTTCTGAATTTGCTCCAGGAAAAATCTCATCATCCTCTCCACATCTGCTTTTGTAAGACTCCTGGAGGAACAAGAGGATACCAGTGATAGCAATTTTGAGTGCCTCTCTTAAAAGGGAGAGGGCACTCTGGAAGGAGCCATATCCAGACTTGGTAAATAATGAATTCCTGGTAAAGGCTTCAGATCTGAAGATGTAGAATCTGAAGTATATCTGGTCAGATCTAAAGTTGTAGAATCCTAAATATGTGTGGTCAGATACAATGATAGTTGGATCAGACACAGCTTTGGATCCAGTTTTTCCTTTTTTCTTTCTTCTTGGTTCATAAGAAGTAGAGGCTGGATAATCCGAGGATCAACACCTTTTCGATGGGTCTTTAGATTTATGTTTGGAGGACTGAACTCCAGCAATGGTTTCAGAAAAAGAAGATGTCAGTAATCCCTTTAAAACTAGCTTTTTTCCTGTCTGTTAAAGCTCAGAGGTTGAACCCACAACAAATACTGCAGTCTAACAGTGTTCCGGTCCAAAGCAATACACACAAAGACTGTGGGCATCAGACAAAGGCAACTTATGCCCACAGTTGTCAGTTTTTTTAGAACTTGCTGGACCTTTCTCAGAAGTTTTCTAGGAAAGAGAAAAGAGTTAAATTATTATTTTTTTAATAGGAAGGAAGGAAACAATATGAAAAGGAAAAATACCAGCAAAGACCTTTAGAAAAGAGAGAATACCAGCAATAGTAATGACAGAGATGGCACTGTGTAAAGGGTAAAAGGGAAGGAGACAGACCTACCATGATGATAGAAAAATCTTACACTCAAAATATAAGAAAGATAATTGGAAGAAATGCTTTAAAATGAAAAACAAAAATTAAACAAAAATTAAAGATCAAAGGAATAGTTATTTGTAAAGGCTTTTAGAGTGGAAATATGGAAAAATGACTCATCTCTCACTAAAAAACTTAAGAGCTGAAGGCGACTATGTCTAAACGCTAAAGTGGCAAACAAGATCTGAGGGATGTTAGGGCAGGTGCATTATGGGTAGGAAAGGAGCTCGAGTGTTTGTTGGTAGCCACTAGCTAGAAAAACGGCTGAGTCGGATCTGAATCCATTAGTTGAGAAGGCATGAAAATGGACATTTGATCTGATATTACAGCTATAATGGTGTTATTACTGAACATGTATGTATTGATCTTAAATACTACCTCTCCAGTAATACCCAGTCAGAGATGAATGCCAGAGTTCCAGCAGATGGGAAGCCACCTTTGCCCCAGGATTGGAAGGCTAGAATTAGCCCTTTTTTACTATGCTCATATCCTCCATGTGCAGTTCCTAAAGAACCACAGTCTGCAATCAATCACTGGTCATTTGTGTCTCAAGACTTTATCCCTCTGCACCATGAAGCTAAATTGAAAGAAATGAATTTTGATATAAATGTGAAAATTACACACACCTATCAGTCATAAGGCACTTTGAATACCTACAAATTTAATAACTGCTTTGCAATGAAAACTGTCAATTTCATGGCTGCAGTCATTAAATTAAATATTGAGTGAAAATTTGCAATAATTTTATTTTATTTAACATTTGTTGACTAGGAAAGTCTGACTATGACAGAGCTTATTTTCAGCAGAGGCCTGGGGAGAAATGCTCCAGATGCATGTCTTTTTGAATTTTGGAGGAAATCTATGTGAACACAAGGAGGACATGCAGACTCTGCACAGAAGGCATCCCAGTCGAGAATCAAACCAGAGAACCTCTTGCTGTTTAGAAACAATGTTAAACACCACACCACTGTGCTGCAATAATATTATTATTAAAAGACAACTAAGCATAAACGTGGTGTTTTATCAGCCTGTATATATTTCCCCTCTTCAAAACTGGCCATGCACCATGAATAATGCCTGCCTTAACTGACTCATCCTTTGTACAGCATTTCTGTATTATTTGTATTCATCATCAAATACAAGGTTATGCTTGCATGAAATGTTACAATACTTTCTTTAAGGATTTGTTACCTGTAGGAAACTTTTAAATATGTTTTTTCGGCTAAGATTGTAATGGTATGCAGACTGATTGTCTAGTGCTTAACTATAAAGCTACGAACTTTAGTCCTTACCTATTAGTACTGCTAACTACGTTTTTGGCCTAGAAAAAGCTTATGTAGCATGGTTTCTCTTGCCTTGATTTTTCTCTTCCCACTGAAGGGTCACATACCTTTTGGGTTTTCATAGATTACAAGATTACTGTGCTGACTGCAGTGACAAGACAGCTTTCTGTTACAGCAAGCAGCAGTGGAGATTTTCCATTGTTGCAATTGTGCCATCTGTAATGAATCACTGTGATAGACCTGTCTCTGAATCAAAAAAGGCATCCCTCAGTGGCTGGCCATTCATATTAGGACTTTTCACTGGTGGTGACACTTTCTGAATCTTAGCCATTATCTGTTCTATACCTCAAAATCCCTTAGATTTGTCATGAAAAAATGTGAACAGATTTGACTTTGAAAGTGTCATAGGCCACTTCAGAACTTATTAAAACAATGTTTTGAAAATGAATACCACACAGAATAGTACAAAGATTACAAATAGGCAGCTGTACAGTACCTCAGAGAACCAATTTTGATGATGTGAGGTATTACTAGCTATGCCAGGAGAAGTAAGGGGGTGGATGTATAACATATGCCAGCACAGCTACTGGAATTTAGTAAGTAATTATATGTTATTTGAATATCAAACTGATTTGTACAGATGCTTGTGTTAAAAATGGATTTGTAAAGTTGCTTGTGTTAAAAATGTACCAACAGTGGGTCCTGACTGCATTGCAACTGAATAAAAAAAAAAAAAAATATATATATATATATATATATATATATATATATATATATATATATATATATATGTGTTAAAAGAGGATACTGGAAGAGAAGATGTAAAGCTCAGCTCCAGCTAAATTTGGAAAATAGTAAGAAATTAAACTGTTTGGCATAGACTATAAAAATATTATCTCACAGTTTTGAATGAATCCAGAGATGCAATGTCTGTAAGAAGTATGATTTGTTAGTCTCTGTAGGAGGAGTAGAAGTTTGTAATTGTTTTATTACTTCCAGAAATGGCACCAGATCTAGGCAATGCTCTTGTATGTTTATTATTGACATGTAGGTGCTAAATCCTGGCAGTTCCTAGCAATGGGAAGTTGCATGGGAACCAGAAGTCAGATGACAAGATGTATGTGATGTCATTCTGTACAGAAGTAATGTTTTAATATTAGGTGAGACAGAGGTCTCAGGGCAGTCTGGTTCTTGGAACATGACATAGAAGGCTAACACAAACCAGTGACCAAGTGCAGCAAACCACAGCTGAGTTCCAAACACAAACCAAGAAACTGCCATGACACGTTTCCCATGAATAATAAACTGGGAATGAAGCTTCCAGTTAAAACCAACCCCGGGATTCATGAAGCTTGGCGCAAGGCCGGCGTAAGGCTTGCGCCGGCCGTGCGGCGTATATATGGAGTAGTCGCGCCATATGCATATTAATGAAGGCGTGCAGCCACCACAGCCACGTGCATAGGAAACGTGCACGAGTGCATGGGGCGTATCGAAGTTGCGCATGGAGGTGTGTCAATGTCAGCTGTCGATGAGCAACCTAAACTGCTGAATATTATATTCCGCCTGCAATAGTAATCGCACCTATCAGTGTCCGTGGATACTGAAACGTATGCAAACCATGCAAGATAGTCCCTGTGAACAGAAAATGAAGAAGCAAACACAAATGCACGGTAGGGAATAACGGGTCACAATGACATAAAAACCGTGTGCCCATAGTCCACCGTGGTGTTGATAGCTATACCATGTGGAAGTGAAACGTATCATATCTTAGCGCGCCGCCAGTAGGTACGCCCAGCCCAATGGAGAGGGTCACCAGCTGTCCCATAATGTGAGGGAGGGTACATAGCTGTGCAGATGTGTCCATAACAAAATACACGAGGAGAAATGTAGAGATATGTAGTGACCGTATGTCCGAATCATATCTCACAAGGCATGTAATAGTCACATACAAAAGGTATGTCCGTATTTCACATACCAAATAATAGAATACGCATGTAAACGAAACAGACGGAGCATATAAACTGCTACAACAATAAGGACACATGTAGGCTGAAAGGAACAGTATGATCCATACCGTCAACTAAGATTACCACCTGTCCCACTTTGAGAGCGACAGTCCCTCTGTGGGCAGATGTGTCCTGACACAAACTTGTAAAAATGGCAAATGTCCAGCGATTATAGGACATAATTATTCCATAGACGTCATGTAATAGTTGCATTAAACAGTTTTACTCTGTACGTATATTCCATTAATGACATAAGAAACAGAATAAGACACCGAAATGCTACAAGAATAAGCTTAGATATAGGCAAGAATTGTAAGTTCTATCTGCCGAACTGACCGTGGGTATGTGCCGGCCTGTAAAATGTGCTGTGTTCACCGCAAATGTCACACTGTGGCCAATTGAAAAGGTGGAAACACAACCGTCGACTGTGGGGAGGCATTGTCCACAACAGTCGGACATGTGTAAGGAATAGCTTGGACATAGGAAAAGGTGCCATCCTACCAATGAGTACAACAGGCTGGCAAAATCCAGAAATCAGCGGTATAATCCGAACTTGTATGTGACACAGTCGAACGGGTAGTACCCAGGTATACCAACCAAGTAATGAAAGTGAAGTATGGGCGTGTACCTATGTGCGTGAGGTATAGCATGTGGAAAGCAAACATGGCAGGGTAGTCCACACAACCATAAAGGTACCTGACACATGTAGGTTAGTCAATGTGTTACTCTGGCCATGTCATGGGCCAGCAACCAAAGTAGTGCTCTATGGGGTGTGATGAATTTGTGTGTGAGGGGTGGGTGGGTAATAGTAAAATCCTCAAAGGTGATACTGTGTTGTATGCAGAAAAGGTGAACCGGTGGTGTACGAGGGGGCAGCGGGTAAAGTGGAAAGAAACATAAACACATGTAGAAACAGCTGCAAGACAAGCAGACAGGCCATAGTGTAGAACACAATCCCACAAACATATGAATATGGAAATGTGCGATACAACTGTATAGATATGTCACCGTCACATACCCACAGATGGGTCCTGATGGAACTGGCCATAACAAATGCAACACACCTGGATGCATAATGGCCTACCCAGCATACCCTCCACATCACACAACCCACCTCTGTACCAGAACGTCCACCAAATCCAGCCGTACTTGGCCTACTGGTTCGTTGCAGACACAGCTACACACAGTGACCCCTACGCATATGTAGTAGGTATTGTCACCCTAGGCAGTGTCAGGATTGCAAACCATGTATCCCCTGCATGTAAAACCTCCTGCACATTTTCATAAAGCCACAAAAATCTTCGGTATTTGACTTGTTTTGGGATATCCCTCATGGGATAACCAACCTGTGTAAATAGTAGAATGGGTATGATGACATGATGTCCAATCCTGTAGATATCTGGACACAAGTCAGAACGTGCAGTAGAGGTCCATGACACTGTCCAGCCCTAAGTGGGCATGCATAACCTACTACCCAGGATAAAACACCTTCCCGTGAGGCACGTGTCCCAACACGAATAGGAGGGAAAATATAATGCACACATTCGCATAGTGGCAAATGGCATGAGGGTGAGGAAGACACTGATGTAAACAGGTTAACCCTGATCAAGTGTGAGGGACACTGAATGTGTGCAGGCGTGACCGACCATACCTGTCAACCTGTGTGAGCAAGATATCTGGACAGAGCCGTGAATACAAGTGAGACAAAGGTCTAAAAGCAGGGACAATTCATAAAGATAGCTCTTAGAAACATAGAAATATGATAGAATAACAGTTTGCACATTGGCATTAATGTCCGGAGTATGAAGTCTGAAACCCAACTGTCTGCCAGCACGTTCCGACTTCAGTCTTTAATGATGAGCTACTGCTGTGCCAGAACAAAACAGCGTATTACAGAGGTCCACTCAACTGTCCAGATATTCGCAGAATGACCAGAGTTTTGCCTCATATTGTTGTTGTGTGCCTCCGACAATCTGCACCAGTCTGGTAAATAGCTGAGGATTGACGTCACTAAATAATGAGAAATATTTTGAGTTTAAGACTCCACATCCTTCAGAAAAGTCATGCTAATGCAAAACCTAGTATTCTATCAATGTTCTAAGCTTGTAAGAGCAATAGATAAAATGTGTCCCTATTTGTCCCCCCATCATGTAGGTTTTGCGCAGATTTGGTGCTCTAAGAGGTTGAGAGGTATGGTCCATACATATTTACAGTAACAACCCTTCACATTTGTGTAATGTACAACTGCATACCTGTAGTTCATAGGTTCATAGGTTCATCCAAGGGCATTTATAAGCCTAGCCCATAGTTATGTGGCTTTCGCCACCCCTTTAGTTTGAATAAAAACTATGCCTATCATTTTGCTGTGCCTCTGTCAAGCAGTGACACTGAAGTAATCCCTGGGGTATATCTGCAATCTCCCATCCATTGGTCAAGATTCCTCTTGAACAAGGCCAGAGAGGTGCTCTGCCTCACATGTACCGGGATTTTGTTCCACAGCATAGGGAGTCTCTGGGTGATGAATCTGTCCCTCCAGCACGTTCTATTTATAACCGTGTCAAGGTTTAAGTCTCCCGCCCTTGTGGTTCTGAGGGATCTAGATTTTTTGAGGTGAAGCATATTCATCAAATCTGGGTTTGACATGGCCTTATATGTCAGGCACAGGTCACCTCTGAGCAAGCGGTATGAGACTGAATAGAGCTGGAGTTCTTTCAGTCGGGCAGCATAAGACATATTTTTGAGACCCTTTATCCTTTTGGTGAGGAACTTTTGGGGCCTTTCAAGCTGCAGCAGGTGTCTGGTCAGATACATTCGAACGGGCATTGTACTCAATCATAGGTCTAATGAGTGATGAGTACAGGGGACGATGACCTCCCTTGATCTAGATGTGAATCCCTTCATGATCAGGTGGGCAATATAGAAGGTTTTCCTAACTACTTTAGCAACATGAGTGTCAAACGAAAGGCTACTGTCAACCTGGGTCCCCAGATCCCTGATGACTTTTTCTGTGCTCAGTGGATTGCCACCTATATGGTAGCTAGGGGTAACCTTGTTTTTCCCGAAGGGTATGACTATGCATTTTTTGGTGTTTAACTTCAGGCCATGGCTCTGGCACCAGTTATCCGTTTCTGTGAGGCCCTTCTGGAGGATATCTGTGTCAGATGTGTTTTCGACTATGGCGCCATTTTGCAGTCATCTGCAAACTTTGTCAGCCATAACCCTCCTGTGTTTGCTTGTACTTCAGAAAAGTAGATGCCGAACAAGAGTGGACCCAGGACTGAGCCCTGTGGGACACCACTTGTGACAGGCTTTGAGTCTGACATGGCTCCAGCAACTCTGACCCTGTGGGTTCTGTCACTTAGCCAGTCACTTCCTGTCCAAAATAATAATCTCCATATGACTGAATACAGGTAATAGTCAAATGTGAATGGGAACACCCCTCACCGTGGAGTATGGACTGTAACAACCCCACCCATAATATGTATTGCCAACAGATTAAGCTGCTGACAGGTGCCCAAACACCTGTGTCTATAAACACAGGTAAAAATTCACAATAGGGAGAAACTCCCTGTCCATATGCTTCGTCTGACAGTTGAACTCGGCCAGGGAAGTTCCGTTCACCAGGCGGACAAGCCTAAACCCAGATCACTACATGAACACCCTGACAATCAAAGACCTGTATGTGCCAGGACTATATGCCTTGGTGTTCTGCATATCCTTGGAGTGATTAACAATGCAGCTGGGGTCCACAGCAGTAGGCAATAGGGAATGTGTAATATGTAGTACCATGTTTTTCCCAGCAGGAGAATGGATGCCTGTGTTGTAAGTGAAGCGGTGAGGCATATGTTGATGTAGCTAAGTACTATGGGTATGCATATCAATGAGGCAGAACACCAATAGAATAGTGGTTCCAGCATCCCGCCAACATGAATGCAGTCCCGGTTGACCTACGACCACTGCACATATAACTTTAAAGTGTAATGAATGCATTTGTGCTGTACACACATTTAAATATGTAAAGGTGAACGTGTGTTTCGCATCAGTCCGTAAACCGGAATACAGATATGTAACTGTTACGGTCAGAATTATGAAAGGCCACGTAAGCACAAATATCTATTAAACATATGTAACCCACAATAAGGATATGCAAGTGCGCCTGTGCATGTGTAATCTGCTCACAGCATAGCAAATGAATGCTGTTTTCTCCACGTTATATATACATGGCTCATACCTGTTAACCCTGTAAAGTACGAAACTGGACAAAGCCATGAAAGCAACTGGTACAAATAGGGACAATCCCCAGATATTGCCCTAACAAACATAGAAAGTGGATAGAATAACAGGTGTGTCACTAGCATGGATTCTCTGAAGGGTATGAAGTTGTAACCTGAAATGCTTGTCATTATTTACCAACGTCAGTCTTTAATGATATGCCACTAAATTGCCAGATAGACACAAGGTTATGAAAAATGGACCAAAGATAAGAGGCAAACAGCTGTACATTCAGCAAAAATCTGTACAGTTGAAAGGTATGATATGGATATATATATATATATATACACATATATCCACAGACTTAAACCAAAGAAAAATTATAAAATGAGGAATGTACAGACATATGTATATATGTACATATATATATCTATACACACAATATACATGAATAGATATATACACAACAGACATATTCCCCTGTAGATATAACACATGTACATAAATAGGTCACGGTATAGCTATTATGGATAGACAGACAGACATGCATGAAAGGTGAATACACTGCTGCTTTCCAAACCATTGCCCAGAAAGTACCAGTGTGACAGGGCCTGCAAGTTCTACACGTTAAACTTGAATATAGGTGTCCTTTGCAGGACCCCAAAAATTGATCCCGTATGAAGTGCAAACCATCATCGACGCAAAAGAAGTCACAGCTGCAGCTACGATATAGCTGTACATGCAACAGTAGCAGGTGCAAGGGTAATAACACATGGATCGATAGAATGTATGATGTACGACCTGATATCCGGAGAGTGGGGAGTGCTTAGAAGTGTCTTCACACTTTATTATTGCTCACATTAAACATGTCTAATGGGTACTGTGGAGGGGTGTCAGGTATGGGAATCATGGGTATGCAGAAATGGGCCTAGGTGTATGGTTGGCACAGATCTATTAGGTACGCCCCATGGGAGTGATCAATATACCTATGTGGGTATAGCACACGCCTATATTCTCCAAAAAGGTTCAACCCATCTACTGGATATTGTGTAAACCATTGGGGGAAGACGTAGGGACCTATATCAGTGTCATGTAGGCGATTATCATGGATGGACATGCGTACGACCAAGATGGTATCCATACCTGCCAAACTTTCAGAATAAGACAGCTGGACTAAGGCATAGTACATGAAATACAAATGGGGACTATATTAAATATACCCCAGACAAAGTCAGAACGTTGATAGAATAATGGCATAGTCAGGAATACGAATGTTATGAGGGTTAGTAATCATGAAATAGAAATGTCAGTCATTATTATCTAACCTCACAGTCCATCATGCCTTGCCAGTAATTTACCAGAAAGGCACATTAATATGACAAATGTAACAAAATCATAGGTCAAACCTCGGGGCATTTACCCATAATGTGCACAGGTGAGAGGTATGAAGGTAACCCATCCTAAATAAATGTACAGAACTAGTGATACTAGGTGGACAGGTGAGAAGAAAGAAGTCAGGACAAATGACAAAACATGTACAAGTCAAAAGCATGTACTTTGACAAATGTGAATGACAACGTATGCCCTGTGAAAGTCAATGTGGAAGGTTAATAGACTCAAAAGACATGTGTGCCTCAGGGTGTCATGCAGTGTCACCGATACAGTGTCCAGTGCCCCATACTCGTACGTGAGCTCTGCCACTGACGGAAAGCGCAAATACCGGCGTACACATAAGGTACATGATAGAATAATTAGTGTGGATAAGCACCTGTTGGCCTTTGTGAGGAATACAACCCTCTGGGTGGGTGTGTCCTGCAATAGGAATGTAATGGCATCTTGCCTGTGATGGCGACATATATTGTGTGTATTGGTGTAAGAAAATTGATATCCTGTATCAGAAACATACCTCGCAACTGTACAGATTTTCGTAGAATGTGCAGATGTTTGCCTCATATGTTTGGTGTATTCCTCTTACAATCTGTACCTTTCTGGCAAATACCTGAGAACTGAAATCATCAAATAATGACAAACATTTGAGTTTAAGACCCCAAATCCTTCAGAAAAGTCATACTAATGCAAAACTTATTATTCTGTCAACTATCTATGTTTGTAAGAGCAATATTTAAAATCTGCCCCTGTTTGTCTCCCCATCATGTTAGGCTTTGTACAGATTTTTTGGTCTAGGAGGTTGAGAGGTATGATCAGAAACAGATACATGTCTGAGGAAACAGCATTATTGACTGCAAGATAACTCAGAAGGTATGAAAAGTGCTGCAGTAGGAAGTTCAGTATTGGCCGCAGGTATGTGCTGACATGTCAAATGACACAGCAGTCTACATGAAGTACCTATAGGGCTGTCACCTTTACCAATGATGACAGTGGGACATACCCACAGCCATGCATACACCACAAATAGACATAGCACACAGCAAAGCCTAGGCCATGATACACGAAGCCTCCGGCGTGTATGAGTAGAGTGAGAATACAGCAAGGAAAGATGACTGCCAAGCTATTCAGCAAACACCTGTAGGGGCGTGCAAGACCGCCCATAACACGAACTTTGCACGGACAATGTTGGGATTTGCAACATACCCCATTTGTATGTGAAAGCTATGCAAATGATGTAAATATGCGATACATGAAACAGTAAGCTGTCCGTACAAGAGCAGAGTTATGTGCAGAAATGTACCCGGATGTTAGGCGACTAACGTTCTGCACGTTGCTAAACGGAGCAATGACAGCTGCAAATACAGTATAAATACAGTCGAAGAAGCATGCCAATGTCCAAATCTAAGGCCAGTGGCATTATTGTCCATTGAATAAGAATAAAACAGTAGTTGTCCTCCCCCGATCTCTGGTGTGGAAGAGTAGCGCAGCGCCACGAGAACACGCTGAGCTTCAAAACAAGTCAAATATGTATAATATATATACAAAATGTAGGTTTAGTTAGATGTTACTACGCCATGCAGATGAATGGCAAGCTGGAGACAACATGGCTACTGCGTACTGGTTGTTATGTGTGGAAGCGCTCTGTCAGAGATGTAACGAAGCATTTGTAGGCAATCTGATGCAAGTGAAGCTGAGGATAGTGAATCACAACATGTCATGCCATATGGGCCAAGCCTCTACAGTGTAGTGTAGGATAAGGGGACTATTAGAGTAGAAGATAGGTGACAACATGAGTGTGTATGTATAAAACACTGTAATCTCAAAGGAGCAGTGTCACATGTTTGCTGTCAGTACTCAGTGGAAGAGGTGTGTTATGAGCTATCCTAGGGAAAGTCAGGAGATTGACGGTGTACGCCATGGATACCACTGATGTGACCTGCAAACCTGCCCACAGTGTGTCCACACCCGTGCGCGCCAGTAAGCCCGAGTAAGCATGTGTGCGCGCGTGTTTTCCCGTGTGCGCGTGTTGAAGAATGAGTAAGCTAGTGTACGAATGGTGAAGCCCGTGTAATGTCGTGTATGCCAGTGTACGCGTTTGTAAGCATGTATACATGTGTACTACACACATCACACACGTACTGCACACTCAGACACACATGCTGCCTATATTACACACATCAGTGAAATGGCACATGGATGGAGAATACATCATTAGAATTAACAGTGCTGTAAACTATGCTACATTGATGGTCATAGCTGCAATGCATCATGCCTGCTGATATACACCTGTAAGTAACACACTTTGTGTTAACAGCATTCTAACATCAATACAGTGGAATAAAGCCACCATGTGCATCAGCACCAGGTTAGTCTGATCCTGCATCAATGTTACACATCACAGGTGGTGGCACAGGTGATATCATATGCACAGGGTATGGTCTTACATTTCCAGAGCTGTCATTGAGCCATCCAATTTACACATAGATGTGTGTGTGTGAAGGACAACGGTTATTGCATGGCCCAATGGTGATGCAATGGGTTTGTGTATGTGATAGCCCTAGCTGTTTGTGGTAAGTGTGTGGGTCTGCATATACACAGGTACAGCATGTGTCAGCCATATACAGGAGGTTGTGGGACAGTCACAGGCCGTACCTGCCAGGCTGTTGAGATCGCCATTACTGGCCATGGACACCCCTCCATGCATCCAACACTAACCCAGTCCTGCACCTGTCAATGTATACACATACAGTCCTGGGATCTGTACCACAACCTGTGGATAAACGTGAGTCTGTAATGTTAACCTGAGTTGCATAGAATTGTCAGTTACTACATACGGATATGAGCCATACTCACCCTCCAATGTAATAACCACTGCTGACTGTTGCCGAGATGTGCATACGACCATTCAAAGGTGCTGTACTAACATTGTTTCCAATGCCCGTGTAATACCCAGCAACACAATAACCGGTCACTACACAAGTATAACCCACGATTACTACAGCACACAGTATGTGCACTATCACAGAGCCATAGCAGATGTACATACATCAAAGGTGATCACGTACAGATAATGCAGCACATTCAAGAGTGATAATCCCAACATACATATCTATATACAATATATATATATATATATATATATATATATATATATATGTAGATAGATACATACATACACACACACACACACACACACACACACACACACACACACACACACACACACACACACATACACAAACACAAAACACATGTGGCAGGGTTGGGTGCAGAACACAAATGTAACCACTGTACCACACAACAGCATTATGTAGTTACAGAATGCGCTACCGTGATTAGTAGATCACAGCATTCACACAGGCATATGTCTAGCCTGCAGACAGCAGCATCAAAGGCCGCACGGATGTTATGGAGAGTGAATACTGTAAAAGCAATGTACTGTTGTCATGCAGCTGGAAACACACACACACACTTGGCAGGGCTGGGAGTCGAACATACACCTAACTACCCCATCACACTACAGCATGACGCATTTACAGAACGTGCTACCGAGATTACTAAACACAGCAGTCCCAGAGGCATACTTCTAGGCACGTGTCATCATCCGCAAAAGCAAAGACGTCAGTAGGAAATATCTGTGGTGTGAGGCATCTAAAAGCATGACTGAGTCCCCAGGTGAACGGGAGCATGCACGCACGCACACACACACACACACACACACACACACACACACACACACACACACACACACACACACACACACAAACACACACACTTGGCAGGGCCGGGAGTCAAACATACACCTAACTACCCTATCACACTACAGCATGACGCATTTACAGAATTTGTTACCGAGATTACTAAACACAGCAGTCCCAGAGGCATACATCTAGGCGTGTGTCATCACCAGCAAAGGCAAAGTTGTCGGTAGGAATTATCTGTGGTGTGAGGTGTCTAAAAGCATGACTGAGTCCCCAGGCAGATGGGAGCATGCGCGCGCGCGCGCACACACACACACTTGGCAGGGCTGGGAGTCGAACATACACCTAACTACCCTATCACCCTACAGCATGATGCATTTACAGAATGCGCTACCGAGATTACTAAACACAGCAGTCACAGAGGCATACATCTAGGCGCGTGTCATCATCCACAAAGGCAAAGACGTTGGTAGGAAATATCTGTGGTGTGAGGCATCTAAAAGCATGACTGAGTCCCCAGGCGGACGGGAGCATGCTCGCGCGCACACACACACACACACACACACACACACACACACACACACACACACACACACACACACACACACACACACTTGGCAGGGCTGGGAGTCGAACATACACCTAACTACCCTATCACACTACAGCATGACGCATTTACAGAACGCGCTACCGAGATTACTAAACACAGCAGTCCCAGAGGCATACATCTACGTGTGTGTCATCATCCACAAAGGCAAAGACATCGGTAGGAAATATCTGTGATGTGAGGCATCTAAAAGCATGACTGAGTCCCCAGGCGGACGGGAGCATGTGCGCGCACACACACACACACACACACACACACACACACACACACACACACACACACACACTTGGCAGAGCTGGGAGTCGAACATACACCTAACTACCCTATCACACTACAGCATGACGCATTTACAGAATGCGCTACCGAGATTACTAAACACAGCAGTCCCAGAGGCATATTTCTAGGCACGTGTCATCATGCGCAAAGACAAGGACACCGACAGGGATTGTATAGAGAGTGATCAGTCTGAAAGCATATAGACATATTACTGTCCCACGGTAGATGTAGACAAATACACAGCAGTGGTGTGATCGGGGCAACGTAAGATTTACAGAGCACTACAACAACAAGACATAGACATGGGACGCGCCACAGACAATACACCCTTCAAGATAGTCAACCAGTGTGTACTCGGTAGGCATCCATCGTGACGTTGAAAATGGACATCTGTTGCCTGGATGACCACCATGGCTATACAGGATGTCAACGGCCATGCCCATGCACAGAGGGACATCACCGACACAAGGTGTCACTGGCCATGGCCACACGCTTAGTAATACACGTCCGTTCAGACTGTACTGTGTGTCAATCTACACAATGGTGTACTAGGCATGCTCACACACTTAGCAGTTGCAAAGGGCCGTCTTGCATGCAGACGGAATCTCAACACGCAAGGGCTCAGTTTGGACTGTCCTATGTGCCCATCTACACAACAGCGTACTGGGCATGCTCACACAGCAGTTGCAAAGGGCCGTCTTGCATGCAGATGGAGTCTAAACATGGAAGGGCACAGTAAGGTATAACTGTCACCACGCACAGGGTGGGCAGTCTTGCATGCAGATGGAGTCTAAACATGGAAGGGCACAATAAGGTATAACTGTCCCCATGCACAGGGTGGGCCATCCTGCATGCAGACGGAGTCTAAACACGGAAGGGCACAGTAATGTATAACTGTCCCCACGCACAGGGCGGTCACACACATGCAGTGACCAGTACACACTCAGCTGCAATCACAGCTGTCACAGGTGCAGATCACAGATGTACACACCGCAGTCTACACTGTAGCCCTCGAGACATCACCATGTCGTTGCTGCAGCAATACACAGCCATACATTACCACAACACCATGTGACACATGACCAGTGGACTGTACAGAGGTCTATAGCAACTGTGCAGAGTACACATGTACTGACAGGGTTCCAAAAGGTGTTATGCATTGCAATAATACCACTATACATGACCAGGTCAGCTCAAGACATACCAGGGGCCCTGGGTCTTACATAGCTGTGACAGATGAGTGTTGCTGTACACCAACGAACACACATGTTTGGATATGTTATACATGTGATTGTAGTGGATGTGTGCATGGAGCACACACACAACACATATGTACATAGCTTAGCCTTTGCTGTCCCCCATGCAGAACAGTGGCCTAAGCAATCATACACATGCAAATGGAATGTGGGTCCATGTCTGTTGAATGTTCACAGTACAGGAGGTAGCAATGTTGACCGAGGGCACATTCCCCTGTAGTAGTCACCCATGACACCCGTGATATCATGCCACAGTCCATGTGTTATGTATGTCAACACACATGTCCAACAATAGCAATGCATACAAACATGGCTACAGGAGACACATGTAGGACCAACACACATGTACAATCTGTACTGTGCATGCAGCAACCATGCATGTGCAGTGGCCGATGTCCGTAACACAGCTGCGCCTAACTACAACATGCAGTCACAATGCAGCCCCATCATTGACACCTGTATATGGTGATATACAGACAGTACGGTTGGTTGTACATCACATATGGAGGGATGTGTGTACATAAAGTGGTGATCCACCTGTGTAGATGTATGTGTGCCGGGGATGGCTCACAGGTGTGTCACATGCCATCCTACCATGCCGTGTGCAAAAGTATGCTATGTCACTGTTACTTGACGGTGATGATGTAATGCATACACAGCGGTCAGGTGTTACCAACTGTATGTCACATGAAACCTGTAAAACTTACATCCTTCCATGTGCATATAGAAACACAATTGCCAGACATAGCATTGGTACACATAATGCGGACAATACCGCTGCATGTCTATCAAACGTCTCATCATATGGCAGGTGTATCATTCCCAGCACTGCCATGTGTGTCTGCTTGTCTGACCACATATGCCACATATGGTGGGGATTATGTCCCAGTTGTTATACATCCCTGTACACTGTTGTAGAGATCTGTACATACTGCAGTGTGGAAAGCATGACGTTGGCAGGTGTGGTGCATCACACACATCGGCTATCCGTACACACATTTCTGGTCACCACAGTGTGTGTGTGTGTATGTATGTATGTATGGCTGTCTGGTGCTTGGTGTGAGAGTGTATGCTACCATACAGTGAAAGCAGGATCACTAACCCCTCATGGTGACTAACCCCTCATGGTGATACAGTCTACTACCCTGTTGATGCCATCGGTCCCAGCTGTACTGGCTACCTGTGCATGTTCCATTTCTGTGCCACGTCGTGTGGGTGCAAAGTACTGCCAGGGTGATGACCATATAGGCAAGGGTCCACACCTCAACACTATGGGGTGTGCGTTATAGTGCTGTAGACCCCGTGAATGTGGCCATGTTCCTGTACTGTGACAGCGTATTACTGCTACACAGTGTGGCCTCATGCTATCAAGTGGCCTCTAACGTCATCATTGGCCAGACCGCTGTGTACAACCCCTGCACCATGTCAACATACCTCTAATGTTTCCTGATATGTATGTCACATCTCTGTCCGCTGTAGCCTGTTCAACTGACCACATGCTTCAGGTGCAGTATATGTGCAGACATCTGTGTCATGTTCGACATTCCAACAGTCAGGTTGAGGGTACATTTAGCATGCAGATATTGCCATACGTGCCTGTGAGTACTCCACAGTTACACATGGGGGACTGCAAACACTGCTACCTGTAGGCACATGCCAGTACACCATAGGAGGGAACCAGGGCATCATTACCAACATGCTGTTACTGTTGTAACCGAGACACATACTGTGAACATATCACAATGCATGCTGCACCTGGACTACATGGTATGACTGGTGCATGTCGACAGTACACCACTGATGTCACATACACATCTCTCAGTATTCACACACAACCAATGCAACATACACATCCCTCAATATGCATACACAAGTAATGTTAGATACACCCCTCACTATTCTGTTCACCCTGTGCATCAGACCATTTGAGCATATCCTTGCACTCAGTATTCACACACAACCAATGCAACATACACATCCCTCAATATGCATGCACAAGTAGTGTTAGATACACCTCTCACTATTCTGTTCACCCTGTGCATCAGACCATTTGAGCATATCCCTGCACTGATGGTGTGGATGACAGGGATGCAGCACAGGCTTCATCATATGCACAGGGTGATACTGTTTGCCAGGGGCATAGGCTGCACCAATGGATGACATCATGTGTGTGGGTAAGGGCCGGTGATTTGAATGGACATGTCTGTTCCGTATGCATGTGGGTGTTGCGGAGCCCTACAGTTGTGTTTGCTGTGTGCGTGTATGTGTGCACACAGTTCTGTCATTTGTGAGGCCTATGCAAGGGTATTATCGACAGCTCCAGATTGTACAGACCAGGTTGTACAGCTCACTGTGACCGGCCACGGCCACGTGTCCTGTGCCTGCCAGGGGTTGCACTGGCACTACCAGGCAGAGGTACAGAATGGCTACTGTCCGATGACACATGGCCACTGGAACCGTGTCCCCACTGGGAACATCCAGGGCCACTTCCATGTGGCCTGCTGTGTCCTGGTGTGGACAGCACAGCACCAGCTGCACTGTTACTGCTACCGGCACTATGGGAGTGGCCATGTGAGGTGGCACGCTCACGTTGACCTGCACTAGGTGGTGTAGCTGGCCTACAGGAGGGTTATGGCTGACAAAGTTTGCAGATGACTGCAAACTGGGCGCCATAGTAGAAAACACATCTGACACAGAAACGGATAACTGGTGCCAGAGCCACGGCCTAAAGTTAAATGCCAAAAAATGCATAGTCATACCCTTCGGGAAAAACAAGGTTACCCCTAGCTACCAAATAGGTGGCAATCCACTGAGCACAGAAGAAGTTATCAGGGACCTGGGGACCCAGGTTGATAGTAGTCTGTCATTCGACACCCATGTAGCTAAAGTAGTTAGGAAGACCTTCTACATTGCCCACCTTATCATGAAGGGATTCTCATCTAGATCAAGGGAGGTCATAGTCTCCCTTTACTCATCACTCATCAGACCAATGATTGAGTACAATGCCCCATTCGAATGTATCTGACCCGACACTTGCAGCAGCTGGAGAGGCCACAAAGTTCCTCACCAAAAGGATAAAGGGTCTCAAAAACTGTCCTATGCTGCCCGACTGAAAGAACTCCAGCTCTATTCAGTCGCCACCACTTGCTCAGAGGTGACCTTTGCCTAACATACAAGGCCATGTCAAACCCAGATTTGATGAATATGCTTCACCTCAAAAATCTAGATCCATCAGAGCCACAAGGGCGGAGACTTAAACCTCAACACGGCTATTAATAGGACGTGCTGGAGGGATAGATTCATCACCCAAAGACTCCCTATGCTGTGGAACAAAATCCCGGTACATGTGAGGCAGAGCACCTCGCTGGCCTTGTTCAAGAGAAATCTTGACCAATGGATGGGAGATCGCAGATATACCCCAGGGATTACCTCAGTGTCACTGCTCAACAGAGGCACAGCAAAATAATGGGTATAGTTCCCCATACTAAAGGGGTGGCGTAAGCCACAAAACAATGGGCTAGGCTTGTAAATGCCCTCGGGCAGATAGCCTAGTATGAACCTATGAACCTATGAACCTATGTCCACGTGGCCTATGCCTCACCCCTACCAGATGTTCCAGCACAGACAGCTCATGCTCGCGGATTGCCATGCCACGGTCGAGGATTCTGACCATGTCACCCAATCGCCTGTCCAGAACATCAGCAATCTGCTGTTGAGCACCTGACAATGCCTGGATGTTGTTGTTTAGGGTACTGATAGCAGCCCTCTGCAGCCTCTGCCCTTCTCTGTTCTGCCATTCGGCATGTGCCTGTGCCACCATTACAGTCTGGAACATGCGTCTGGTGATTCCAGCTGCTGCGCTATGTCCTGCAGGTGCATGTCTGCCAGAGGTCCTCCTATGAGCAGTACCAGCCACATGCCTGTGTGGCACATCTGCAGTCAGTACACTGCCACCATGGTGTGGAGACACACCTTCTGTAGCCACCACACATTCCTGTTCAACGCTAACAGATGCTGACTGTCCTTCCTCTATGGCCACTGTTGATGCGGTATGTGTTGGCAGCTGAACTGTGTGCGGGGAAGAGGGCGACATAGCTGGGATGGCAACCGTTGGCACAGATTCATACCCTGACATCCCTGTCTGTACCTCATGCATATGTTCATCACTGCTAGCATCTGTGGGGACACTATCAGATGGACCACAGGAGGGTAACGCACCAACATCACCTGTGAATGCAAAGAAAGACTCTAAATTACAATAGACACACACACATGGACACACACACACACACCCTGACACACACACACACACACACTGACACACACACACACTGACACACCATGCATGTGATATGACAGATGGCATGCAGCATGCTTGTGATACAGCTGACAGCATGCAGCTCAGACATCAATAGTGTTTGTAAGCATACCCCCTGGAATGCACACTACAGCAAGCAGGTGTCATATCATTATCCATGCAATTCACATGATCATGGTAGTATGCATGCATCCGCATGATACACCATGTGGACCAGAGCAAGATAACAGTACACATGGCTGATGTGACCTTGACATGTAATCTGCTGACGTGTGCATTAACATGCATGCATGCCTGACACAATGGTGTCCTGACATATGTACAGCATTGTACTGGGTATCACATTGCGGTGTTGTCCATATGCCCTACAGATAGAATGCATGTTGAGCAAATGTGCATGGGCATGGTAGGGGACTGTGAGCCGTCTACATTGCTGTACAGTGTGAAGTACAGACACTGTGCCATTGCATGGCATCATGAGGTGTCTATATTGCTAAACAGTGCATGATATGTACGCATTGCATATCCAGAACTGCATGCATACCCATGACATACCTGTGGATTGTGACCTACGATGCTGAGGTGTATACACACCAAACCATGCTGTGTCATGTGACAGGTCACTGGAGGACATACAGATGACACCCCTGCACGATGACTACAGAGTGTTAGCTGCCTGGCAACCATGTCCACACATAGTGGACCTGTCACGTCACCATTTCACACATGACATTGATGTACCATGCACACAAGGTGCACAGCTAACAGTGATGTCCTACGGCAGGTATCTGTGGCCTGGTGTCACTGTCAGTGGAATCTATAAAGATGACTACCATCATGCTATGACACAGACATCATGTTCAACACATCTTATGAGGTACATATCATTGACACCTCCACTAGCTGTGCACAGGCATTTATGATGTGCAGCGTACCACATCACCTGTGCAATCAGTCTAGTACGGCTGTAATTGGACCATGTGTGGACAAAGTGGGACAGGGTGTATCCACATCCCATCTACTGTGTGGCTACGTGTCTCTGGCCATCCCCCATGGCCATGTGTGCACATATGTTGGTCATGTATGTGATGGCCGTCTATCACACACGTCCGTGTTGTCCCATTTGACATACACCCATAGATGTTGGATATGTCACCATCTGCAGGGCTATGCAGACAACAAGTGTATGTGTGGTATGTGGGGTATGGGTTATGGGAAATTGTGACAATATTGCAACCAAAACGCTACATGTCTCAGACATGTTGGATGGAACAACACAATGTGTGAACCCATTGCAGGGGCATATAACACAATGATGATGCCTGTGGTCTGCCCATATCACTGCTCACTGTGCGGTACACGTTTTGGTCCACTGTATAGTACATATGCCTCCATTGTAGAACACCTCCACCATTGTATACACAGCTGGACACACATGTAGCAATGACAAATACTGTAGTTTCATGTCTGTGTGCCATTTCATTTGTATATATTGCACATGAGTGGCCTGTGTGGATGATGGGTGATGCGACCTGTATATCCATGTATTAACTGGCCACATGGTGAATAGATCTATGCTTTGACATGCCTGATACCAATGACAGTCTCACCTGCAAAGGACTCTTGTCTGTGCAGCATGCCAGAGGTAACTGTATAGGGTGACACAGCAGTATGAACATTATCCATGACTGTATGACAGCCACAGGGTGCACAGTGCAAGTTAACACATTCGCCTGTACAATAGTAAGCACATGTGTGCATACCATACCTCTCAACCTCTTAGAACAATAAATGCGGACAAAGCCTACTATGATGGGGACATATAGGGACAACTGTGACAAATTGCTCTTACAAACTTAGAAATTTGCTGGACTAATAGGTTTGCATGCACATGGGTTTTACACGGAATGTGCAGTCGTAAACACAAATGTATGTCATCATTTAATGACTCCATTCCTCAGCTATTTGCCAGAAAGGGACAGATATTAAGGGGAACACACCGACAATATGAGGCAGACATCTGGACATCCTGCAAATACCTGTACAGTTCAGAGGTATGGTGCATACACAGGGTAGCATAAAGCATGTGTGTCCACATACTTTGCATATGTTGTTACATTACATGATGTACACTGACACCTGCACGTATGTGGGATATACTGGCCATTTGTTCAGTACTGACTTACCAGGCAACTCCAGGCTCATTGGTTGGGAGAAACCCACCTCCACGATGGCAGCTAGTGTTTGTGGGAGCTGTTCCGAGTGTGTCCCCAGACTGGCCAGTAGCTCCTCTGTGTGTGTGAGTGTAGGCTGGGTTGGTGGCCCACCCCCTGTTCCACCTTGTTCCCTGGCGATTGCAGTGGCATGCTGTTTTGCATGATGTATCAAGTCCGTGCAGTGTCTGCGCACCTGCTGGTAGGTGCGGTTGTGAACGCCCACTTCGTTGACCCTCCTGCGAAGATCCTGCCACAGGTCATCCCACTGCTGTGCGTGCTGTGGCACATGGCTAAATAACACCTCGTAGTTCTCATGGAGGTACGGGATTACGACATCATCCTCCTGTCGGCTGTATGCTGGTAGGCGTGTACGAGGCATTATCTGTAAGACATGATGAAGGTGACAGGTCACATTTACAGACATGTACAGTGATACTGCTGCACATACATTTCTAGTACATCTGCACAGTTATCTTTGCAAATCAACATGACACTAACACGACTGGCGTGTATGTGTCACACACATGTAGCACCCAGTATGCATTGGATATCATCCCCATATATGTGTGTCACCTCATTAGTGTTCCTACTGCATGTGACGTCTGTCTTCATGTGGGCATGTCTGTTTGCCTGCACTGGTGTTCTTACCTATCTACACATGCCTGATGTATCCACGGTAATGCTGTTGACCTTGATGCTGTGTATATGTCACATATCAACACAGACACAGCCTTACTGGACTTGGGCAGTGATAATGCACCAAGTACACATGGAAACCTGTACATGCATCTGTTTTGCCATAGACATCTACACTGCACTGTACAGCTGTTCAACATCCTGCCAAGGATCACCTGTGTTGCACATGTGATACGCATGGGACAATGGCTAGTCGGACGTCATTCACAGGTAAGGTTATTGGCTATAGCATGTACGGGCTGGGTTTCCTAGCTGTATCCGACACCCATTACGCCACAGCGAGGGGCATCAGTGACACATTACTGATCCAGATAGTTGATACTACATCTACCATACGGCCATCACACCATGTATGACAGGGATGATATGTGCAGCTATGTGGACAGGGCTGGATGGTATGGCGGGAGTATGTCACAGGTATGACACAGGGATCTGTCCAGCATGTGGCCATCCTAGTCGTAGGACAGTGGTTGTCCATGACGTATGTCTTTCAGATCAGGCTATGGACATGTAGCATGTCTAACAGCATAGTGTGGCATATGTCTGTATGCAAGGTGGATAGCATGCTGCATACTGGAGGTGAGTATTGTGGAGGCTGGTATCGGCCATTCACGCATGGGCCCTACTCCTGGAGGGTGATATGTGTTCAAATATTGGTCACACGGGTGCTGTGTATGCCTGTCCAATGATCTCTGTGCTCATGGATACCACCCTGTCATGTCATGGGTAGCTCGGATGACTACCTAATGGGCCAGGGAGATGTCTCCAGCTCAGGGAGGTGTACTGCACTACACCATCCCTAACACAGTGTCCATAATGTTGACCACAGCCTAGGTGTTACTTAATGGGTACAGGGGTATTCCCCTAGTGGTGTCATTGCTGATATCATCCACCAGAATGTGCACATATGTCACACACCTCACACACACAGCCCATTCTGTATGTTGTTCGCAACACTGTGACAACTATTGCCCATAGGTCATGGCCATTCACATCCTCACATACCCAGATGGCTGGCATTTGTCTGTGTGGTATGGGCTACAATGTGGGTGGGGTACAACACATTAACCCTGGTTTATTGTAGCTGACACCGTGTGATATGCACATGTCACTATAGCACCTTTAGTAGTTGTGAGTCTGTCAACAGGCCACTAGTAGAACACTCCTGTGACATACAAAGGCATTTGTAGTCAAACATCCGTACTGTCTTGTACATCTGTACTGCTAACATCTACATTGATAATGGTTCATGGACTTGCAGACCATACCTGGCAGTGTTCTGATGCGGTGCCACCAATCATGACTGTCGTCAACACTTGTGGGTTGATATTATCTAACACCCTATCTGTAATGTATGGGCATGCTCGGCACTTGTTCAGAGCTTCTTGGCACGTTATGAGCTACTGCTTAGTTTAGCACCCATTTCACACTAGTCCTCACAGGTACACTGTCTGTCCATACATTTCCAGCTTGCTTACAGTACAACAGCTGTCGTACACACATCACTCACATACCTCGTGAGACATGGTGGTTTATACAGCGTGCCCACCTGGCACGTAACACTTATATACAGGCATGTCCAACTAGCACGTACCAGTGCTATTGCCTGTCACTATGATGACTATGTTGTACATGTGGCAATAGAGCTATTCTCATGTAAACAGTCAATGCACACCTCCCAACATACAACAGTACAGCCTGTGGGGGACGCACATATGCAGCCCTGCTGGGGGTTATACTGTCACCAACCCTGACTGCACCTGACAGTCATGTAGGGATGTGCAACATTGGCAACACACCCCACTCATCACATAGTCCCACATGATCCCCACCACAGGCCACACATACAGAGACACCTTGTACAGTACCCCTCCATACTCTGTGTGGGCACCAATGGCAGCCCACATCGCCAAATACAACCACACAAACCTATAGCCCACAGACACATGTTCCCATCACATGCAGCCAATAGGGTGTCATAACATACACAACACACATGTCATAGGTGATTGTCGATGGTCACACTGCTGTTCCACTCAGCAGGCTACACAAGGCGATAGTCACTTACATCCTGCTGTCAAGTAACTGGTTCTGCAACATAACCTATGCACACATGCCACAACTCAGCAGGTACGATGTGACTCATCTTCCATGTTTGTGTGACTGAAGTTGTATCTCAGGGCACAGACTATGTGTGCAGGGACATGCAATAGCCCACCAGTGTTGTAGCCCTGATGGTGTGGTCCGAGCCCTGGGGAGCATTTTGCGGTCATCCGGACCTGTTACCACTGTACTACGAGCGACTGTGTCACTCCCAACAGTTGTCCATGCTTCTGCTGTCATTCCACAGGTGTCTAGTATACGTCCAGTTTGACAGACCTGGTCAAACAACATGATGCTGTGGTACAGTTGACCTGCACCTGTCAGCCCTGGGAGTACAGATCACATGTTGGACTCTTGCTGCTTTTATACTGCCTGTCTTGCACAGTGTCTAATAACAGTCACCACCAGAACGGGAACTGGCTAGCGAAACATGTGGTCATGTCACACAATGCTTGACATCATCCTCTGTGATGCACGCAGGCAAGGCACACCTGATACTTCACCACTTCAATATCTCTGCAGTGACTGGGACCTGCCTCTTGGCTCACACCTGATACTGCACCACTTTAATATCTCTGCAGTGACTGGGACCTGCCTCTTGGCTCTGCAGAGCACACCTGCAATGACTGGTTATAGACAGACCGTACCTCTCAGGCACGTACCTGGACTGGCACACCCACGGCTGAGGTGTCCCCATATTCCACTATGTTGTACACACATCTCGGCTGGTTACTTAGCACAATGCATCACATGTGCTCCAAGTGCAAATAACTGTGTCCAGAACTACTGCTGCTACTGATGTGAGACTGACAGTAACCCACACTTAACTGTGATAGCCGCACATGTACCGACACATTAGGCGTACACTGTCCGTGAGTCATAACCTCCGCTCGGCTGATTCGACCCATACACACCATCTCCAAGACCAACAGTATCCTTGACAAGGACACTACCAACATGTGACTGCTGTTCCACACATGGGGTTATCCCCTCATTGGTGGAATCCGAACATATGCTATTCACCCTTGTTAGCCACATACCGGCACCACACACTTCACGGCATACACAGTAGATGAGTACTACAAAACCTACTACAGATGTCGTATGACAGCAGTGGTTGACGTCATGACACACATGCAGGTGGACAATGCACATGCAAATGCTGAGACATACCCCAGTGCACTTCATTAGCACGTACACGGCAATATGGATCATGCTATTCCACACAGAGCCATGATGGTACACACCAGATAACAGACAACACTCTGGGGGTGTGGTTCCATGGACATACTTTACAACAACAGGTGGGGGCTGTTGCACAGTGGTGTACATTCCCATGGGTGGGGTAACTCACTGGTCAGCCTCGGTAGGGCCACGGGATCCCTCATCACATACTCCATAACTAGCTACGTACACATTACTGCGACACATTCCGAGATGTACCACAAGGCATTATGGTGGTATGCCAGTAGTCGTATGCAATACCCACATATGCTCACACATACAACTGTCACTCTGAAACATGACAGTAACAGGTGATGTTGGCAACATGCTGTCTGATGGCTTCAATGCTAACATTACACCCTCTCACTCCCTACGGGGCCACATTCCTTGCAGGAACATTGCGGTGTACCTGCGGTCACACCTACACAGTACTGACCTGCACTCTATATGTCCTAGGACACTGGCCCCTTGTCACCCTCCAAAATCCCAGGCTGTGATGTCCACAGACCTCTAAACGACATGTCTCCCCACTGGGACACCATATTCAGTAATAGCCTTGTACCAGAAATTGTGGCCCCTGACTGGCACACAGCGACAGTTACTCTCCACACAGGTGGCGCCACTATGCACGACTGGGACTATTGCCCTACACACCTCACTGGACTGTTCTGCACGGCTATAGGGCACATCATTATGGACATCATTCGCTGTGTCTTTGTTGTGCTCCGGTCCTTTGATGCCAGCTGGGTTGGTCTTGTTGGGGCCACAGCATGCCTCCTACACCTGTTGAACACCTCTCATACAGTCGCCAGAGTAGTTGATGATGACACGGGGGTCCACACAGCCTACATTGTCCTCTCGCTGCCTTTCAGCACTGTTCTCCATTCTGGTATTGACAACATACACATCCAATCCACCTGCACATCACAACATATGTCTCAGGATGTTATGCAAAGTGGCTAATGGACGGGACACACACATTGAGGGTGGCATACCATATCACATACTGCATTCCAGTTACACTTGGCATAACACAGTCTTCAGTCATGGGGCCCTCATGTTCGGTATATGCTTCCCTGAGGTACAGGCTACCACTGAGGGGACTTCCCTGCCTAGCTTTACAGACCACTGCATACCCAGCATTGTTGTTGCTCCACCAGCTGATACAGACCCCATCCATATGGGTGTCACTGTGACGGATACCGATATGAACATCGTGGCTTCTACCTGCATGACACTTGGTATGAACATAATCTTTGCAGTACACCATCCACCCACTGGTTATCACATAGGTGTTAGTCCCCTACATACATGTCACATTTTACGTGTTTGTAAAACACATGTATGTCGCACACACTCCTGTGATTACCACATTGCCACTGTGGCATGGATATCCTTACTGGGTGTGTAGCTGGTACATAGGCACCCATTGTACCTCTGAACACTGGACTTATACACACATCCATGGGTACAACACCCCGCATAGGGTGTACCTTACACAACAGCTTTACATAACTCAACATTAAAACTCCATGACGTTTATTGAGCTACGACAGTTAAAGTTTGCGGCTTATGTACAGACACCACGTCTGTACACATTTGCGGACTACATACTCAGGGGTGACCTCTGCTGCAAAGACAGGGCCCATGTCTGCAAATATGTTAATGGATATACTCTGCATACATGACATAAACAATAGCCACTATGAGCATGATGCTCATGGATATGTGCACACACGCGACAGTGTGTGGCATGTGCTTGGGGGTTGCATTCCCAGACCGGACACCCACCATGCTTTGGGACAAGATTCCTATGTACATCACGCATGGACAGTCAGTAGCAGTGTTCATGTGATACCTCACTTGGTGGATGGTGGACACATGTACGCCAGGGATCACTGCAGTGGCTGTACTGTGCAGAGATGCAGGTTATACATGGCTCTTCTGTTCACAGGACACTACCCTAGAGAGATGCCACTGGTGTGCACACTGTAGTTGTTGTTACACATAGACTTGCCAGACTGCATGGTACCCCACTATGAACCTGTGGAGCTATTACATGTCCTTGGTGCATGGTTACTGGAATAGCCCTTCCATTTAGATTAGCTGTCATGCTATTACAATGTCCCATGACTACATGCCATATGTATCCTGTTATTGTACACGCCAATCATGTTCTTGTTTGTCTGTCACATCTCTTCTGCTATTCTAGTATGGGAGTAATGTTTATGTCCTTTGCAAATGCACAGAGTGGATTACATTATTTATTTCATCATAACTGTTTATACATAAATTAATTACATACTACGCACATTACTGTACGATACCTTTGTTATGCATCATATGCCTGTTCTCCTGTGTAGCATATCTGACATATCAATCTACTGTACTATACATTACACATGTTTTACATGGTATCCCATAATTCAAAGCATACTTGCATAGAGGGACCACCTTAGACATGTCATTGATGTTATATGCCCATACACATGCGTACTGTTACAGTATATCCACATATACTATCCCCTGCTATGGCACGTACTTATTGGACATACGCTGCCACTGACGGCGGGTAGTATGACATTGTTCTGTTTAAAGCCATCATGTTGCATCCCTTGTGGTGTCTGTGCTGTTTACCTTGTGGCCCACTGCTGGACGCACAACTTCTACAAGCATTAGTACGATCAGCAAGACATCACTACATAAATACCATTCCCCACTTTATGCATGGCGGACACTTTTAATTACTGCAAACCAGGCTATGCATACACTGACATAACTTAATACAGAACATACTATACATACAGTTAGTGTTCCACATACCTTGATATCGTTCCGGTATTTCGTCTCTATCTCGCTCTTCTGTATCACTCTTTAAACTGTTTTATGGTATGAGCATACAGTTTGCATATCTGGCAAGTCATCCTTATATACGTCTATACCTGCAACATGTGGTTTACTGCCGCCAATTGGTGGTCCGGTGTGACTAATTACGTGCACTTCAGCTGTGCAGCTACTCCATTTGCCAATTGCATGGCAACAGTGGGGTATAATTGAATTCTCCACTTGGGCGTTGGCCATTTTCCATGCCTTCGGGGAGACGGCCTGTATTGTGTTTTGTTGTGTGTAATTGCAACTGCTATGTGTAGAGCCAAGTGCATTTTGGAGTCATGTCCCCCATGGATTGTGTGTGACGGCTTGAGTATGTGGTTCTACCTGTGACTGTACCTGTCATCCCACCCGTCTGATAACGAACTATTGCAAACACCTGTAACATCGCCATTTGTTCCGTTATACGATGGATACAATTTTGCATGGCGGCTTTAAATGTGTCTCTCACAAGGTATGTTAACAGTTCAGCAGATGTAATCTGTGCTGTGATTACGGTTTGTATTGCTATTGTTTCCAGTGTGGGGGGTGTAGGTGGGTGTACTTAGCATATACGGTTTTGTGGGGCTTGCATTTCTACGTAGTCCATATATATGTATGTGTGGGCCCCTTCCCTAATTACAGTGCTATCACTTAATAGACTTCTGTTATGGGAATTTACTTTGGGCCATTGTTAATTGGTTTCTATATGGTATGCAGGTGAGGTTGATACTTCCATACCTCCGGATGTACGGCGATATGTGCAGGGATATTTCTAAATAACCGCTATCCCGTGTATGTCTGTCCCAGATATTTGCAGTCATTGCAGTGGTGTTGGTGTCAGACCCACTGTGACATGGCTTGCCACCTTTTCATATGGCCATAGTTGGACACTTGCGGGTCACACAGTGGTGTTTACAGGCTGACATATGGCCACCGTCAGTACACAGGATAGCACATACTTTTATCCTCATTACATACCAATTGTTCTTGGACCTTAACTACTTATCGGTTTGCATGTAACATTTCCGTTTCTTACATACAGGCATGAGTATTTCCTGCAACTATTGCATAATATTTGGGACATACTAATGTCTTAAACTCTCAGATAGTTGCCCTTTGTAATGTTTCATGTCAGGACACACCTGCCCAGGGGGGGCTGTCCCTCCCAATGTGGGACAGGTGTTTACCGCATGCCTACGGCTAGCTATACCCACACCTACCGTAATCATCTACCTCCGAGTTGCCACCTACAGACACATGATGCAGACACACACATACACACACACTTTACAGTCACACGGGAACACACATGGCACCCTCAACACACACATACACAGGCTACATCACTCACAACCACAGTTGTACACGGTACCTACGTGGACCGCACCACCGGCAGCGGTGACTACATGTCCTTACTATTGTCATATTGCTTGCGGTTCTACTGTTCCAGTATTGTGTTCTTTCTGTCTTTCAGCCTCCTGGTTACGTGACAGTGTGTGACACGGTTCCATAGTTGGTGGTATCCTATTTATTTGTACCTCAAAGGTGTTTTGAATGTCGTTGACCTATCTATCTATATATTTGCAGATGTCAGTGACCCCTTATATATCAACATATATCACACTATCGCCCTTTCTATATGTATTATATATATATATATATATATATATATATATATATATATATATATATATATATATATATATATCTCGGACAGGGGTGGTGACAGGCACGCTACGCCTTTCATTGTGTGTTTGTCAGTGTATACTGTTTCCTGGACTCCGCACGTTTGTGTCTGTACCTGTCACATTACACACCTGCCATAGGTTAAGATTACCTCCCGTCCCACTTTGCGAGGAACAGTCCCTCTTTGTGCAGTTGTGTCCTGCGAAATATTTGTGAACATAGCAAATGTCCTGCGACTTTGGGACAAACATAATCCCTATAGTTTATGTAATAGTTGCATAAAACACTTATTCTGTATCTGACCCACCTACATGTTACAGGACACGGAACACATACCTGCGACCATTACTAGAATAAGCTTTTTATCTATGCAAAACACTGACATTCTGGTTTTTGTACTGGCCAGGTGTATGTGTCATCCTGCAGACATCTGGCGTATGTCCCACATTGGTCATTTGAACTGTGGCAACCCTACCGTACATACATCTTGCCTAGCAATAATGTTGGGTGATTGTATACATGAATGCCTGTTCCACTCCTGGCAGTGGTCGTTTTACCCTTCAGAGCAGGTGCTATTTGTTCAGGGGTGACTAATGCTGGTTTCACCTGTTCTGTACATCATTGACCGTGATTTGCGCAGTGGTCGGTGACGCTTAGCCCTGTTTCACACATATCCGTACAGTCGTATTTAAACATCGCTTACCAGCTGTGGGCAACGCTGATTCCCGCTAACGTGTACTACACATATTCTGATGACCTGCATCCGGAAGGCATTACCCGTGCTGTCGGGATTACGTTACATCCCTTGCTGGACGTGGGACTGGGAACATGCACAACAGTCACTGCATGTACCACTTGGACATCTGGGGGTTGTACACGTATTATGTCATTTTGTATTTGAAGTACACTACAGCAGTTACTCCACACTACACTCACATGGATAACACCATTAGTTTACAAATTGATGAGTCCAGTTAATGGTATGTCCATGTGATGTTTACTGGCGTACTCTGGCATTGGGTATGTATATCACAATTAGCTACACCCGATAATGTGCTACACCTTCATACGACCGTGGATGCAGCATGCTGGGGTGATGAATGCCTGTCATGGGTACATCCCCTGCCTTGACACAACATCCATGATTACATTTTGTGGAGCCCCTCAGTAACACAGCGGGGAATCCATGATGAGTGTGTGGAGGACAGTGCTTACACACATGTGCTCCCGCGATTGCCTCTGCTCCAGTAAGCGACAGTTGCTTACTCGATGTTGTGGCGACGGGAGTCACTGTTTGCCCCATTTGGTGTTTTGCCTCTGACAATTGGGCGTGTACCTACCGATGTACCTGAGAACCTATACACACAGCACCGACAGATGCTGATAGGTGCATCTACTGTTCAGGTGTTGACATTTCCGTGTTCCAATGGCTGTTGCATGTACAATGTTTGAAGGCTGCCTATGTAGGATTCCACAGTGGGCCACCTATACATCACAATTTACAGGTAGTCATGTTTATGTGCCATCCATGTTACTGTGTGTGCAGGTGGGGAGGGGTGTCAGTCCGTGGGAGCCTACACGGTCAAGGTATGTGCTATATGTTCCCTCTTTGCCAAGGCATAGGCATATTGGACATGCCTCCATCTGCCTACTGGGGCTGGCACAGTGTGTCCATGGTCTGGATCCCTCTGTGCCTGTGTTGGCCTTGGCAATTGCGGTGGGCTGTGAGGCCCTCCCCCATTTTGACCCTGCTGCAGCTGTTTCCGCAGGATCATATTATGTAGCATGGCACATACTATGAAGATGTGGGCACATGTGCCTGGAGAGTACTACAAGGCTCCACCAGATGTGACCAAGCACCGAAACCGTGATTTCAGCATCCCGAACACACGCTCTATGATGATTCTGGTTTGTGCATGTGCCTCATTATGGCGTTCTTGCATTGGTGTGTGTGCATTTCTGATGGGGGTCATCATCCATGGCTCCAGTGCATAGCCAGCATCCCCCACAAGGTGGCCTTGTGGGATGTCCCCCCTGACAAATACCTGATACAGCTGTGAGGCATGCCAGATATGGGAGTCGTGGTAGCTTCCAGGGCTGCCAGCACACACATCCATGATAATGCCCTGGACATTGCACACGACCTGGCAGTTGATGGAGTGGAATCCCTTGCAGTTTATGTAACGCCTACCATACTCACCAGGTGGTGACTTGATTTGTATGTGCGTGCAGTCTATCGCACCCAGTACCTCTGGGTAGTTTGCCACACGGTGGAAGTGACGCATATTGCTGGCCAACTCTTCCTGAGTTCGGGGGAAGTATATATACTCATTGGCATGTGGTAACATGGCATCCAGGAACTGTTGTAGTACCCTGGATGCCAATGCCTGTGAGATCCCCATTATATCTCCAGTTGGCCTTTGAAAGGTACCTGTGGCTAGTATTCGCAAGCTTACACATACCTTCATGTTCACTGGGATGGGTTCCCCTCTGTTGTTTCTGGTTCTCAGGTGTGGCCGGCACAGCTCTACTATTTGCTCTAAGATGTCCCTGTCCACCCTGTAACTCTCTATTATCTTCAGATCATGTAGCCCCTGGTAGGTTACCCTTGGTCTGAACACTCTTCTCCTCCTCCAAGGCCTACGGTGGTTGTCGGCATCATCCTCCACAACACTGTTGGTCTGTAACACATGCTGATGAATCACAGCTATGGCAGCTCCCAACATGTACATTTTAAAAGTTCCCCATCTGTTTACACCTATGGTGCAGTGTTTGGGAATACACAGGTGTGTGTTGGGTGCTTTCACACTTTATACTGTTTTGCTGTGAACACTGATGATGTCATAGGGTGTGTATGTACGATTGTGGCTACAGGGTATCTTCTGTGTTTTATTAACGAAACCACTATTGTGCTGCCTTTGGTGTTGCATTACATTTGGATGCCGTGAATTACCTCCTGCCCCTCCGTTTACATTTGTGCACGTTACACCTACCATTTGCTGGCATGCATCCAGCAGCCTGCTTTCATTTGTACTTTCCTAGACCTGGCTTATCTTGAGTAATGTGTGCTATTGCCGGTCTACTATGGGTTTGCTTTGCTCTGCTATAACAGTTCTCCTATCTTTGCATTCCAAGTCCTCCCCTCCTTTCTTTGCAATCCTATGCCTCCCCTATCCTGTTTTGCAGGTTTCTGCATGCAGGCTTGTCTACTGCCGTCAATTGGCCGCCGTGAGTTGATTGGTGTTAATTGCTCATTAGTACGCCAATTACCCTGCTTCAGCATTTCCTTTTTTTCTTCCCCTGACCTTCCTGTTTGTGCTATTGTTCACGGTGCGTACATCCTCTTACCGGGTTTTGGGCACGATTTCTTCCCCGTACACATGCGCTTTTGGGCACCATGTGTGTTCTCAGCTAAACTGTTCTATACCTTCCTCCCCACCCCTGTCCTGCAGCTTTGCTTAGCAATGGCCAGGCCAGATTTGCATTGCTTCAATGTGCTTACTGATACGGTGGCACACCCCTCTGCTGATGTCATGTATCACCTCTGATACACTCCTTGGTGTTATAGCACTGCGCCGTCAGGTACATCTTTAATCCAGTGGGACGTTTGTGATTCAGTATTACCTGCCTCATTTGCATGGCATTGACTACTAATTCATAGTTACAGCGCCGAACACTGTCGTGGGCCCTTGGCAACCCTTGCGCCTTGCTTGTGGTGTGCCATGCCTACCATTGCATATTATGGTGCAATCCTGATTTGTCTTACATTGCGATTTTATGACATTTGTATATATTTCATTTGTATTCCTGTTTGCGCACACATGCCCTGCGGTTGTACTGTGCGTTACTGTGGACATGACATTAAATGTTGTTTTTTAGGTGCTGCACATCTTTTCTTGTGCCATTGGCTGTGTATTTCGCCATTAGCATATGTTAACTTTGTAATACATGAGTCTGGTCTGCTTCCATAACTCCGATGTTCTGTTTGGGAAAATGTAAACCGTGTTTTTTGGTTTATATTTCCATGGGCTTGCGTTACGCCTGCACCACTTCATGAATTGCTGTATGCCTTCATTAGCATGGTGTGACACTGCGCATGGGGTGATTTGCATACCTATGCCGAGGGCTGCGTAGATCTGGCGTACGCCGGTAGTGCACGTGGAGTTGGTTCGTACCTGAATCGCTCGGCGGACATATTTGGCATTATCCTACATACGCTACGCCTGCGCCTGGTGCAGGCTTCATGAATCTGGGGGCAAGTTTTAATGTAGAAAACTGTCACAACACATTTTCACTGTTAATACATTAACGTTGCTAAATATCACCACACGTTTTCGTAAGAGTAGCACTCAAACTTCATCAGATGAAAAAATCTTCTGAGCATACACCTCCCATTTTGTAACCTTTCAATTAATCAATTGAATCAACAAATCAATATTTAAAGAAACATGCTATCATACAGTTAAATACAACGTTAAAATCATCCCTTTCATAGTAAAAGAATTTAAAACCAAATAGAAAATATATTACTGATAAATACCAATTCATTTCATATTTAAATATAAACTGAACAGATAAATAAAACTATTATCATATAAACTGCCATTAGAATACAGTACTGAAAATTATACAAAATATATATAAAGTGTATATTTTGCTTGATGCCTGTTTCACAATTTTGCTGTTCTAAGCTTGAGCAAGGGAACAACAGAAATATATTCATTCATACCCGGGTATTTGTTAGCTTCAAATACCACTTGCCAGTATGTCTCTCTAAATTCCAACCTAGTTTTCCAGGGGCCTCCCCTCGATTCCCTAGACACCATTTCTACCACAAAGAAATGGTATTTAGCTTGGGGGCATGAAAGAGTATGTTTGAATAGGGCATTTCTAGGATTGCCCTTCTGGATAGCATTCATATGTTCATATACCCTATGTTTGAGGGTTCTCTCAGTCTTTCCTATATAAAATCCTTCACACTCTTTACATAGAGCTACATAAACTAGCCCCTGAGAATTGCAGTTGGAATAATTATAAGCCTCTGTCCATTTCTTCCTAGCTGTTATAAATACTTTCTGTTGTTGAAGAATATATTTACATTGTGGGCATGCCCCACATTTATATGTTCCCTTAAATTTATTGGAAAATATGGAAAGGGAGTTGTTACCTTCTAATAAGTTCTTTATATTGAATCCCTTTCGAAAAACTGTTTTAATGGTCTTCTCTTTTAAATTTGGTAAATCCGTATATTCATTAAATTTAGCCCATTCACTTTCAACTATATTTCTTATAGTGTAGGCATTGGCACTAAAATTGGTAATGAACATATTATTATATGTAAAACCTGCTTCACCTTGCTCTGGACCTGTTGGTACTGTAGTTTGTATTAGTCCAGTCCCTAAAACAGGTTTAGATTTCCCTTGTCTATTGTCACATACCTTCCTTTGTATATCCATTATTAATTCCAGAGGGTATTCCCTCTGCAGGAACATTTCCCTGAGTTTGTCACACCCTTCCAAAAAATCTACTTCCCTAGAAGTCATGCGACAAGCTCGAACATATTGTCCCTTCACTATGCTCTTTTTTTGATATAATGGATGTGAACTATTGAATCTAATGTAAGTATTTGAGAAGGTGGGTTTCCTGTATATACTGGATTTAAACCCATTCTCTGTCACATGTAGAGAAACATCTAAATAATTAACGGAATCCATGGTCACTTGATAGGTGAACCTTAATAAAGTAGCACTCTGATTAATATAATTAATAAATTCCTGGAGGATTTCATCTGTACCAGTCCAGAAAATACATATGTCATATAGGAATTGGGTGTAAAAGTTCCAAAACTCAACATATTTACTATTATGGATAAATTTCTTTTCCCATATAAACAGAACCATGTCAGCATAAGTGGAAGCATAATGGGCTCCCATAGCCACCCCAGATTCCTGTTTGTAAAATTCCCCTTGAAGAATACAAAAAATTATTTTTCAATACCAATTCGGCTAATTCTAAAATAATAAAAATATAATTTTCACTAGCCTTAGAAGTACCCCTCAGGGCCTCCTCTATCCAAGCCAACCCTACCTCATGGGGTATGACAGAAAATAGGTCAACAACATCAATTGTAACATATTTTCCAATACATTTAAGGGCGAAATTGTGAAATAGGCATCAAGCAAAATATACACTTTATATATTTTTTGTATAATTTTCAGTACTGCATTCTAATGGCAGTTTATATGATAATACAGTTTTATTTATCTGTTCAGTTTATATTTAAACATGAAATGAATTGGTATTTGTCAGTAATATATTTTCTATTTGGTTTTAAATTCTTTTACTATGAAAGGGATGATTTTAACATTGTATTTAACTGTATGATAGCATGCTTCTTTAAATATTAATTGATTTGTTGATTCAGTTGATTAATTGAAAGATTACAAAAAGGAAGGTGTATGCTCAGAAGATTTTTTCATCTGATGAAGTTTGAGTGCTACTCTTACGAAAACGTGTGGTGATATTTAGCAATGTTAATGTATTAACAGTGAAAATGTGTTGTGGCAGTTTTCTACATTAAAACTTGGTTTTAACTGGAAGCTTCATTCCCAGTTTATTATTCACAGGAAACGTGTCGTGGCAGTTTCTTGGTTTGTGTTTGGAACTCAGCTGTGGGTTGCTGCACTTGGTGACTGGTTTGTGTTGTTTTTTGTTGCCTTTATACCAGCCGTACTCCTTTTCTGTTGTATGACATAGAAGGATCCCTCACATACATCATCTTGCCTTGCTCTATTAAGTAAGTAGGAACAGTAATTCTCTAGATCCATCAGGACAATATAGTGAGAATAGTTAAGTATCGTTTTTCTGTAACTGTGTGTCTCTTACCAGCTGTGTTATTTTTAATATTTCCTGTGACTGAAACTCTGGTGTTTTCTATAAATAGATATGTCATATTTTTATGTTCTTTTATTTATTATTAAATCTATTTAAACTTTTCATTGTGGCTAGTCCTTTAGAGAATATTTTAACCTTTGAGAGTACTTATATCTATTAGTGAGACTGTGGCCACTCCTGAAGCTTGGCTGTTTGGTCAACATTACCATTTGTATTAATATTAATTTCACTCAATATAGTTGGGTATCCTTGCAAGAGCCTTAGGTAGCTGACTTTGTAGTGTCTGGTGGCAGTGATAACCACCTCATAGTCTGGGCAGAAGGGGTTCACAGCAGATAAATCTGTGCCAGCCTTTCCCAGGTGTGTGTATGTGTGTGTGTGTGTGTGTGTGTGTGTGTGTGTGTGTGTGTGTGTGTGTGTGCGTGTGTGCGTGTGTGCGTGTGTGTGTGTGTGTGTGTGTGTGTGTGTGTGTGTGTGTGTGTGTGTGTGTGTGTGTGTGTGTCTGAAAATCAAATCTCACAGTGTATGTGTGTCAGCTAATTAGAGCAGCGACACGAAGTACTGGTTTCACAGAGACGGTACTAGAGGACTTGGCTTGGACACTCAGATGAGGACTTAAGCCTATAGCTGTGCTAGTGAGGAGTCTTTTTCGGGCCCTGCAGGGAGATAGATATAAAGAAATCCAGACCCCGGGCTGACTGTGTTCCCTGTGTGCTCTTAAGGGAAATTGTACTTGATGCAGAGAGGTCTGCATCTGGAAATACTGAGTGTATCCATTTGTATTCCAAGTGAATACACCTCTCCAGTGTCAGTGGTAAGGATTCAGGCTGCTTGATTACTGGCCCACAGTGGGGATGTCACACCAATGCATCTGAAAATGCAGTTTACAAAGGTCAGAAACAGAAAACACTCATTTTTACCTTATTGATGTTCATTAGTACATCATTACTGTCTTGATCTAATTAGGTAAGTCTAGCTACAACAGAAACGACATTGTGTGTGTGTGTGTGTGTGTGTGTGTGTGTGTGTGTGTGTGTGGTCGGGAGGGTTACACAGCTAGAGTTAAAGAGTGAATATAAATGCAAATAAATGATCATTAAAAGGATTGTCCCTGAAATAAATGACTCAGTAACATAATTAACTAGAAAAGCTTAACTGGAGAGATGGATGAGGATCAAAATAATGGGGGTTGGGGTTGGAATAATGGTTGAGGTGTTTACCTAACAGATGCAAAATACAGGGTTTAGTACGCATTATTGAGAGAAATTGGCTAGACTTAAAATGGCTCACAAAGGCAGCTAGCCTAGTATTTACCTATGCAGAAGCTAACAAATGTAAATATTCATGGGAAATGAAGTTTAGAACTGCTTTTCTGTCACATTCATTACTTTTCATGTATATTTTAGCAATAAATAAAAAGATGCTCATGGGTTGAGTCTGAGCATTTTTCTTTAATTAGATGTGTATAATGTATCTTTCAGAGTTCCAATTAATAAATATGCATTCCTAAAATGAAATCAAAATTCTAGCATGAAGCACAAAATATGGTTACCATGGTAGCTGCTAAGTTTTGTAACCAAAGTACAAAATGCTAGACATATGTGAGACTAATTTATTAGACCTGTGAAAAATGAAAAAAAACTTGTACTGTAGAAAGTCAAAGTAAAGATATATGAAAATCACAAGTGAGACACTGCAAAGCTGTTAAATAATTTTTGTGTGTGTCTGTATTGTGTCAGGTTTTACCCTTTCAGAGGTAACACTAAAATGGTTTGGATATCATTTGCTTTGAAGATTTATTTTAAAGGACTCTTGAGAGAATATTGCAGCCCAGCTTATCTTCATCTAGATTTAAGTTAAAAGAATGTTACAGCAAAGGGCTGTACAAATGGATAACCTTTTTCACTGACAATCTGCTTCATGCTCAAGCAGGCCTGGCAGTGTAAGTGCTAAAGGGGGATCCAGTGTATGACTGCAGTCTGGGGATGAAAAAATGAAAAGCATGGCATGCTTGACATGCTATCAAGAAGAGTACAGGTGGGACAGTGAAGCAAGTGACCAAGAGAGGTAGAGTGCAGAAAATGGCAGCTTTTATGCCCTGCAGATGTGTAACATTGGATTTTATGTTATTCAATCAAACATTAAATGTTGAGTGGGACACCACCAACCTCCAAAACATTGAAAAAGCAAAATAAAAACATCAAAAACAACTTTTTTTGTGGAGACAGATTGCGCTACAGTGGGGAAAATGCCAGTCCCTGCTGTACCGTGATCACACAGTGTAGCTTTTCTGGACATTGCTATACATCAACATTCCTGATGTCATGTTTAGGTTTCAAGATTTAGATAGTCTTCATTTACAACTGGTGAGATACTGTCATGCACCAAAAGCCCTGTGTGTTTGTTACAACAAAGTGGCACAGACAGGAAGGGTCATGCAGTAATGCAGCATGTGCAGTCTATGTAACCTGCATGTGGGTGCACAGTAAGCCCTGGAATAATACATCAAGGACAAGAAAAGATATTCATCAGAGCAGCCGGTGCACCGAGCACTGTGCTGTGCTATATAGTGGGACTGTTAGGCATCAGAAAACCCATACCATGGGTTCACAAGTTCATAGGTGTGTACTAAGCTAATGGCCCTGGAGCCTTTACAAGCCTAGCCCATAGGATTAGCCTGGCATCGTGCCACATACTGTCGAGTAGAGTCACTGGAGTGATCCCCAGGGTGAATTTTCTATTTCCCATCCATTCATCAAGATTTCTCTTGAAGAGGGCCAGTGAGGTGCTCTGTTTGACATGTATGGAAAGTCTATTCCATAACATGGGCAGTCTCTGGGTTATGAACCTCTTCCTCCAGCACATTCTGTTGAATGTAGTAATGAGGTTGAGGTCTCTGGAGCATGTGGTGTGGAGGGATTGTGATTTCTTTAGATGCAGCATTTTTAACAGAGCTGGGTCAGACATAGCTTTGTATGTCAAGCAGAGATCGCTTCGAAGTAGATGATATGAGATAGAGAATAGTTGGAGTTTTTTGAGTCTGTCCATATAGGACAAGTGTTTAAGGCCTAGGATCCTATTTATGAGGTACTTTTGTGGCATCTGCAGTTGTTGCATGTGTCTAGTGAGGTACATGCCAAATGGGGCATTGTACTCGATGATTGGCCTAATGAGGGAAGCATAGAGGGAGACATCCTGGATGCAAAACCCTTAGTAATGAGATGTGCCACACAGAAGGACTTTCTGACCACATTGGCAATGTGATGGTCAAAAGAGAGGTTGCTATCAACCTGTGTTCCCAGATCTCTTATAACGCCTTCTGTGTTCGGTGGACTACCATCGATGTGGTAATTTATGGGAACTGGGTTTTTCCCAAAGGGGATGACGACACATTTTTTGGCATTGAGCTTAAGGCCATGATTTTGACACCAGTCGTTGGTCTCAGTGCGGCCTTTCTGTAGGATGTCAACATCACTTGGGGAGTTAATAATGGCTCCCAACTTACAACCTTCTGCGAACTTTGTCAGCCAGAGTCCCTTCGTGTTGGCCTGGACAAGTAGATACTAAACAGGAGAGGACCCAGGACCGATCCCTGTGGGACTCCACTCATGACTGGTTGGCAGTCTAACTTGGGAGTCAGCTACTTTCACACTGTGGGTTTTATTTATGAGCCAGTTTGCAACCCACTTAGTGATATAGGGGTTGATGCCTAGCTTAGTGAGTTTTTCTACGATTCCTGAGTGGGGAATGGTATCAAAGACCTTGGCCAGATCAAGGTAGGCTGTATGAACCACCTTGCCTTCATCCACATATCTGGTGACTGACTCAAAGAAGTCAACCAAGTTGAGCAGGCATGATCTACCCTTCACAAAACCAAACTGTGTGGGATCCAGAGTTTGGAGATTCCTTATATCCTTGTTTATTAGGTCCATGATGATGCATTCCATAGCTTTGCATATCAAACATGTCAGGCTAATGGGGAAATACATCCCAGGGTCTGTAGTCACTCCTCCTTTGTGGAGAGGGATGACAGTAGCAGTGCGCCATTCAGTAGGGACAAAGCCTGAGCTGAAGCACTGATTGAACAGGGCACACGGGTGAGGTGCCAGTTCAGTCTGTAGTTCATGTAGAATACAGCCAGGGATATTGTCAGGTCCCATAGAAGCTGTATTCTTGGCCTTGGACAGTGTTGTTTTAACCTGTGCAGCAGTAATACTGGGTGACTGGCAATCTACTGGCATTATGATTGGTCCTTTGGGGGGGGGGGGTAAAGTTGGTACTGAATCTGTCGGCCAGTACATTGGCAATATCTGTTGGCTCGGTGTAGGAGGTACCATTGTGCATTAGCTCAGAGCAAGTCGGGTTTATATCAGTCCATTGAAACAGCTGAATATTGAATACCAGATGTTCAAACTGTAAAGTTCGAACACTGGTAATCGCAAAGCCATGGCCCACCGAATTCTTTCCCAGGGAAAGAATTCAGTGGGCCGTTTCTGTGGCTTCTCGAGTATCAGGACTGTGGTGGGAAGTTACAGGTCGGGTCCAGGTAAGTGTGCGATTGTGTGGATGTTAGGATTAGGGCACGGGTTAGGTGAGTTAGGGTTAGGGCGCGGGTGAGGAGGGTGTCCGATAGTGAAAGATTTTAGGGTTAGGGCGGGATAGGTGAATTAGGGTTAGGGCACGGGTCAGGTGAGTGTGCAATAGTGATGGACCTTAGGGTTAGGGTTTGGGTTAAGGTAAGTGGATAGGTAGTAGTGCATGTACAGTTTAGTGTAGGGTTAGATATAGGATTTTGAGTGTATGTATGTGGATTGATGTTGTTTTGGTGTGTTTGTATTGTGTGTGTGTTTCTTGGAACAGCGATTTTTTTCCCTGGGAAAAAAAAAATCGCTGTTTTAAGACTTCAATGTTTTTGCTGTTCGTGGTTTGAAGTTCGAACATATGGTGTTCGAACTTCAGACTTTTCGATGAACTGATATAGACCCGAGCAAATCTGGGTATTGCCGAGGAGATTCTTTACACAACTATAGAAGGCCTTGTGGTTGTCTTTGCTATCTGCTGCAATTCTGTTTTCATAGCTAGCTTTAGAGGATTTGATGAGGGATCTCAACTTTTTGTTGAGGCTGATATGGGAGTTTTTCCAGTTTTGGGGCTTAACCTTATTCTGTATCAGTTTCCTCCTTCTGCTGTAGAGTTTGTTTATGGCAGGGGACCACCAGATTGGCTACCTTTTTTTGGAGGAGAGCGTCTTGGTTCTATTGGGTATGGTGAGATCCATACATTTGTGTATGTGTTCGTACAGTGCAATAGTGTATGATTCGGCAGTCATGCAACTATTCTCCATTTGCATGGGTGCCATGAAGATAGTCACCTCTGTTTTTAGGAGCCCAAAGTTAGCTTTGGAGAAGTCTTTCATGGTGATTACCTTTGCAGGGGGGGGGGGCTGGGCAGGATGTGGATTTCCAAGGTGATTAGTTTGTGGTTGGATCTAACCAGGGAGGAGCTGACTATTGGTGCAGAGCAACGGTTGCCCATGTTAGTGATGACCAGGTCAAGGATGTTGCTACTTCTAGTGGGGGAAAGAACGAACTGG
This sequence comes from Protopterus annectens, assembly GCF_019279795.1. Lineage (NCBI taxonomy): Eukaryota > Metazoa > Chordata > Ceratodontiformes > Protopteridae > Protopterus > Protopterus annectens. Next base: position 1,983,684,947 of record NC_056737.1, read on the forward strand.
TCAAGGGCATTGGAATTAATGAATTCCAGGAAACGTTGGGCAAGTGTATTGGTACATGAGTAGTTTTCCCAGTTAATGGAGGATTAGTCGAAGTCACCCAGTATGAGAATGTTAGGTTGGACCCTAATATTCTCCAGGGTGCTTAGGAATGTGGAGTGTGAGTCTTGGGACATGGTTGGGGACCTATAACAGGCTACGACCTGAATTGCTGTCTTATCCAATGTTAGCTACACCTGAAGTATCTCAGATGCATTATGTTGGGCTACCAGTCTGGAGGTGTGTGCATCCAATGTTAGCTACACCTGAAGTATCTCAGATGCATTATGTTGGGCTATCAGTCTGGAGGTGTGTGCATCCTTTATGAATATGGAAACACCACCACCTTTGGAGCTTCTGTCCAGGTTCCAGGGCTGAAAGGTATGGAATGAGTTATAGCCTAGTAGTGCAGGGGTGCTTTTGCTGCCTTGAACAAGATCTCTGTTACAGCACAAATGTCAATGTTCTCCATTTTAAGGAGTGCTTTGAGTGAGTGCATTTTGAGATTTAGACTTCTAGCGTTGAGCAGCATGACCCTCAGATTGCATTTGTTTGTAGCTGTTACAGTGGTAATTTGGTCTTTGGAACACTGCCTAAAAAGGCACTATAGGGGTGGCAAGAGTCTTGGCCAGTATCCGGAAGCCCAGGGGTGATAGATGCAGGTCACCTCTGGCAAAGCATTGAGGTCTGTCAATCATGTCATCCCAGGCAGACGGATACTGGAGCCCCTTAGAATGACACCAGAAACTTAGATGATTGTTGAAATCAATCATATTCTGCTTATACTGTGGTATCATTCTGGGTGATGGTAGGATGCTGCTCAGGGCTAGGGTCATACCTGTCTGGACTACATAATCAGAGAGATCCTCTATGTCTCTTTTTATGTAGTCCAGGGAGGTATGTCTCAGGTCATTGACACCCACATGTACAATGACAGAGTCATATTTGTACCTGTTGTTACTTTCTCCCTATTCAACCTAGTAAGTGGGACATCAGTGTGCCTCACTATTGAATCACCTATGACTAGTGTGCTGGACATGCTGTTTTTCCTTAGGGGCTTTGGTTGAGTGACACACTGTTTAGGAGAGTTATGTGCCTCATGATTAGTGTTGTGTTGCAGTGATCAAGTGCATTTATGCCTTGGAGGTCTCTGCTGTTTGGGTAGATTTTTATTGAGATCCTCCATGAAGATGGGTGTGTGGTTTGTGTTTTTATGTGAAGGCAGTGCTGGTGTGTGTTCTGGAGGGCTGTGTGTTCCATGTGGTATGGTGCAAGTGTTGACCTTCTCCTCTTAACCAGCTATTCCAGTCTTGGCTGGAGAGTGCATGGCTTTCAATTTGGATATATAAGTGCATCTCATCTGAGAGTTGGGAGGTAAGAGGAGAGAGTTTTTGGTGTACATGAGGCAGTTGCTGCATTGCCTCAGGATGCCCAAGTTTATCAGGCTAATAGGAGAAAGCACAGGGAACTGGCCATTTTGACATGCCTGGAGGGCTGGGCATTAATAATAAGTACTGTAACTGTTCCCTTGTAGAACATTTAGTGCTGGTAGCACTTTTGTGTGCTACAATAATTGCTACAAGAAGTCTGGTATGGTAAAGTGCGAGACTAATAAGCTAGTAAAAGTGCAGGAGAAGAAAGAACTACAGGATCTAAGGGAAAATTTGAAGTACAGACTTTGACACCTCTCAGAAGCTTACAAGCAGTCCTGGATACAGTAAATCTGTAGCTGGACTAGACTAGTTATAGGAAAGGCAGGAAACAAGCACAAATGTGGGCTTTTAAACTAGAAAGTTGAAAGAGATGGAAAAAAATTGCTGAAACGGCCAATAAACTGCAATTTTTGGGCCAGAAACCACTCCTCTTGCAGAAGATAGGCTACCTAATGCTTACCACACCCACTGACAAGCTAGAAGGCTTCCCTCCAACACAGAAAGGCTTGGGGGGCTCAGAAGCTTGCAAACAGTCCTGGATACAGCAAATCTGTATCTGGGCTAGACTAGTTATAGGAAAGGTGGCAAACAAGTGCAAATGTGGACTTTTAAACCAGAAAATTGAAAGAGATGGAAAAACTGCCCAAATGGTCAATAAACTACAATTTCTGGGCCAGAAACCACTTTTGTGGTAGATGGGCTACCTAGTGCTTACCACTCCCACTGGTAAGCTAGAAGGCTCCCCTCCAACACAGAAAAGCTTGGGAGGCTCAGAAGCTTACAAACAGTTATGAATACATCAAACCTGTATCTGAACTAGATTAGTTACAGGAAAGGCAGGAAACAAGCTTAGATTTTTTTTTACAGAAAAACAGCTAAAACAGCACTAAACAATTCTTCAAGTGCAGTGCAAGCTAGCACACTTGAGTGTGTAGCAATATTAAAGCAAGAACAGTTTAAATAAATGCAGTTTATTCAAACTGTATTCTGAACTGAATTCAATTATTGTTTTATTCAACTCTGAACAGTTAAAAAGTGTCAAAAATACACTTATCAGCTGAGAAGCACACTCAGTCAGAACACAAGGAGATTCTAGTAAAGTTTTTCTTAAGTAAAGTGAAAAGACAGAAAGGTGAAACAGAAGATAATTCAAGGTTAAGGACCTAAGTGGGTTGGCCTTCTCAAATGTTCTTTCTGTATTTGGTAGAATGAGCTAATGACACTAGTCTGGGATAGAGCTGGGATAGAGCTGAACAGATGGGACTGGTAGTAGTGTCTGAAATCAAAATATGATCTCACTGTACTCAGTTGAGTGAGCAAATGAGATGGACCCAAGAGGAGTGTTCAAACACAAATTTATTGGAGGGGAGGGAAATTCCAAAGCCACCAAGATTAATACCACAACAGGAACAGTGAGGGTGGGCAGGAAACTAGCTGCAGAGAGACAAAGAGACCACAATATTCAGTGAAACAAATAAACAGGAAAATAAAATGCAGTATTATTTTTAGCACAATATTCAGTAAAACAAATAAATAAACAGAAAAATAAAATGCAGTACTATCTTTAACACTGTAAGTTTGTACTTAACTCAGCTTGTAATGCAGTTGATGTAGGTATATAGGTATATAGCAGCCAGCCACACTTCTAAGCACAGAGAAACCCCCTAGGTTAAGAGTTCAACACCGAATATCAATGAAGTGAAAACAGTACCCCCACTAAATGCAGAGAGACAGGGAGACCACAATATTCAGTGAACCAAACAAATAAACAGAAAAATAAAATGCAGTACTATATTTAACACAATATTCAATGAGACAAATAAATAAACAGAAAAATAAAATGCAGCACTATCTTTAACACTGCAAGTTTGTACTTAACTCAGCTTGTAATACAGTTGATGTAGGTATCTAGCAGCCAGCCAAACAGCTCAGACCACTGAGGGCATGGAGACAAATACTGATTCTGCTTAGTAACACACACTCACACACCCACATACATATGCATGCATGTGCATGCAAACACAGACACACACAAACACTGACATGCAACAGTGTGTGTGTGAGAGAGATAATTTTTTATAACTATATATTATACTATATATAATTATTATAACTATATGACTCTATAACTGAGCAGGCCTACTTATGTTTGGAGAGAATCTCTTCTGCATGGATTGCTTGCATTATTATTCCATCAGTTTTTGTAACATGACTGCTTTGGCAGCTGAGTGAAATTTGAGCATTTAGTTAACTTCTATGACTGTTTTACTTTGCAGTGTCCAGTGGCAGACATGGTACACAGTCTTGCTGTACTGGGATAGCATAAGTTCTAGTAGTCATGCTAAGCTATTCATTTGTAGATCATCAGCAAGTTTAACCCACAGCAACATGCCATCTTCAGTTCTGTTGCTCTGTGCTCTATGAATTATATAGGCAGTGTTGTACTTTTCCCAGTGCACTCACTTACCACGTACAACATCTATGAATTCCATCCAGTACATTTTCTTCCATTTCAGTCCCTCTTTCTTTTTTAGCTGCCTTTGCTCCTGTTTTACACACATATCTACCCATGTCTGCCCACTGGTGTGTGTGTCTCTCTTTCAGGAGCAAATAATGATAAAGCAGTGGCAATTATGTTGATATTTATTCTACCCATGTACTAATTCACCTTCTGATTCCTTTTCCTCTGTACATTTTTTTATTTCTCATGGCAATTGTAAAATGCTAACTCCTAATTACCCTTTGGTTAGTGCCAGCTTGTCTATGTGTCCTTAATTCCATTGCCAGCCTTCCCTTCACAAACCTAGAAAAAGGCAACATGACGAAAGGCTGTCAGTGAGACACTTGCACTACACAAGGGGGGCTGAAACATAAAACAGCAGGTCACACTGTGTTGCACCACCGAGATATAAACACTTACTAAAGAGTTCAAGAGGTTAGAGTTAAAAACATACAAGGAAATAAAAAAGTGTCATATCATTGAAACCACCTGCAGAAACTGATGGTGAAGAGAAAACTGTGTGTGGATTTTAGCATGCAACAGGTAGGGAAATGGAGGTAGTATCCACTGTAAAAAAACAATTAACAAAATGCCAAGCGTAAGTATAAGTGTCTTGGCACTAAATGCAGGTTAAATAGGGTTAGATAAGATTAATATGCTATCCATTCATTCATAGTTCTGCCCTATGTTTGTACCTTAAGGAGAGCATTTTAAATAACTAGAAACTCATGGTCCATTTTACTTGAATGAAAAATTGTAAAATGTGTTAATTAAAGATGTTTTTATACTAAGCTTAAAATGATAGATTTTTATATAAATATGCTATAAGTATTTTATAACTAAATAACTTCTATGACAAAAAAGTAAAAGCTACTTAATCTTTCATATTTTCATTTGCTTGAGGAGAAATATTTTCACATTATGCAGCTATTCTAATGTAAAAACAAACATAAAGCAGATTTATAACAAATTTACCCAGAAATTAGACACCCTAAATAGAAAGCAGCAAATCTGTAAATTAATGAGATAAACTCAGTTTATGGTACATTATTCACTTCCTTAGACTTGTTCAGATTATATGTCAGAATAGTAAAAGTCATGTCTTAGACTATGACTTTGCAACACCTATGTTGCCAAAATGAACAGCAGCAAAACTCATTGAAAAATTAAAACAGACTTGATGAAATCAAGACTGAGCCATCAAAACAAAACCAATTTTTAATTTGCATTTAGCCATTACCCCTACCCTTGTGTGTGGTGTTGCACCCCTTGCAATCCCTACTTAATGTAATCAAATTAGAGGTCACTAAATTTGGGGGTAAAGGAACAGTCCTTAGAGAATTCCACCATTCAATATGTGTATCCAAAGCTAAACTGAATTATGGTGAGTAAAACATGTAACACAGTAGTGACTCTGCTACAAAGACTGTGAGGAAAGCGTATGAAGGTTTGCAGTTTAAAAGTTACTTGCCATCCCCATTCATAGTGTGTAACTGCACTTAAATATACTTTAGACAGCATTAATTAATGATAAGGACTTGAATGACTATTATTTCCTGATGGCAAGTTTCCAAAAAATTAATTAATGAGAAGTGCTTGAATGACTATTTTTTCCTGATGGAAAGTGTCCATTTGGTATTCCTAAGCATGAGACATGAGCTCGGTCTAATGTACATTTAAGAACCTTAGGATTCATGGAGTGAAGGAAGCCCACATAAATGAAATGGGGGTTCTTGTCCCTCCGCAAAAGTGTTTGCCCTACAGTCTGGATGTTGCACATAAACATACATCTGTTATAAATGCATATATGTAGAAAGTTTGTTTATTCATATTTGCAGTTTTGTGCAATTTCATCTTTATAACTGCATTTAGAGTAGTTATACTTCAGTCAAACAAAACCGATCCAAATAAATCAGGTTAGCGCAATTGCTTTTCCATATGCAGCTCAATGTTCTACAACGGTCTATTCCTGGACCTCTATTTTCCATTATTTCTATAAATACTATGTCTCATCACTGTGGCAATCTGCATGTAATCTAAAAATGCAGATGATTCAATTACACTGTGTGTTAGATACTTGATAACTGATTTCCAGGTCTAACCATAGAGTGGTTTTAATAAATTTAAGTATAGCCATGAGACTCCGAATTTCCCCTAAGTACTTGTAAGACAAAATCAATATTGTTTTGTGTGAGGCAGTTCAGGAATAAGCAATCACCAAATATTTGCATTTTATCACTGGTAACTGAAAAAAGTATAGTGCACAAACTGTACAAAATAAGTAGGGGTGGCCTTGGATTATAAATTACATTTGGATCAATGTGTGATATATACAATAAAAAATTTGAAATAGAATTAACATTTCCTAAAATGAAGTACTATTAGTGAGCTCTCCCCCTTTTTCAGTGTTTTTTTAATGCTATATTACCCACTCAGATTGAGAACACATAAAAATACAAAATGGAGACATCTTAAAACAGGCAACCAGATTGACAGTGCTAACGTGGATGTGCCTCAGGATTTAATAAAATCCATGTAGGGATACTGGAAGGCCTACATGGAAGGTACCATGGCCATGTATGCAGAACCTCCTTGGCAGTGTGCCTTTTATATTAATGAAGGCGCACTACTGAGAGACAGCCATGCAACAGAGTTATTGGATCAGTGTAGGGAGTGTGTTATTGTGTCCAGGGATGAGTAACACACCCCCTGCACTGTCAACGTGCCAGATAACAATGTTATGTATAGTAATAAAAAGTGCAATTATTTTTTTTTTTTATCTTTTAATTGTGTTTGCATGGTACGTTGTAGTGCTTAACAATGGACGCATGCAGACATCTAAAAATAGAAACCGGATACATTTAATTATTTAGGAAAGGTCAAATTTAAGCATAGCTGAGCAGGTTTGCATAGCAAGCCACGGTGCTTAGCAGTGCCTACACATAGTGGAGAGATATATTTAAAAGTATAACAGCATTTCACATGGCCATGTAGCTGAATGGTTAGAGTGATAGCCTTCTGTGCAGAAGGTGCAGGGCTTCAATACACAGACAGGTTATTTTGTAAATACACAGTATGAGACATCTTTTAAATCCCAATTAAATTCTGTTTGATTACACAGACACATTATTAAATTTAGTTTACAAATACACATCTATGAGAAGTACTATTAAACCTTGATTGAATTTTGTATGAATACACAGACAGGGTATGAAGTGTTTATGATGCAAATACACAATTATGAGATGTATGTGTAAACCCTTGATGAAATAATGTATGTATGCACAGACATTTTATTATGCCTGTTATTTTGCAATTACACAATTATGAAATATATTATTAAATCCTGCACTGCTGTGCTCAGCTAAGCTCTAATAAGCACATCTAAGCCTTGCTAAGCACTGCTTAAACCAAGAATGTTTTAGCAGTTCTTAGCTGTTTTGTACATTGCTAAGCAGTGCAAAGCACTGCTAAGCAATACTTGTTTAAGCATTGCTCAGCCCTGCTAAGCTGGTTTGTGCACCGCTAAGCATTGCCAGTTTAAGCACTGCTCAGCTCAGCTTAGTGGGTTTGTGGGCTGCTAAGTGAAGCCCCGCATTTTTAAAGTGTGGGAAAACAGCCTTATTTAAGTGCAACCAGTGGGAATATAACCACAGCATGTCAGAGTTTGACCCGTGCAGGAACTATGTCAGGAGTTGGAGAGGGGGAGCGCTTCAGTGCACAGTGGTGGGACTTTCTGGAGTCCAGGCTCATGGTTGGATTCCTTGTAAAATACCATGATGTCTGGCTGCTGCAGGGCCAGTACCAGGGGTCGGAGTACAAATCAGAGGACTGGGACCAGCTGGCAAGCAATATCACCAGTGCACAGGTAAGCAGGTCCATCATCATTATGATGGCCTGATGCATTGTAAGGGGGATCCAAGATGCTAGAGACAGGAATGTCCCACCAGTTTGTAAGTATTGTTATCATTGTTTTACCAAATTCTACTCTGAAAGTGTGACAGACAAGTGGTCCTTTCCTGCACCCATCCTGCACATCCCTACCTGCCTTTCACATTGTTTTTCCCCCTGCTTGCCCCCATTTCACCACTTTCCTAGCACCCTTTTTTTTTCTTTTTTTGAAATTAGCACAGACTTAAGCAGAGCTAAGTGATGTGGTGTGGGGTGACATGCCTCACAAACCCTCTTAAACCTGTTTAAAACTGCTTTAATCATCCTCTGTGTGTCTGACACTGTCTGGCACATCTGCAAAATAATCACTGCTGCCAAGCCTCGAACCTGGGACCCTGTTGACTACAGCATAGTGCATTAGCCCACTAGGTCATTCAGCTCTGAAGTAGACCAGATGTCTCTATAAACATATCCTGATTTCCAGTGACACACTGCTTGTACATATAATGGGAAAATTGACAGTGTACTTGGGACTGTGATGCAGACACCAAACCAATACACCACCAAATAAATATTGCTGGATGTACATGAGACATAGGATATCAGGTATAGCTGACAACTGCACAGATTGTTGCAGAATGTCCACAGTTGTGACACTTACTTTTGTCACAAAACCTCTTCTGTGTGCTGAAGTACTGGCATGTCAGTACAGATTGAGGTTGGACAATCATGACAAACAGTTCAGTGTCACACATCATACTCATCTGAACACACATGCTTATGCCAATCCTGTGTAACAGACTGTATGCATGCACATATATCTTGCAAATACACCTGCTATAGTATTGACTCAGTAGCTTAATCTGCTACATTCCTAGCATGGTGTACATTTTGCCACCCACAGCCCTGGGCTTGTGAATACTACAAATAAATGAGTCTTGCAAATTTAAGCCAAACCAGTTGCTGCTACTGCATTCACTGCTACCCATATTAGCATGTCAAAGGCCTGTAGGTTAGGACACACTGCACAAATATCTATAGGCTTCCCAAATGTCGCCTACCACTCTCTGAATGTCACTATTGCATATGTAGCTGAAGCACATGCCTCCCCTAGATTGTTATGGGTACCTGCACCCTGGCTATGCTGTAACAATAGAGCTGACACTGCCTCCATACTGACATATATAGCTTGCTGTCCTCCAATGTGTTCACACTCCCCAGTATACCTCCTGGCCAAAACACAGCAGCTGCAAGCATACAGCATATGCGGCAGTATTTTCAGCTACCTGTTACAGACCTACCATACCTCACAACCACCTAGAAAAAGGGATCAACACAACATCCGTACATAAAGGGGTGGGGGGGGCCAAGGTCAAGTGACAGGAACAAGTGTCACAGTCTTCCCCTACAAACATAAACAGCTGATAGACCAGCAGATACTGCATCAGCTTGCGTATTCTGATGCATATGACTTATGAAACTTACAGCTGTCTTCCCCCTTACTGACGTCAACCCACATTGTTTAGCACCAAACTGCCACATAATCAGAAAATTGTTTCACAATGGCTAAATATAGCATGCAGAACTGTAGACATACCACATAAGTGGACAGTATTTTTACCTACCCTCTGAGATGTTGTAGTCCCCACACCTCGATAATGTCCATCTCACAGACTAGGAAATGGGCAAAGGCCTACATGAATGCCTTAAATATAGCAATGTTGTGCCATGCCATTGGCTAATGAAAGTTCACCCCAGTTGTTCTGGATGCAGTTAGCAAGTCTGAGCCACAGATTGGTGCACAGGCAATCACCTGTTCATGAGCATTAGCTACAAAAGACAAGCTGCTGCCTATGGTAAACAGGTATGTGACTTGCTTTACAAAGACAGATTGTGATATCACAAGCATTATACTGCAGGATTTCTGCACAAGAAGGAGTACAGCCCTCTATCAGGTATGTAATCGAAGTCCCCATGTAATGGGATGCAGATGGGAGGATGCAGTTATGGGGACTAGGGATTACAACAGTAGGCCTGTAGTATATATCTTGGAATGACATGTTGCTGTTAGTCAGCTGTCCAGCACCTACATGCTTCCCATTCAACTCTGCCTGCTGTGATGTAGATCACAGCTCTGGTCCTCTGAGTCCATCCTACAATGGTCGGCTCCTGTACGAATGCTACTGGACTGTGTGTTAGACAAGAGTGACAATAAGTAATGGTGGACACAGCTGGTAAATCACATGATGTACTGTCATTCAGCTCCACTCAGTCTGTGAATGTCATACAGGAATAGTTCAAACATTGTCCAGCTAGGTCACTGTGCACTCGACATCCATATCTCATCACTTGAGAGCTATGGCTAGCATACCTGGGGACCCCATACAGCAGGAGTTCAGGTCATAGCCAGTAGTAGTGGGGGGGACACAGGCCCAACCTCAGCAATAGAGTGAACATATTGAGCATACAAAGTAAGGGAATGAATACAGTCCCAGATATTACTGGCATTTATATCACGCTATCGAAAGATGAAAATAGTGAATGCTATTTCATCAAACCTAAATATCTAAACCACAAAATATCAAACATTCAAAACAGCGAATTTTTTCCCATGGAAAAAAATTGCTATTTCGAAACACATACACACAACACAAGCACACCAAAAAAATAGCAATCCACACACATACACTTAAAATCTTACATCTAGCCCTACACTAAACTGTACATACACTACTAATTATCCACTTACCTTAACCCAAACCCTAACCCTAAGGTCCATCACTATCGCACACTCACCTAACCCGTGCCCTAACCCTAACTCACTTAACCCGCCCCTAATCCTAAAGTCTGTCACTATCGCACACTCAAATGACCCGGCCCTAACCCTAGCTCACTTAACCTGCCCCTAACCCTAAAGTCCACACAATCGCACACTTACATGAATCCGACCCGTAACTTTCCACGACAGCACTGAAAATAGCAAAGCCACAGAAACGGCCAACTGAATTCTTTCCCTAGGAAAAAATTCAGTGTTCTGTAGCTTCGCTATTTTTAGCATTCACTGAATAGGGGTCGATATTAGAACATTCAAAGTTTTAAAACTTCGATGTTCTGATATAGACCCATATTACTGTACCATAACTGCTTTCTGAGGGATCTGGCCTGTGACAGCCAGATTCCCCACAGTCTGAGAACAACCATTATGTATTGTCCAACCATTTGCCGGGCATCTACATTTTTCTGGCAGAGGATCCACATATATCAAGCACAAGTATACATTTGTGTACTGCAGAAGTTGGACACCTACAAGGAAGATACCCTACAGCACGTTTGCACTTCTGTCATTCTGTCACAAGAATGTTGCTGGACTGTCCCCCACAGACTTGTAACACTCATTTACTGGATGGTGGCTGTATGACATGATACTGGGGCATCGTCCACAAGGGACACACCACAGTAGATTGCATTGATAGGAGTGGAGACATAACACACTCCATCACAGCACACAGGGCCATAACTGGTACTCATAGGATCATAGGAGGTTCCTACACTATTGGCCCTGAGGCCCTTATAAGCCTAGCCAAGAGTTTAGCTTACGTTTATACAAGTCAGCATCCGATGCCCCAGTCCAACATGGGTGGAATCCCAAGGGTGTATTTTCAGTTTCCCATCCAGTTATCCAGGTTGCACTTAAAAAGGGGTAAGGAGGTACTCTGCTTGACGTGGACAGGGGGCCTATTACACAGATGGGGGTGTCTCTGGGACACATATCTGTCCCGCCAACAAATCCTGTTGATGTCACAGACCAGGGTGAGGGAGCGTGTGTGGGTTACTCGAGTGGAGCTTGACTTCTGGATATGCAGCACTCCCATCAAGATGGGGTCCGTGATCACCTTGTATGCCAGACAGATCTCACCTCTGAGGAGTCTGTATGAAACTGAGTAGAGGGATTGGGCTTTTAGCCTACCTATGTATGGTAGATGTTTGAAGCCCTGGATCCTCCTGGTGAGGAAACTGTGCAGTCTCTCCAGCTGTTGCATGTGCTTTGTGAGGTACATGCTGAAAGGGGCATTGTACTCAATAATGGGCCTTATTAGGGAAGTATACAGGGATGTTATGACCTCTTTTTCCCTTGATGAGATACCATTACTTATGAGGTGGGCCATGTAGAAGACTTTCTGTACAACGGAAGCAACATAGTGGTCAAAAGTCAGGTTGCTATCAACCTGTGTGCCCAAATCCCTCATGACTGATTGCGTGCTTAGGATGTTATTAATGTGATAATTTGTGGATATGTCAGTCTCCCCAAAGGGGATGATGATACATTTTGTGGTATTCAGCTTGAGGCCATGTTTCTGGCAAGAGTGATTTGTCTTGAGTGAGACCCTCTTGGAGGATGTCTACATCACTAGGGGATTTGGTGAAAGCACCCAACATGCAGTCATCTGCAAAGTTGGTCAACCATGGCCCACTGGTTTTGCCCTGCACCTCAGAAATATATATCCAAACTCACAGAGGCCTCAAGACAGAACCCTGGGGTACACTGCTTGTTATGGGTCTACTGCTTGCGGTGGCTTCCCCTAAACTGACTAGGTGGGTTCTATCAGTACGCCAGTTTGCTACCCATCTGGTAACATATGGATTGATGCCTAGTTGCAAGAGTTTATCTATTAAGGCCAAATGGGGAATAGTGTAGATGGCTTTGGTCAGGTCAAGGTAGGCAGTGTGCACTGTCTTCCCCTCATTCACGGCTTTGGAAACTGTCTCAAAGAAGTCAGCCAAATGTAACAGACATGATCTACTCTTGGTAAAGCCAAACTATGTGGGATTGAGTGTTTGGAGGTTGCCAATGTCCTTGTTAATGAGGTCCATGATAATCTGTTCCATGGCCTTGCAGATCAGGATAGTTAGGCTGAAGGATCTATAATTTCCCAGATCAGTGGATGCTTCTCCTTAGTGTAAAGGGATGACAGCGGCTATCCTCCACTCAGCTGGGACAAAGCCGGTACTTAGGCTTTGGTTGAATAGAGTGCCTAATGTTGGTGCAAGTTCATGCCTGAGTTCATGTAGGATGTAGCCTGTGATGTTATCGGGTCCCATGGAGGCTGTATTTTTTGCCTTTGATAGGGTAGTGATGACCTGTTCCTTAGATATAAGAGGAAGGGGGCAAGTACTGGGGATGTCCTGATCTACTGATGCGGGGGACAGATGGGTGAAATTTTCACTGAATCTGTCAGCCAGCAAGTTTGCTATAGCTACAGCATTTGTATATGTGGTGTCATTGACCACCACTTCTGAACAGATCTGGGTGCTACTTTTGAGGTTGAGGACATGTGTGAAGAATGACTTACGATCGTCTGTAGTAGATGTCACCAATTTGGACTCAAAGTTTGCTTTGGAGGATTTCAGTAGTGCTCTTATTTGCTTGTTCAGGCTAAGGAGACATTGCTTCCAATTGGGCACCTGCTCCTTCTTGGTCTTGGACAGCAATTTTTTCCTCTTGTTATAGAGTTTATTTATTGCAGATGTCCACCAGACAGTTTTACTTATCCTTGCAGAGGATGATTTAGTCTTGGCGGGTATTCTTGATTCCATGCATCTATACAAATGCTCGTATAGTGCTTTGGTGTAATTTTGGACATTGGTGCCAGTTCCTACAGAAGGGAGGGGGCTGTGAAGCTATTTATACCATCCCTCAGGAGGCTGTAATCAACTTTGGAGATGTTTTTATGTCTAACCCAAGGTAGATGGGTATTGTGGGAGATGGTGACTTTGAAAGTGACCACTTTATGGTCGGATCTTACCAGGGAGGATGATACTGTAGGGATGTTGCAGTGGTTACTCACATTGTTTCATACAAAGTCCAAGATATTTTCACTTCTTGTGAGGGTATCAACTAGTTGTTACAAGGTGTTTGCATTGACAAAATTGATGAATCTCTGGGTATTTGTGTTCTGGCATGAGTGGTTCTTCCAATCTATGTTTGGGTAGTTAAAGTCACCCAGGATCAGGGTAAAGGGTTGAATCCTGATAGAGTCAAACAGGTCCATATTGGCAGAATGGGCATCCTGAGTCAGATTTGGGAGTCAGTAGCTAGCTATGATTTGAATAGGGGTCCTGTCAATGGTTAACTGCACCTGGAGTGTCTCCTGTGCATAATACTGTTTGACCAGCCTGGAGGTGTGTATACCTTCAATATATGTTGAAACTCCACCTCCTTTGGCTTTACTGCCTACAATTTGGGGCCTGAATGTATGATAGGATGGGTAACCAGGTAAGGCTGGCATGCTCTCCGCAGCTTTGAACCATATTTCTGTAACTGCACAGATGTCAGCATTTTTCCAGGGTTAAGCCCACTTGCAGTGAGTGCAAATTCATGTTTAGACTCCTAGAGTTTAGCAGCATGACCTTTAACTTGTGTTTTGTTGACATTTTTATGTTGGTAGTCTTAACCGCATCACTTTTCCTAAAAAAAGGCACTATGGAGGAGGCAAGAGCCTTTGCCAGAAGCCTGAAGCCTAGGTGAGACAGATGCAGCCCTTCTCTGGCAAAGCATCATGGTCTGTTGATCATATCTTCCCAGGCTGTCAGACACTGGATCCCCCGGAATGGCACCAGAAACTAAGCCAAGTGTTAAAGTCATTCATTTCCTCTTTGTATTGAGGTATCATTCTGGGTGACAGCAGAATGCTGCTTAAGGCTAGGGACATACCTGCCTGGGACACATAATCAGCGAGCTCAGTCATGTCTGTCTTCATATAGTCCAGGAAGGTATGTCTCGTCATTCATGCTAACATGGACTATGACAGAGCCATAACAGTATCTGTTGCTGTGAAACTTCAGTACATATGTGATATGGCAGAGTCTGGCACCTGACAGACAAGTAACCATGACTTTCTCCTTATCCAGCCTGGTGAGAGACACATCTGTGTGTCTCACAATGGAGTCTCCTATGATTAATATGTTGGCTGTGAGACACAGGTTTGTGGACTATGCATGGTATGTGGTGTGGAGGGCTGTGGAGATTGTGCGTGTTTTTGCCTCGGAGGTCTCTTTTGTTTGCGTATGTTTATGTTGAGGCCCTCCACATATATGGGTGTGTGTTGTGTAGGTATAGGTGGTGTATGAGGTGTAGTGATTGTGCTGACAACTTTTTCAGTGCCAGATATACTGGCTTGAAAGGGAGACAGCATGAACTCTAGGTTCCTAATGTAATTGCATCTCTCACCAATTGTGTTCCTAGGTGGTGGTAGTTGATGGATGTCCATGTACATGAGGCAGCTGCTACATTGTGTCAAGAGGCCCATATCAGCCAGACAGGCAGGAGAAACTGTAGGACATTGTCCATCCATATTTGTCAGAATCTGAGGGAGAAAACCCAGGGAGACCTAAGGGGTGGGCCTAAAGCCCAGGTGCTTAAACCAAAAGTAAGAGGTTTAGAATAACACTTACAGTTTAGACAGGCTATCAACAAGCAATAATAAATGTAACAGAAAAGATGCAGTTGAACACTTTAGAGAACAAGCAGCAAGTAGCATGAAAAAGCAAGATGAGGAGGAAAACGCAAGATGTATTGCCAATATTTTGTTGATAGCTACAGACATACTGTGTTGATAGATGGCGGGGTATGATATGGGAGTTAATGGAGATTACTGCGGGCCAGTTTGGATGTGTAGGGTGTGTACATAGTGGAGAGCAATATATGAGGCCCTGTGACGTGTTTCCCTCTTCTTGTCTTTCAGAAACAATGTAGAGATGGAGGCAACCACCTTTTTCTGCTGCCAAAAACAACATTATCCTGCATGGCCTCAGACTGCATTCCAACATACTGCTGTTCAGGAGTTGCCAGAATCAGGAGCAACATGCTGCACTATGGGCTGACTTCATTGCATCGATAAACCAAGTAGGGCTACAGGAAAGAAGCTACAAGCAGGTCCGACACCGGGTTACAGACATGATAAATGCTGCATGGCAAAAGTTGTGGCCAGGGACCGTGCTGCCACTGGTGGAGGGCCTGCAGCAGAACAACCACTCTCAGCTACAGAGGAGTTCCTGGAAAACCTGGGATCAACCACCAGCTCCCAAGCATCCATCACCCCATACACTGTGGAGGTGGGTGGCACAGCTTCCACAGCAGAGGAGTGTCCAAGTAAGCCTTCTGTGTGCATCACTGTATTGCTGTAGCAATCATTGTGGCAGCTTCTGCATACCAGTACACAGATGTCAGGTCAATTAGCATTTGGGGGGGTTGTTTGTAATGCACACTTGTGCACACATATTCAGAATGTCAGCAATGTGGGCAGTATCACAGATTCTACTGTACATGTTGACATATGCACATATTATCATGTAACAATGCCACATTTGTGTTTGCTGACAATACCTCTCCCTCACATTTCCATAGGTACATCTGGTGCGGCAGGAGTCCAACATCCTGTAGCCGGTGAATATGAAACTGTTTTAGTATGGCTCATTTATACCCTAAGAGTGTTAAGGGCTGCCAGTATGCTGTATACACAACTGTTATGCTTAGCCAGAGTACAATACTTGTATGTTCAGTTTTGGAGAGGTTCACTGCAGTGCATTGAATCGGTAATCACAGTAGTCTATTTTCAGGAGCTCTAACATATTTGCACTTATGTTTCTGAAGGTATATGCAGTCTGCTATACAGAGGGTGATAGTATGGTGAACACAGATGCACTGTGCTTTAGGTGTAGGTCCATCACATACACTGACTTATCGCTTATCTCACATGTGTATAGTACTGGTAACATTAACCGGACGTAGCTGCAGTGCATGTTATTAAGGGCCTGTCTTGTCTGTGTATGTTATAGTCTGCTTGTGTGTTGTGCATGGAATCAGAATTAAGATGTGGTATTATAATGCAGTTGTGGCACCTCACGTGTGTGCGTGTGTGTGTGTGTGTGTGTGTGTGTGTGTGTGTGTGTGTGTGTGTGTGTGTGTGTGTGTCTGTGTGTGTGTGTGTGTCTGTGTGTGTGTGTGTGTGTGTGTGTGTGTGTGTGTGTGTGTGTGTGTGTGTGTGTGTGTGTGTGTGTGTGTGTGTGTGTGTGGATCAGCAGATATAATAGTGCAGGTATTACTGTAGTTATGTTATCTACCTCCTAACAGGTGACTGTGGGGGTTGGAGTTGTCCCCCTCACAATCTGATGTCAGTGTCTCATTTGACTCTGATGATGATGGTGGTGGCCATAGTGAGGCACAGGTGGGGTTGGTGGGGGCTGAATCTATCCCATGGGTTGATATCCCACTTCCTCCCCCATTGTCACGCACACGGTCAGTATGCCCACACATGTTTACTATCATTATGTCGAGCACACATTGCTCGACACAGCATATGAGCTACACCAATCAGCAAATCCCATAATGCCAAATGGTCAAAATGTCGCAAAAACACCGAATTCGACATTTCCAACTGTTGTACACCCAAAAACAAGTGCTAACATGGGTCAAAAAGGGGGCGGGATTTTTCAATTTGCAGCAACTGCAATCGGCATTTTCAGCAGTCGCAGATCGGTGTTCGCATTTGCAGTGTCGAGCAATGTGCACTCAACATAATGATAGTAAACTGCCCACACATACCCAGTCCCCTGCTGCCACAGCTATTGGACAGTCAGAGTGTGGTGGCATCGAACAGGTGAGTGTGGCGACTATGGCATCAGTGACTGTAGACACTAGGCATAACCCGACAGCTGGAGAGGTCCCACACAGGCAGATTGACAGGGGTGCTCAAAGGAGGACTGCTGTCCATCCATCACCTGTCACAGGCTTTACATCATGAGTCACTTGACGCATATTTTGGTCCATCATAGAGGCACAGGCACATTCCAAACACAAAAAAAGATGGATGCTCAGGATCATGGATGCATCACTGTCTGTCATCCATGACTCCAACCACAACATTGGTGATGCCATGCATTGTTTCACTGATGTAGTGGACAGATGGTGGGGTGAGACATTGTCAGCCCTTGACCGCACATTGTCTGTGTTAGAGCATGTGGTGGGAGTAGGGCATTGGAGACGTGGCCATAGGTCAGCAACAACATCTGCTGAGAGTCCATGTGGCCATGCATATTCATGCTCCCATAGTGGCTGTACCTCCAGCACTACAGAAGGGAGGGTGCTGTCCACACCATGATGTGGCAGGCCATGGGCATGTGGTCCTGGATGGCCCTGTGAGGGACATGGGCCCAGCAGACACCAGTCACCATCAGTGACTAGTACTGCATCTGACCCTGGGCATGGTGGTTCCAGTGCCACTCCTGGCAGAGCCAGCTCCTCTGTTCATGGCCAGAAATTATGAAATGTCCAGTCTGCCATGTATTGTCCACTGCTGTCCAACATACCCACGTGTAGGACTAGCACATGGCTTGACTGTGTACATGCGCACACTCATACATCAGTGTAACATGCAGGTCACCAACAGATACACAAAGCACCTCTCCATGGCCCAGCTAACCACTACCCCTTCCTGACTCCCACGCATGAACTGTTTGGCACAGCCTAGGCCTCTGGCACTCCCACACCACACCCTGTGCATGTGATGATACCTGTGCCACATCCTTGCCATCCATACCATTGATTCAGGGACATGCAAATGCATGACTGATGCACAGGGTGACTATAGTACATTATATGACATTGTTTACTGTGGTTCTGTTATGCCATGACAGGTGCTGTCTGCTGTCATGTGTCATGAGTACACATTAAAGTGTTTGTTCCTTTGTTGCATGATGTTAGATTGGCAGAGGTGTCACAGACCGAGAGGTGTCTCTCAGAACTTTGTATGTTTCTGTTGCAGGGATCTGAGTGGCAATTCAGTGGATCAGGGTGGCATGGTAGCAAAGCAGAAATATGACATCAGCAAGGTAAGGCTTTATATGTGCATGGTTACCTAGCTGCCTCTGTGTAAAGCAGTGTTTCAGGGGCAATGGAGCAGACAACATAGTCCTGAATGCATACCATGTGACAAGGCATGACACCCTTGATATGTGTCACATGGGTGTTCTGTGCCTACAAATGTAGGTGGTGCCAAATAGTATTTCTGTCTAGGTAGATGTGGACTATTTAGGGGCAGCAGGTACTCACAGGGCCTTAAAATGTATAACCATTGCACAAACATAGGCAAAACAGACATGTTGCTGCAAGGAAGGGGTTATAGTTTTACACACACACACACACACACACACACACACACACACACACACACACACACACACACACACATTCACAGAATTGCCTTTTCTGAGAGTAGAACCCCTACCTATGTAGTTGTATATACTATAGCACTAAACAGTTATTGCATGCGCCACAGAGCTTATGCATTTTGGAAATGTTTGCCACTGCTGTTAAGCTGGATGACATCAGCAGGTCCTGTAAAGGATGACAATGGGGGGGGGGGTTGACAGGGCCTCAAAATGTATAACCATTACACACAGATAAGCAAGACATGCACATTGCTGCAAGAGGATATATTTACACACACACACACACACACACACACACACACACACACACACACACACACACACACACACACACACACACACACTTACCCATTCTGAGAGTAGAATCCCTACCTATCTAGTAGTATACATTATAGCACTAAGTAGTTATCGCATACACACTGGAGATTATGTATTTGGGATGTCTGCCAGTGCTATTAAGGTGGATGACATCAGCAGCTGTTGCCAGGGAGGCCACTGTTGTGAAAGATGCTAATCACAAGGCCATAAAATGATTGGCCATTGCACAGACATAGGCCTTATGGGCATGCCTGTACTGTTGTATGGATAATATCTACATACACATTCACACAAGATGGTTGATGTTAGATTAGAACCCCTACCTACCTACTATTACACACTATAGCTCACAGTACTAGTTGCACTTGGTGTATAAGTATCTCCAGCACTGCACCTTAATGTGGATATATGGATATATATATATATATATATATATATATATATATATATATATATACATATATATATATATATATATATATATATATATATATACATATATATATATATATATATATATATATGTGTGTGTGTGCCGTTCCGTGGTGGTGCAGCGGTAGCATTATTGCCTCACAACAAGAGGTTCTACTGTTCGATTCTCGGCTGGAGTGCGGGGAGTGCCTTCTGTGTGGAGTCTGCATGCCCTCCCCGTGGTCGAGTGGTGTTCCGAAAGACATGCGTGAATGGGCGTGCCTTCATTGAAGGTTGGGCATCGAGCTGGCAACTTGGCACCGTAAAATCCTACTGCCAATCATTAGCAGACCAAAGTTCCGCTGTGGCGACCCCTAACCGGGAAAAAGCTGAAAGACAAGCAACAACATATATATTTATATGTGCCACATATTGATAGATTAGAGTACTCAAGTCTGAGGGGGATGGGGAGAGACAGATACATATACATAGCTGTCTGTATGCATGGAGATATATTCACATCTCAGTTCTTTAGGCAAAGGCATCAGACATGGGCCAACATTAGCTAAGTGTAGGAGCATGCCCAGTGTGACCGTCAGTAACTCCAAGGTAACTCCACACCAGACCTACCTGCACTCCAGTCTGGGATTTTGTGTGCTACAGCCTATTGACTGCTGCACCTGATTCAACAGTCCAGAACCTCCCTGATATTATGTCCAAGGGATTCCCCGGCTGTGAGCTGCACATAATATCTGAGTCATACCTAGGGTATGTACAGATTATAATAGACTGTACAGGGTTTTGCATCGTATGTCTGGTATATATTACATAGCATTGTGGCTTTCTGGTACATCAGTGGTGAATCATTGTAGATTGCTGTTAGGAACTGATGAGAGACATTTGAGGTGCTGACTGCATACACACCAGGGAAACCATGTTACTGCATGACCTGTTATTCTCTGCACTTCCTAAATTTGTCTGGCCACTAGTTAATCCTTCTCCTTTTATGTGGGCATTTGTCCCACTCCTGTTCATGGCTGTGTCCATATTTCCTGTTCTAATTAGTTGTAGGTATGCTGTGACTGGGGTAAATGATGTAACAGCACACACAGATTTATAGACTTTACATCTCTGACTGTATATGTTTAGTAGGATGTCCAGCATTCTGCCACATATGTTTGCTCTGCTCCTCAGATAGTTGTGTTTTTTGGTAATATAATAGTACGTGGTGCCCACTGACTTGTTGTCGGTACTGACACAGTTACATGTAGGCTTTTATATCTTGCTGCTACTCTGACTTGTTCCAACCTGCTGTTATACTAGCCACCTTCTAGGATACTCAGAGCATGTGTAATGTCCATAGCTGTGGCCCCCTGTCCATCCATTGTCTCTGGATTTGTTCATCTTACTTGCAGTAACAGATACTGACATATTGACATTCTTTTGGACTATTACCATAGGTGTACCACACATGGAAAATCGTAGAGGCAGCCAGCTTCGAACCATGAACAGCATCAACCATACTAATGTACTTAACCCACTAAGCCACACCAGCCACCAGAAAGTGACATTTAATTTCTCACACTGTCAACAGCAGACAGACATACACTTTGACCCCAGCTTATTGAGGAAATAGAACATATCGCCAGGTTGTTTGGGACAGCCCTGGGATTGTGTGGTCTGCTGCTATAACCATGCAAACATACTGTTATTGCAGTTGTATGGGAACATGGCTGTGTTGGGGGTAGGGGACTCTAGCATTGACAGTCATGAGTCTGTTTTATGACCCCACTGTTTGCCATTTCCCTTACATAGTGCAGTGGGTTTCCCTGCCTTGTGGCCTGCTGCATATTATGGGGAAGCCAGTATTGGACAGAGAGTTCCTGTTGTCCCACATAGCTGTTAGTTCTCTGAAGGTAGCCCAACAGCCCACTTTATTCCCTTGCATACATGTAGCAGGTCCATACATATGATACCATAGGCTAGTACCCCATACATTTGTTGTAAAGAAGAGTGACTTACCTTGTGACTGCAGCAGTTGAGATAACAGTGCTTCAGGGATGACTCTGCCAGATGCATGCAGTACACCACCAATACATGGTAAGGTACAGGTAGTGTGGTGTGTCTGGCATCATTTTTACTATGTCTGTGAGCTGGAGTGAGGTGTCAGTCATTAGGACCCTAGGTTGTCAGTGCATATGCTATGCATTGCCTCTTTGCCAAGGGCAGGGCATACTGAGCACACCTATGTCTGCCTACAGGGACAGGCTAAGGATGTTCCTTAAGTCCCCCTGTGGCTGTAAGGTCCTTGGCACTGGTGGGGGACTGTGTGTCCCTTACCTGTGATGATGCTGCTACGGCTGTTTCCACAGGATCATATTGTGTATCATGGCACATACTGTGAACATCTGTGCACACATGGCTGGACAGTACTGCAAGGCTCCACCAGATATATCGAGGCAGCGGAAATGTGACTTGAGCAGCCCAAACACATGGTCTATGATGTTCCTAGTTTGTGTGTGTGCCTCATTATGGCATTCTTTGGTAGGTGTGTGTGCATTTCTGATGAATGTCATCATCTACTCAGTAGATGGCTGTACGGGATGTTCCACCTGGCAAGCGTCTGGTACAGCTGTGATGGGTGCCAGATATGGGAGTCATGGTAACTGCCAGGGCTGCCTGCACACACATTCATAATAATGCCCTGGGCATTGCAGATGACTTGGTAGTTGATGAAGTGATACCCTTTGTGGTTAGCGTAGACTCTACCCTCCTCACCAGGTGGTGCTTTGATGTGGACATGAGTGCAGTCTACGGCACCAAGTACCTCAGGATAGTGTGCAACACTGTAGAAGAGATGCATACTACCGGCCCTCACCTCAGGGGTGTGGGGTAAATAAAAGTGCTCACTGGCATGGGTTTGCATGGCAGCCAGGAACTGGTGGAGTACCCTGGATGCAGATGCCTGTGAGACCCCCAGACTATTTCCTTTTTTTTTTAATCTTTTCACTGCTAAGAGGTTGCCAAACCTGCAGCGCTAATATAAACAGTGCTCAGCAGTCTAGACAGGCCCCCATGCACAGGCATGCTCAGCATAGCTTAAACCAGCTAAAATACCTGCCCCACACCTAAACAAAGCTTAGTAGCACTAGACACATCTGCCTGCTTTGCTGAGCTTAGCTGAGCACAAAAGGGTGCTGCTGAGCTACAATCTGCTTAAACTTATAGTGACAAACCCCCTTTTTATGTCAGCTAGCTGTTCTGTGGACACCAACAGGATTCTGGGATTACATGTGTTTTATCTGCGGACACAGTGGCCTATTTCTGCTATTCAGTAACCCCATCTAATTTGCATACAGATCCTTGCATATAGCCTGGATAATTCACTCTTCTGGGGCCTGCCTCTTAGCAATCACTGAAACCTACCATTGTACATACTGCATGTAGGGCACAATAATGCATTATTTTTATAGATGTCTTATTTTAAAATTTTCAACATTTTAATGTTTTTTTTTTTTTTTTTGCATAACGGCATGTTTGTGCATTGCTGCGTGTTGTGCAAACTTAATATGTATATTAAAAAAGTATTATTTTATATCAATTTGCATTAGTTTTTGGACTACATGGCATAGTTTTGGACATATAACTACCTACATTGACATTTCTAACCTTCTAATTGGTCTTTATATCCCCTGTTTAATTTTTACATTTCTGTATACGGTTATTTTCCATGTACAATTCTGACACCAACACAGCTTCTGCATGGATACCTTTCTGCTTACTGGATTACAAATCACCCTCATCTGCATGCATTTCACCTGCTTATGAGGTGATTTACATGCCACAGACACTTCCATGTCCGCACGCTCGTACACACTCCTTTGCTCTGCTTACTGGATTGCATGGCTGCTGGTTTCCGTGTTAGGGCCATGTCACTATGCTTACATGGAAAATCACTCCATATAGGCTATATTAAATTCCCCCTGCTGTCTTCATTGTATATTACTGAGTCAGTTGCTGGACTGAATATCAGAGTAAGATCAATATTCCCAACATTATTGTTGCATTTATAATCATAAGAAGTAATGATCTGTTTCCTATTACCAGCCT
This sequence comes from Protopterus annectens, assembly GCF_019279795.1. Taxonomy (NCBI): domain Eukaryota; kingdom Metazoa; phylum Chordata; order Ceratodontiformes; family Protopteridae; genus Protopterus; species Protopterus annectens. The sequence goes on from NC_056737.1 coordinate 1,983,708,872, forward strand.
GCTTAAGTGTCATAAAGAAACTATGCTTCAGTAACTGTCTCTCTCATCAGGCCTGATAACAATAGATACTGTTAGTAGAGATGGACTGTTTGGTATACAAGAACAAAAACCCTGAAATAGTAAAGAACTCAAAACTAATCTGAACTCAATCTATATAGAAAATGGAACTGTCACTACAAGGGAGGGATCATATAATCCTCACTTCAGAAATCAGAAAAAAATTTGCTTACAGAAATATTATAATTCCATAAATATCACAAATGCCTTGTGATTTTGCTCAGCAAAGTATTGAATTATGACTTGAAATTATTATGCATATGCTGCATCTGGTGTAATATATGAGTGGATATTCTTTCTTCCTGGGCCCCTACTCCAAATGGGCCTGGTCCAGTTGGACAACTGGCCCACTAAAACAAATAAATAATCACACACAAGACATAGAGACAGATAGACAGATAGATAGATGGATACACTGACAATAAATCGACAGATGGTATTGTGTTCTAAGTAAATCTGTCAGTAGGTACTAGGCTGGGCATCAACCTCATAACAGTTAGCATCCCATGCTCCCAGGTAAGATGAATTTGCTAACAGGCTCTCTGACTCATTACTCTGGTAATCTGCTTCACTGGTGCTCTGGGACTTATACGGATCACTACTTTCTTAATCAAGGCATACTGAACTTTGATGTATTTGCCACTTAGGATAATTCTGTTTTTCCACTCTTTTACTCAATTCAGCAGGGAACAAGAATTCAAGATATGTATTTCCTCTATCTCATAGCAGAATAGAGTTTTGCACTCCTTTCATTCCCTGTCACTCCACATCTCATTAAAACACAGGGAAGGAAGACTAAAACTAATCTGCATCATCCAATGGTGACCAGTGAGGGTGTTGTTTAAGGTTCTCCATCCCTAATGATAACGGATACTTCCCTTTCTAGCCAATATGGTCCTGTATCACTGGGATCATAACCAGCTATGTGATTTGGGCCACAGCTGCTCGTGACAACTGTGCATACGTTGACTATTTTTGTCCATTGTGACCTTGTGAAAAGCAGGATTGTGCCCCAGCACTGTCTGTTTAAACAGTTGCTTAAGGGCATTTTGCATCTCCAACCAGCTTTGAAGAATTCCTCCTCCTCTTCACATAATTTGAACATTATTCTCCAAAAGGGAGTATATATATATATATATATATATATATATATATATATATATATATATATATATATATATATATATATATATATATATACATATATATATATATATATATATATATATATATATATATATATATATGGGTTCATGTCAGTCCACCGACAAATCGGAAGACCGACATTCACTCCACCGACACATGAAAAGATCGACAGCGCAAACACGGACATTTAACAGGTAAGACTTTTAATTTCCCTAATCATGCCTACCACACATGCATAACACTGCCACACTTACTAAACCATGGTAGGCATGATTAGTGAAATTAAAAGTCTTACCTGTTAAATGTCCGTGTTTGCGCTGTCGATCTTTTCATGTGTCAGTGGAGTGAATGTCGGTCTTCCGACTTGTCGGTGGACTGACATGAACGTATATATATATATATATATATATATATATATATATATATATATATATATAAATATATATACATATATATATATATATATATATATATATTTAGATATATATATATATAAATATATATATATATATATATATATAAAACTATGAATCACTCACTGGCTTGTCCATTCCTCATTTAAACCAGATGGTATGTGAGGTTATACGTTTTTATTTGTGAAATGGTTTCCTAGTAACCATCACTTTTCTCTTGAACTAGCACGCCTTCAGAACCTTATCTGAAGACCTCCATACATATTTTTTACAAGGATAAGATATGCCTTAAGGACTGCCATGTTCCTCTCTCATACTGATTTTAATCTGTCCCTGAAATCCTCCATTCATCTGCTTGTTTACTTTTTTGGCATGAAAGGTAGAAGAGATGAGTGCCTCACATCCCAGAACTTTGCCAACAGCTCAGGTTTTACCTGAAGAGGCTGCATGAATTTAAGAAGACAGAACAGCCATGTGTCTCATTTGCTTAAACAAGATGGAAGCACACAGTCCAAACCAAACCCTTTCCAGCTGCCCACAGTGCAACAAACCCTTTTCTAGTTTATTTTACTTTGCCATTAGGTGTCTGATTAAACACTGAAAACTGTTATCGTTAAAGGCCACACCACTGGAGGTGTGGCTGTGCTTCAAAAGCGCCTCTATTTAGATACCTAACAGCCAATTGTTCATCAATTCACACGTTCACAAATCATTACTCTTTCAACTGACACTCAGAAGTCAAGTCTCCTTTGATGCTTATGTTCTTCAGAATCCAGCCTTCTTATTATCTTGTCTTTTAGGTGCTTATGGCTACTTCTTCCTGCTGTGGAGTTACTGTGTCAGAGTTGGCTCCATCACAGACCCACTTCAGTGGGACCCTGATATTAGGTCCAACAGATTTGTTCTTATATCAATTCATCTTTATGAAGCGCCTTCCCAGCACTTGTAAATATCCTCCCATAGCTTCTCTCTGCTTAAATAATAGCACCATGCAGCCACTGCTGAAAACGTATATCCTTGTACTTTATTTGTTAACAATGTAGGTGTTAACCATTGTTTTTTGTTTTTTTTTTTTTTTTTTTTGATTTGCAGGAGCTGTGCATGTTCAGTGTCTGGAGAGAACTGCTGAACTTAAGAATGGCATATCAAAGACCTACCAGTGAGGATACTGGGATAGATAAGCTGATATAGTAAAACTATTTCTTACATTATCATCAGTAAAATATTGCAGAATTATAAAGCTGCATTCACTGATATAGATATAGGGATTACCTTCAGTTGATATAACTGCCTAAATGCCGAACGTTATATGTTCGAGACCACATAACTGACATTTTGGAAGTTTGAAAGTAAAATAAAAACAGTTTTTTTTTTTTTTGCAGAGGGCAAGCCCCCTTGCACCACCCACCACCTGCTAATTAAATGTACCAACTCCGAGATCGCAGTACATTGAGAAAAATGGCAAGTTTCCCATTCAGCAATGTATGGCGATCTCCATTCACTTTGTTCGAACTTCCGAAATATGGGTTATATGGTCTCGGACATATAACGTTCAGCATTTTGGCAGTTTGATCAACTGAAGGAAATCCATGTATATATAACAATAATGATAAAGGGTCATATGCATGTCAACATTTTGTGCATAGTTGCATTAAAATGTAGTACCTGAAATGTTCTGCACTACAATGCATGCATAACATTGCTTCATTACATTTTTTCTATCACAAAAGCAAATTTCGTATTTGAGATGAAAGCTATAAATGCTTTAAACTCTGGAAAAATGCACAAAATCTACAAGATAACAAAGGTGACATAATATAGATTTTCTCAGAAGTACAAAATTATAACTAGATAGTCACTCTTCAGGCTTGTACCTAACTATGCTCCTGGGCATACGTTAAATTTTGTATTAACACCCCCTGACATCTGACTGCTTATAGGATGTATAGTCAGATTGTTTGCAAAGCCATTTACATCATTGCTTTTTGCTTTGCTTCAGTAGGAGACAGTTGCTGATAGGCCAAATGAAAAGCAATGAACAGTCTGCAATTGTGATGATGGCAGTTGTGTCCTGTTTCTTGATTATCTCTGTCTGACACACTATGCTAAGTTCAAAAGACCTGCATGACTGATTTTTAGATAGGAGCTTGTAATCACTGCCTGATCCTTTAATGTCTTAGATGAACTCAGTGACTCACTGGCTGCAGATAAATGACAGATAAGAACTGACAGAAAGACAGGAGAAGAAAGGCGCATGCATAATTACAAAGCGATTCTTATGTACTGGTTCTTTTTTAAACCCTGCTGCAAAATGAAAATAATACTTATTCAAGCATTTTACCAGCAATCCCCATATAAATTATAAAACATTTAACTTATTACTAATATCAAAATGGGCGCACTATGCCTTACTTTTCATTTAATTAATCATTTTTCATTATTTCTTAATACAGCACACAAGGAAAATGGTTTGCTGGGATGGAAACATTCTCATTTCAGAGAAATGAAGTTGCTTTGGCTTAATGTGCAGGTAGTAGAAGGAGTTTCAGCTAAACTCAGAAAAGAAAGAGATCTGTTCCAGGTAAGAAAGATCTCGAAACATTATCTGTAAACTGTTGGGAGGCTACTGCATGTATGCGTGTCATCTGTCCATAGAAAAAATACCACAAAACCTAATACAGTGGTGTTCAAGCCCCCTCCTTTTAAATACAGGCTGCTTTTGCAGTGGGCTAGTTTTAGATTTTGCTGTATTAAAACACAAACTCCATTACACATTCCTGTAGTTATGAAATTCTCCTGTTGGATGCCACCAGTACTGTGTACTTATCCATTGTGACAGCTCATTTATAAGCAGAAACACAGTTTTCTCCCAGGTGGCTCTGGTTTAACCCCCAGTGTGGGAATGGGCTACTGTTTCATAAAACCAGGATGGTCAAGTGACTAAGGTGTTGAAATGAAAATGAAATGAATGAAGATTAGTGTGGGTTCAAGCCCAACTCTTGTTAGTCTCAATTACTTTCTCTGACAGTGTACTGAAGCTTTGAGCTGTTATTGAGTTACTTCCTGTCATCCGGGGTTTGTTTCTCTCAGCCTCCATTTGCCTTCTGTGTGAATCTGAGGAAGTCATTCAACCGGTCAGTACTCTGGAGCAATTTGGAAATTATGCTAGGCTCTTGTTACACTACAGTTTGATTTAATTTAAATGTTTTACTTTAAAGATTTTTTTCTTGGAATTTTAAAAGTCCTTGGGATGGTTAGAAAAAAAACTCCTTTTCCATTCAGCTAGCATTAACTGGCTGAAAAGTAATTATGCCTATCTAATTAGTGATTGAAGCTGAGAAATATGATATCCTATTCCTATTTAGCTGCATTCTTATTAATCTACAATGCTGTGAGACTGCTGCTGGTGTGTAACTGCACTGGATTTTCCCACATACCCATTTCCTATTGTTCTTTTACATTTGGCAGCTTTTGAGCTGCTGGCCCTTACTGTAAATTTGACTTTGGGAGCTCTTCCCAGTCTCATCCCAAGTGCTCATTCTACTGGGCACTGAAAGATCTATCTAGAACCCCCCCCCCCCAACACACAAACTCTTAAAGCTTGAATTAGCCTTTGTTTCATATCATACCTCTTGGGTAGTGTACACTGCAATATTTAGTTAGTTAGTTAGTTAGTTAGTTAGTTAGTTAGTTAGTTAGTTAGTTAGTTCATTTGTTTGTTTGCTGGGGTGTTATAATGATCACATAGGTTCATAGGTTCATAGGTAGGTACTAGGCTATCGGCCCAAGGGCCTACATAAGCCTGGCCAGCAAGGTTCCATGGCTTACGCCACCCAAGAAAGTTATTTTCCTGTGCCACTGTTGAGCAGAGACACAGAAGTGATCCCCGGGGTATATTTCCTATTCCCCATCCACTCATCAAGATTTTTCTTGAAGAGTGCTAATGAAGAACTTTGCTTGACATAGATGGGTAGCTTGTTCCAGAGTATATGAAGTATCTGGGACAGGAATCTATCCCTCCAGCGTGTCCTGTTTATTGTGGTGACAAGGTTTAGGTCCCTAGAGCATGTAGTTCGGAGGGATTGGGATTTCTTTAGGTGTAGCATGTCCAACAGCTCTGGGTTTGACATAGCTGTATATTTTAGGCAGAGATCACCTCGCAGTAGCCGATATGCTATGGAGTAAAGCTGGAGTTTTTTGAGGCAGTCAGTGTAGGGCATTTGTTTGAGGCCAGTAATCCTCTTTGTGAGGTACTTCTGTGGCCTTTCCAGCTGCTGTAGATGTCTTGTGAGGTACATTCCAAAAGGGGTGTTGTACTCTATAATGGGTCTAATGAGTGTCGAGTAGAGGGAACAATGACCTCTTTTTTCCTGGTTGAAAACCCTTTTATGATGAAGTGTGCCACATAGAAGGATTTCCTGACTACTGTGGCGATGTGACTCTCAAAGGAGAGACTACTGTCCTTCTGGGTCCCAAGGTCTCTTATCACGCATTCGGTGTTAAGTAGATTGCTGCCTATGTGGTAGTTCATGGGTACAGAGTTTTTACCAAAGGGGATGACACTGCACTTTTTGGCATTGAGCTTGAGGCCATGGCTCTGACACCAGGCATCTGTCTCAGTGAGGCCCTTCTGTAGGATGTCCACATCATTTGGGGACTTGCCTATGGCTCCTAGTTTGCAGTCATCTGTGAACTTCATTAGCCAGAGGCCTTCTGTGTTAGCCTGTACTCAAGAGAAGTAGATACCAAACAGGAGAGGTCCCAGGACGGAACCCTGTGGTACTCCACTTGTCACTGCTTTGAGGTCAGATTCGGAGTCTGCAACTTTTACAGTGTGGGTTCTGTCAGTGAACCAGCTGGCAACCCATCTTGTGATGTAGGGATTTATACCTAGTTTAGTGAGTTTAGCTATAATTCCAAAATGGGGGATGGTGTCGAAAGCCTTGGCGAGGTCAAGATAGGCTGTGTGAACCACCTTACCCTCATCCACGGCTTTGGTGACTGCCTCATAGAAGTTGATCAGGTTCAGGAGGCATGATCTGCCTTTCACAAACCTGAACTGGGTGGGATCCAGAGTTTGGAGGTTACCAATGTCTTTGTTTATGAGTTCCATGATGATACATTCCATGGCCTTGCAGACCAGGCTCGTCAGGCTAATAGGTCGATAGTTCCTGGGAATCAGTGGTGGCGCCCCCTTTGTGGAGTGAGATAACTGTTGCTGTGCACCATTCAGTGGGCACAAAGCCTGATGCAAGGCTATTATTAAACAAGCTGCTTAAGTGGGGAGCCAGTTCGTTCTCAAGTTTGTGTAAAATGCAGCCTGGGATATTATCCGGTCCCATGGATACTGTGTTTTTGGCTTTAGAGCGTGCAGCTTTTACCTGTGTAATTGTGATTCAGGGACTCTGCATTCTTCCTGTATAGATATGGGCCCTTTAGGGGGGTGAGAGGGGGGTAAAGTTAGCACTGAACCTATCTTCCAGGATGTTGGCAATACCAGTTGCTTCTGTAATTTTCGTGCCTTTGTGCTGTAACTCAGAGCAGATCTGGGTGTTGCCATCTAGATTCTTGACATACCTATAGAATACTTTGTGGTTGTCCTTGGATTTAGTGGCAATTTTGTTTTCGTAGCTAGCTTTGGAGCATCTTATAAGGGATCTCAGCTTCTTACTGAGGCTGACCAGGGAGCTCCTCCACTCATGCGATTTTACTCTCTTTTGCAACAGTTTCTTCCTTCTGTTGTACAGTTTGTTTATGGCAGGGGACCACCAGATTGGCTTCCTTTTTTTGGAGGACAGCATCTTGGTTCTTTCTGGGATAGCACAATCCATGCACTCATGTAAGTGCTTATAGAGTGCATTTGTGTAGGATTCAGCAGATGTAACTGTATTGTCCATCTACATAGGTGTCATGAAGTTCACCACTTTTGTCTTAAGAAGCATGAAGTTGGCTTTGGAGAATTTTTTTACTGTGGTTTCCTTAATGGGGGGTGGGGGCGGGATGTGGATATCAAGGGTGATAAGCTTATGGTCGGATAGACCAATGAGGAGTTGACTTCAGGTGTGAAACACCGGTCACTCATGTTGGTAATGACTAGGTCTAGGATATTGTTGCCCCTGGTGGGGGTGTGGATAAGTTGATCTAGGGCATTGGAGTTTATGAATTCCAGAAAGTGTTGAGCTAAGGGGTTGGTACACAAGTAGTTTTCCCAGTTAATGGTGGGGTAGTTGAAGTCGCCCATTATTAGGGTGTTTCGTTGAACCCTAATATTTTCCAGTACATCAAAAAAAGAGGAGTGGGAATCCTGGGGCATGGTGGGGGATCTGTAGCAAGCTAGAATTTGGATTGCAGTTTTGCCCAGAGTTAGTTGCACTTGGATAATCTCGGATGCATTATGCTGAGCAACTAGCCTGGAGGTGTGGATATCCTTAATGAATATGGACACACCTCCACCTTTGATGTTTCGGTCCAGGTTACATGGCCGAAAAGTGTGGTATGAGTTATAGCCTGGTAGTGCAGGGGTGCTCTTTGGAGCCCTGAACCAGGTCTCAGTCACTGCACAGATATCAATGTTCTCCATTTTAAGGAGTGCCTCGAGTGAGTGCATTTTGAGATTTAGACTTCTAGCATTGAGTAGCATTACCCTCAGTTTTTGCTTGCCTGTTCCTGTTATGGTGGTGAATTTGTTATTTGAACCCTGCCTAAAAAAGGCACTATAGGGGCAGCAAGAGCCTTAGCCAGTATCCAGAATCCCAGGGGTGACAGGTGCAGGCCATCTGTGGCAAGGCATCATAGTCTGTCGACCATGTCATCCCAAGCAGACAGATACTGGATCCCCTTAGAATGACACCAGAAGCTTAGCCAATTGTTGAAGTCAATCATTTTGTCCTTGTACTGTGGTATCAATCTGGGCGATGGCAGCATGCTACTCAGGGCTGGGGTCATAACTGCCTGGGCTAGAAGATCGGAGAGCTCTTCCATGTCTCTTTTCATGTAGTCCAGGGAGGTACGTCTCAGGTCATTCACACCAACATGAACAATGACAGAGTCATATTTGTACTTGTTGTGGAGTGACCTGAGTGCTTGGGTTATGTGGCAGATCCTGGCACCCGACAGGCAGCTGACAGTAACCTTCTCCTTGTTTAGCCTGGTGAGTGGGACATCAGTGTGCCTGATTATAGAGTCACCTATGACTAGTGTGTTGGGTACGTTGTTTTGCCTTATTGGCTGTGGTTGAGTGGCACACTGAGTCTGTGGGCTATGTGTCATTTGTGTTGTATTGGGGGATGGAGGTTGCTTGCGTTTCTGCTTTGGAGGTCTCTGATGCTTAGACAGATTATTACTGAGAGCCTCTGCGAATGTTTTTGTGTTACTATGTGTGGATTTTGGTGGTGTAGATTTAGTGAGACTATGTGGTGAGTGTGGTGTGGTGCAAATGTTTACCTTCTCCCATTTGTAGCCACAGCCTAGGTGAAGAAATTCACAAAAAATAAAACAGAAATATTCAAAATATTAATCCTTTTTCCATCTTACTTTTAAAATTTGTAACATATGGGAATATAACACCAATTACTGGAGAGCCTAGGAACTGCTTCTCAGGAATCGGCTCGATAACAGTGCCTCTGTTTTGCTGCTGGTGAGAGAAGTAGCAGAGGGACATAATTTCCTAGCCTTCCTAGGATAACCAATCACCAGAAAGCATGACAATTGCTTCTTAGGACACAGCTGGGAATTAATGCTACCTCTTTGCTTTTGGTTAGAGTATGAGCAGAGGGGCACTGATTTGTGCTAGTCTCTGACTGGACAGCGTATGGGATTTTACTAAGTGGTCTGGTCACAGTTTTGGTGAGAATCTCTTCAGGGCCCTTGTGCATTTTGGCTGCTTGTTGCATCCCACTGCTGTAGGTTCTATCCAGAGTATCAACAAAGCTACTGTTCACAGCAACATCTGGGTTATTACTAATTTTCAGGAAGCAGTTTGGAATTAATGCTACTCATTTGTTTCTGGTGAGAGGAGCAGTTAAAGAGCATTGATTCTTGGCTGTATGCAGCTGGGTTGAGACCAGCACTATCTCCACTACCAGACTGACAGCACCTCCAGTTAACAACTGCAAATCTCATAGACATCACTCACTCTTCAGCAAGCATTTGGAAGCCCTGGAAACATGGATTTTGCACTTTCCAACCATATCTGTAGCCAGCTTGGTTGAAATGTGCCTCCTGAGACAATGTAGTAATTGTCTCAGGTTTACTGACAACCACCTATTACTTAAAACAGCACAGTGTGTGAGGGATGCAGTTACTTAATGCTATTGGTGGCAAAACTTTCACATGAATACACTACAAATAACAAGCAGATTGTCTGTACCACACAACATAAAACCTATCACACACAGATCAGATCAAACACATAGAGCTACATATGCTGAGGAACTTAAAATCAGATCACTATCTATGCCACAAATACCTTTTACATGTAACCTAAGAATTGAGTACCCATAGCAACCTCACAAACACAACACAGACAGCACCCATCTTGAAACATACATCGGAGATTCAGTGTCTCAGTTCAAAAGCCCCTAAGGCAAGCCTCCACACACTGCAACATCCTAGTCATAGGTGAATCCATCGTGAGACACACTGTAGCACCACTCACCAGGCTGTACAAGGAGACAGTCACAGTCAGTTATCAGGTACCTGGATTTCCTACATCAAGAAGGCCTTCAAATCTTTGCTGCACAACTACACATATGACACAGTCATAGTGTAAGTGGGTGTAAATGACTTGTGATGTGCTTCCCTGGAACATATGAACAGAGGCATGATGAAGCTCTCACAATATGTATCTGTGACAGGTATGAACCTAGCCTTCAGCAGCCATTACACCACCACCAAGAGTGATGCCGCAATACAAACATAAGATTATTAACTTCAACAATTGGATGTGTATCTGGTGTTATTCAAAGGGGTATATATATCAGCCTGGGAGAAGATGGTTGACAGTCCTAACTGCTTTGCCAGTGATGGGCCTGTACCTATCTCAACAAGGCTTTTGTATGTTTGCTAAAATATTGTTCTCCCCATAGTGCCTATCAGGCAACTTCAGTACTCAAAAGTTTCCATTATAACAAAACAGGATCTTGATAGCATAAAGGTATTGCTACTCAATGTTAGGTGCCCTAACAAAAAACTCAACTCCCTACAAGCATTCCTTACCCTGGAAAACATTGATATAAGCATTGTTAAGGACTCATGGTTTAAGACCATTGGGACACCCCTTCAATGTTGCGTTTCCACTCCTACCACAAGTTCAGGCCCACTGCATTAGATGAAGACACTAAAGGTGATGATGTCTCCATATTAAAAAATAGCACTTCACTTCCAGATTAGTTAAAAAAATAACAATCTAGTACCCCTCTACATTCAGCTTATCATTAAAAAGATCTATTATCACATCATAGCTATCTATAGGACCCTTCTCTGCATAACTCCTAACTATCTAATGAATAAGGAGTTCCTATACATTAA